>NC_090748.1:70360659-70405659 GCF_036898095.1 Palaemon carinicauda
CACCATTCGTGAGGCAAAGGAATTATGATAATATCCTTAACGATGACCCTTCTCCTCTGTGCCTAGGCCCGGCAGTTTCAGCTCTAGCCCATGGCTTGAACTCAGAAAAGCTGGCATCTCAGTCAGTGGTATTCACACCCACTGATACCTCAAACATAGAGAGGATGGCAAAGGCTACACTTCAAGCCTCCTCCTGATGGACCACTGATTGGGATGGTGGTGTTTTTACCATCACCAAAAACTTGGCTGACCCCTAGAAGCTGAAAGTTGAACATTGCCCTTACTGGCACAAGGGCGGTGGAATTTTTAGCTTATAACGCAGTTACCCAGTGGGCTAACTGGATCCTGATGAGATGTGACTCTGTCATCTCTAAGTTTTAGAGACTGGTGTTGAGGCAGGAGATAATTTTTCTCTATAATTCCAGTGTAAGATTAGCATCCGTGTTCCCTCCTGAGGACGTCAAGGCAATGACTGAAAAGTGAAGGAATACGAGGTAAGACTCCCCCCTGCACAGAGATGTTATATCTTTGCCTTCCTTGTCGGCACCTGCTGGGCCTAAGGCTTCTCCAGCACCAAGACAAGGCCGAAGGCTATCAAGTTTGGCCAAAGGCAATACCAGCCCAAGAAAGGTATTCCCCCAAAGGTAAGGGAGACCTGGTGGACGTGGTTGATATCCCTGCTAGGGAAGGCCCCCTTCCCACAGTACAGTACTTCCAGTGGCAGGCATGCCAGAGACAAAGGTGGCCTTGATGGCAATGCCACAGGACTGAACCCCGGACAGTTGGTGTCCTCCAAAGGGTTATGTTGTCCCATTTACCACCTCTCCTCTTCTCCTAATTCATCTCCCAATGAGATCATAGTCCTTTGTTGCGGGATCAGCGAAGGACCATGTTAGGGAAAGGTGATCTCCAAGAGGTCCTAAACAGGTCTCCAGGCTTTTACCATTGTAGAAAGGACATCTGGAGGCTGGCGTCCAGTCATCGACCTCTCGGCTCTTATTGAGTTTGCCCAACAGACTCCATTCAAGATGGAGACTGTAGCCATTGTCAGGCTGTCCGGAAGACCAAAAGACCTGAAACCGGAAGGATGCCTACTTCCAGATCCCGGCCCATCCATATTCAAGAAAATACCTCCAGTTCGTATTGCACAACAAACTATACCAATTCAAGGTGCTATACTTTGGCTTGTCAACAGTCCCCTATGTTCACACAAGTTTTCACTTTAGTCTCAGCCCGGGATCATTTCAATGTCATTCTTCTTCTTCATTATCTACTGTAGATGACTGGCTGATCCTGGCAAACTCGGTGGAGACCTTTCTCCTCCATCGAGACAAACTTCTCCAGTTTTGCCTCGATCTAGGGATTGTGGTAAACAGGAAAGGTCTAACTTAGAACCAAATCAGGACATGGTATTCCTGGGGATGAGGATGAATATCATTCAAGCAAAAATCTTCCCTTTGTATGACAGAATCACAATATTCAAAGAAGTGTTCCAAACATTCCTTCAGTGAGACTCACTACCACCCTACCTGTGGGAGCAACTATCAGGTTACCTGGCTTTGTTTGAGAGCATGGTGCCAAATAGTCGTCTTTGTATGCACTCACTTCAAAGGCAATTGAAGATCTTTTGGTTTCAGGGCAGGGGCCACCCTGAAATGTTTATTCCTGTGGGGACAGAGCAGAAGGAAGACGCTGAGTTGTCATAGACCTTTCTGCTCCTCGGATTTGATGCTTTTCACTGATGCATCAAAAGATGGATGGAGGGTTCACCTGATACATCACATGTCCCTGGGACTGTGTTTTGGGACTGTATAAGTCTACTGGAGTTGAAAGCAATGTTTCTGTCTTTTTTACATTTCCAATGACTTGTGTCAGGTCACTCAGTAGTGTTGATGAGCAATAATATGGCCTTGGTGTACTTAACCCTGGATAGGTACGCTCCTCGGACACCCCTTTAAGGGTATACTCGGACGCGAACGACCCCGACGCCAAAAAAAATTCTTGAAAAATCAGTTTTTGCAGTAACCTCCTTTTTTCTTTTGCCAAAAAAAAACTTCAATGAATGCTTAAAACAACTGTAAAGATAAATACTACTCATCTGCAGAAAAACTATTTATTATAAATATTTTAAAAAATTAAGTAGAAAAAAAAAAGACCTGACATAAAAATTCATAAAAAAAAAGTTTATACATATATACACAAATCCTTTTAGGAATTGATTCTTGAATGTTTAGGACACATCTTGATGTATTTTGGATGAAGTCAGACCCATGGAGGTGAAGATCTGAAATGAGAAAAAAAGAGTAACTTTTTTGGGCCAAAAAAATTTGTCCAAATTTCATGAATTTTTTTGGGTACCCAAATGAAATAGGAAGTGGCTAATTTTTTTAGGGAATAAACATATGTTATCCTAAAATAGAAATATGTAAAAAAATCTTCATTATTTTGTAAATTACATTTATATCAGGGGCCATATCTAAAGGTAATTTTTTGAGTACTTAGAAATTTCGTAAAAAAATACATATATTTAATATATAATATGATATTTATGCAGGTAAAAATATACCAAAATATCACAAATTCTATAGGGAACAAGAATATATATAGATAGGGCAGCTTACGCTTCGTATATGTCCACAAAATGGCCGCCAACCACACTGACTCAGACTCCCTAATCTGCCACTTGAAATGTAGGAAGGGTATGTCAATTTCAAGGTGTTATTTACTAATCTAATTATTATTGGATATGCATAAAAATTGTATGGTGGGTTGCTGGATAATTGTCGATTATTTTACGACTATAAAATTGAAATTCTGACCCAAAAATATTTTTTTGAAGGGAAATAAAATCGAAAAAAAAAAAAAATGTAAAACAATATAATATTTTAGCTAAAAAAATTTGATGATATTCAATCAAAAAAAAAGTAAACAAAATTTTCCGACAAATAAACATCTAGAGGAATCATTACTCTGTGATAGTTCCTTAGTACGTAGTAATTTTGAAAGAATTGGGAAAAAACGAAAAAATGGCAATCACCGGAAAATCGAACACATACCTATATATACGCCATATCTGGCTAAAAAAAAGATAGGCATGGTTAGCCAGATCATCTAGAAACACTTTCCAACACTATAAAAATATAAGTTTTGCGACACTACTTGCCAATTCCTTACGGTAACATGACTAAGCGAAAAAATGCAAAACAAATAAAAAGGGGCACTCGCGGAAAAATGGCTAACATTCTAATATACGGCATTTCAGAAAAAAAAAATTCAGCCACGTGCTAGGCAAACCATCAAGGCACATTTTCCGACAAATAAACATCTAAATGAATCATTACTCTGTGATAGTTCCTTAGTACGTAGTAATTTTGAAAGAAATGGGAAAAAACAAAAAAATGGCAATCACAGGAAAATCGAACACATACCTATATATACGCCATATCTGGCTAAAAAAAAAAAAGATAGGCATGGGTAGCCAGATCATCTAGAAACACTTTCCAACACTATATAATTATAAGTTTTGCGACACTACTTGCCAATTCCTTACGGTAACATGACTAAGCAAAAAAATGCAAAACAAATAAAAAGGGGCACTCGTGGAAAAATGGCCATTCTAATATACGGCATTTCAGAAAAAAAAAAATTTCAGCCACGTGCTAGGCAAACCATCAAGGCACATTTTCCGACAAATAAACATATAAATGAATCATTACTCTGTGATAGTTCCTTAGTACGTAGTAATTTTGAAAGAAATGGGAAAAAACAAAAAAATGGCAATCACAGGAAAATCAAACACATACTTATATATACGCCATATCTGGCTAAAAAAAAAAATAGGCATGGGTAGCCAGATCATCTAGAAACATTTTCCAACACTATAAAAATATAAGTTTTGCGACACTACTTGCCAATTCCTTACGGTAACATGACTAAGCAAAAAAATGCAAAACAAATAAAAAGGGGCACTCGCGGAAAAATGCCCAACATTCTAATATACGGCATCTCAGATAAAAAAAAAAGACATGCACGTGTTAGCCCAACCATCAAGGCACACTTTCTAACACATAAACATGAAAAAAAAATCAATAATATACGGCAATTCCTTACTACGTAGTAAATTTTTACAAATATTGAAAAAAAACAGAAATTGGCAACCGCAGTTAAATACCCAATATACCAATAACTACGTCGTATCTGACAAAAACAAAATCACGCATGGGTGACATGCACGTGTTAGCCCAACCATCAAGGCACACTTTCTAACACATAAACATGAAAAAAAAATCAATAATATACGGCAATTCCTTACTACGTAGTAAATTTTTACAAATATTGAAAAAAAACAGAAATTGGCAACCGCAGTTAAATACCCAATATACCAATAACTACGTCGTATCTGACAAAAACAAAATCACGCATGGGTAGCCAGATCATCTAGACACACTTTCCAACACTAAAAAAGCAAAAGTTTTACGACACTATTTCGCAATATCTTACGGAAAAATGACTTGGCAAAAAAATGAAAAAAAATGAAAAAGGGGTACTCGCGGTAAAATGCCCGACATTCTAATATACGGCATCTCAGATAAAAAAAAAAGACATGCACGTGTTAGCCCAACCATCAAGGCACACTTTCTAACACATAAACATGAAAAAAAAATGAATAATATACGGCAATTCCTTACTACGTAGTAATTTTTACAAATATTGAAAAAAAAACAGAAATTGTTACCGCAGTTAAATACCCAATATACCAATAACTACGTCGTATCTGACAAAAACAAAGTCATGCATGGGTAGCCAGATCATCTAGACACACTTTCCAACACTAAACAAGCAAAAGTTTTACGACACTATTTGGCAATATCTTACGGAAAAATGACTTGGCAAAAAAATGAAAAAAAATGAAAAAGGGGCACTCGCGGTAAAATGGTCCTCGTGGTGATGAACGACATTTTAACTAAAAAAAAAATCATGCACATGGTAGCCAAACAATCCACCAAGACTTTCCACAACTGATAACCTATACAAGTTACACCATTCTACGACAATTTCATAATACATAATAACTTTGATAATTATGCAAACTACCTTAGAAGGGTAAACTCGGTCGCGCTCGACCCCGACGCGTCTCAGAAATCGGGGAAGGAGTACAGCTACAGCAATGCACATCTGGACACTACTAGAGCGTGTAGGGGAGACACCTCCTGCAGGTCGATCACCCACAAATTCAGTCACGGGGGTGAGTCACGTGAGAAAAACCTGTTTTTTTTTTACGCTCGGGGTCGCGAACGACCCATCGTACCTATCCAGGGTTAAACAAACAAGAAGGTCCCATTTCATACTAACTTTGTCAACTAGCTGTAAAAATTATGCATTGGACAGAGGACAATGCGATCTCCCTGTCAACCCAGTTTATACCAGGCAAAAAGAACATCTTTGCAGACAATATCAGCTGGAAGACTCGGGTAGTTGGACCTGAATAGTCTTTTTGATTCCTTGGATAGTGAACAAAGTAATGACTTTGTGGGGTTTGCCAGCCATGGACCTGTTTGTGATGTCCTTAAACTGGAAATTTCTGTTATACTGCTTGCTAGTTCCAGACTCAGAGGCTGCATTGCTTTTCAACACCCATGGAACAACTTGAAAAGTCAATAGGCTCAGATTTGGAACCATCCTATCAATGAATGATAGCTCTGCTTTGGCCGCAGGCAGAATGGTACCCGGACCTTCTTCTGTAGGCGGAGGTTCCAAGGAAGTTACCTCCCCTTCCTGACCTGTTGCATCAACCACACACATTCAGATCTACCACAGATCAGTCACATCCTAAGACTTCGCTCCTGGAGGTTATCCAGCATCTCCTCACTCAGTGTGTGTTTTTGCAATTAGTGGCGAAACAGATCTGGATTCCTCAGGTCATCATTCTCAGTTTATCAGGCAAAGTGGGCGATCTTTTGTCGGTGTCGTGGAAGGGGTGTCTCTTGCTGAGCCAATATCCCTTTAATCGCCGAATTTTTACTTTACCTCTTGGAGAAAAAACTCTGCTCAGTGTCAGCCGTAGAAGGCTATCGCACAATCTGAGTCAGGTCTTAGACTGAAAGGAATCTATATTCCCCTTTTGCGAGAGTTGTTAATGCTCCTATGAAAATTTGAGCAAGCCTGCCCCTAATTGGAAGTTAGGCCGCCTCATTGGAACGTTATGGAAGGCCTGTGTTCCCTTAAAGCACCCCCATAGGAAACGCTGAGTCATGCCTTTGACCGAGACTTGACCCTTAATACTGTTTTTTCCTTGCCCTGGCCTTAGCTAAGAGAGTCAGTGAGCTGCATGGTCATTCTTATGATATTGCCCATGAAAGGGGAGGGGCAGGTTTTCTTCAACTTTGTTACCAAATTTGTTGCCAAGACTCAAAATCCGGTGGTCTCAGGTCC
The DNA here is from genome assembly GCF_036898095.1 of Palaemon carinicauda. Classification (NCBI taxonomy): domain Eukaryota; kingdom Metazoa; phylum Arthropoda; class Malacostraca; order Decapoda; family Palaemonidae; genus Palaemon; species Palaemon carinicauda. The sequence continues at coordinate 70,367,092 of NC_090748.1, forward strand.
CAGGTTTACATCCTTTCAGATTTTGAGGTTTGGGGAAGTAACTATTGATCCTAATCAGCTGCTTTTGCTTTTTGTTAGAACGCCATGGAAAACACACAAGTGGATAGGAAATATCCTTGCTGTTCGGGTAGGGTAAAGATAAAAAAGAACACAATCCTTTCTTGGATTTGGTTGGTCATTGACTGTGCCATTTATCCTTTTCCCTCTCAATAAGGAAGGGCACGACCTATAGCTCGTGATGTCGGGCATAAGCATGTCCCTTGCCCCTGCCCTTGAGAAAGAATCTTTCTGTGACACAGGTATTACAGGTGGGCGTATGGAGATGCCAAACCACCTTTACAGCCCACTACCTGCAATATATAACACACAGGTCCCTACTGCGGTTATGGATTCAGACTGGGATGAATGAAAAAAATGAGTGGCTTCTTTTCTTTTCTCTCATCTTCCCCTCTCTTGAGGCACAGAACCTCTTTTCCCTGTCAGCTGGATCTCGATTAAAGTACAGGTAAGCCCTATGTAGCTGTCAAGCTAATATATTCAGTGATATGCTTGGTCAAGTCCCCATTTTCCTTACGAGGGGGATATGGGGTGTGAGTTAAACAACAGTGTGTATATTCACAAACCTATTGCTTATACTTTTCTAGGTAGTGCCATGTTAGTATTCTATTCTCATTTTGCACCTTTGTATGGGCTGTTGACCCGCTGGCATCATCATGCCGCTGTCTAATGGGGTGTCAGCATTCTCATCTCATGCATTACCATGCTCAGATGCAAATATCCCAGGTATTAAAGTTCCAGCTAATTGGAAAGAGAACTTATACCCATCATAGGGTGAATGTTCTATGTAAAGAAGAGGGTTTGTGTTCGTGTTGAAACAAATGACAAATTTTAAGTAATTTGTATTTTCCTAACTATACAAACCTGAGTTCTTTACACAAATCTTACCCACGATCACCTACTGCCAGAAGTCTCATCTGCAATAAAGTGGGGTTGTGAGTGGGGGATGGGCAAGTGCTTCCTCCGCTACCTGCTCGTAACAATGGTACCGGTTGTTGACATCTCGTTAAGAGGTTTTATATCTGTGTTCCAGCTTGGGCCAGTCTTTATTTTCAATGTAAAGAACTCAAGTTTGTATAATATAGAAAATGCAAATTACAACACTTTCAAACTTGTCCTTTTTATTGGTATAAGTCAAGGAATTTATCAGTTAACGGACAAGTACTGTAGAAGACAAACTTCTAGTTTTTGCTTCTCTTCTTCCTCTTTTTCAATGATGTCTTTTCTGTAACTTCTAGGGAAAGGATATGAGGTAGTTGTAGAAGATCGTGAAGTCTGATCGATAGGAGTTGTGTACTCGTGACTCCTACTGTTTTTTCCCTAGCGGGAGACTGTGCACATCTCTTGTACAAAGCTAGGGTCTCATATTCCTGGGTGAGTCAAAGGGTGCCACCTTTTTGGCTCCTTTCCTGAATGATCATCTCTCTCTCTCCTGAAGGACATAAAAGGAGAAGAGCACACCCGAAGTCTTCCAGATGGTTCTGCTGGTCTTTATAACCCACTCCTCTTATAAGAAAGATGACCAGGACCCAGGGACCAACTTTCTTCCCCTTTACTCCTTTCGGGATGAAGATGTCAAGTATTGTATGGTTTTCTATCACAAAGAAGACTTCATAGTGAACTTGAAGGAGACTTGCATCTGGATACCCATCCTTCAGGCCTACAGGAAGTACCTGCTGTTTGTCCTCAGGCCTTTAGTTACCAGTTTAGACTTGGAACTTGAAACTCTACTACTACTTAGTGTTTATGCTCACATTCTCTGTTGTCTACTTAAACAAGATTCGCCCCTTAGTCTTCTCGATAAGTGATTGCCTGTCTCACCCCAGAAAGCAATGCTTTCCTTTGACTTCAATTTGAGTCATGTTGAATTGATAAGCACAGTCTCATGGCTGAGCAAAAGATAGAGGACCAGAGTACTGTATGCTGTTAGTACATGGAACGATCGTATCTACAAACACAGGTACAAACTTCCAGTACGTTGGCGGCAACATCTTTTGAGCCTTCTCTCGCCTTTAAAGAACTAGTGATACTTGGGCTCCTACACTAGCAATCACTTCAGGGTTGTTGGAAGCATCTCTTGTCAGTAGCCAACAACTTCCCTACCCCCAGTTTTAGGGAAGCATAACCACAGGATGATCAAGTCCAGTTGCTGATTGACCACATCCCCTCCAAGGGACTACTACTCAACTCCCAACTTCCAGGGATCATGTAGTTCACATTTGTATCCAAAGAAGTGGAAATACACTTAAGGAATTGCAATACCTTAGGGGAGTGGTCGACCTATTTGAAGTCCAAGCAAAGGTTTAGCTTGGTGTCTTCCTGACAGAGTTTGGTAGGATACCCAGCAACATTAAAGAAGGACAACTCGACCATTGTGACTTTTATCTACAAGTGAAGGGATATTGTTTCACAGACCCTTCGTGATTAGACCAGCATGTTTACATCTGGACACCCGACAGTGTGATCGCAAGGCCCATTCCAAATAAGGGGAATGTACTAGTGGGCATGTTCAGTCACCAAGGGTACAGAGTAGGACCATAGGGGTCCCCACTTTGGAGCATGGCGGAAAGGCTTCTTGCTCTTTGGGAATCATCATCAAAAGACCTGTAACCCTCCCAGTTAATCCAGAACATCCAGTATATTGTAATGCTCTCCAGTTCCAGGAATGTCGGCAGCATTCAAGACGCCTTCCAATATACTGGTTTCCTCTGGATGCCTTAGCCTTTCTGCCCATTTACCTCATTGACTGATTCTCTACACTTCAGTTTACTGGATTTGTAGATGCCCTCTTTGAGGTACTGGTAGAACTACCCATCTTCTGCTTTGGCATCGAAGAAGAATTATTTCTCTGCTCTGGTCATCTCTGCCGTAATTTGCACAACTTCAAAGTCAAGTCCTCTGTCTCTTCTTTACAAGTGGGTATCAGGATGACTTACTCCTCTGTCCTGTGAATACAAGAAGATGGTGCTACTGAATGAGGTTAGATAATCTTGTGTAGCACCAGAGAAACTTCCCATACTGAAAGGACAAATAAGATAAAAAAGAGCATTGTTTTTTCTTACTTGTGCACCATCAGACATGCTGATCTAACGAGAGGTATAAGGAACATCCTGGTTCTACCTCTATAAGTCAGGGATATTGGATCTGCCCCAACCTTGAGGAAGAGCCTTTGCTGCCCTCTACCTATGGGAGTTTACCCGTAGGTCCCAGGATAATTCTATCCATGTTTCTGAGGTAGGTACTCAAGTTGTGTTGCAAACTAGTTCCCTTACGGGACAAAAAACATCTCATCCAAGTCGGCGGATATGTTCTAAACCTAGGAGAGTTAGCATTTCTGGTCTTTCTCCGGTTCTCTCTTCCCCTCCTTGGGGTGCAGCAGCTATTCCTATATATGCCGGACCAGACACTAAATGCGGGTAAACTTCACAACCGAGTAATTTTCCTTACAGACAAAGTTGGTATCGAAGTATCTCCTTCATTCTTACAGATGAGGGGGATAATGGAAGTAATGTTTGCATACCCATCTCTCATGATGAGCATACATTCTAACTATATATCGTTTCAGATATAGGTTCTTCTGTGACTACCAACTAGTCTCCTGATAGAGACCTATTCTAACACCTGCAGTATCTTCTTGTTCGGGTAGTTAGGAGGTTTGACGGAATCATCATATTTGTTCCTCCTTAGGACTGAAGTGCATTGGCGCATTTCCAGGGTTAGGTTAGTAACGAGCCAGTTTAGTTAAAGGGACTAATTCCATTCAAAGGATACCGCCCAAAACTGTTATTTAAGTTACCCTGCCTGCTTCAACCAACCTGCAAATCCTAGGTTAAGGTCAAAGTGAGGGTTGTTCCACCTGTTGTGTGGGTGGGGCCTAGCCTCCACCTGACACGCAACTAATGTTTTTTTTTTTGTTAAAATTTTAATCGGCTGTTATAGCAATGCTGAAGTTATATTTCTATTAAACGGCCCAGTTTTATGTAGATAGGAAAAATACAAATTACGTAGAAGGTTTTTTTTATTTTTTACGGTTTATATATGGTACATTGGGAACTTTATTATAGGTAAGAATTTGTTGAATGATTGTTAAAGTTATTGATGCTGTAACTTAAACTCCCTTCTAAGTTCTTGTAAAGACTTACTTTATTAAATTATAAGTATTGTACTTTGAAACTTATTTTTGGCATCTTTAATCATCTTATACTCTCTTGTTTTCAGATTTTGTTGTAAGTCATGGAAAGATGAAGGAAGGGGAAGCACGACATAAATTCCTACAGATTGTTGCTGCTCTAAGATACTGCCACAAACGACACGTTGTGCATCGAGACTTGAAAGCAGAGAATTTGCTTTTAGATAAAGATCAAAACATTAAGATAGCAGGTGTGTAAGCAGAATTTTATTATAGTAAACTTCTGATGTTCTAAGATTGTGGATATTCATTTTGAGTTATGGGAAAGGAAACAATGTTGATTTAAGCAATGAAATTATTTTAAGGTTGATTCAGTCAAATTTTTATGGTTTACAAGTTCCATTAACTTTAAGTACGTAAGCAGAGTTTGTTCTGACACTAGACAAACCCTTTCGCTCTCTATAGGTGGATGTAATTTCAGTAAAACTGGAAACTATTCATAAGACTTAGCGTTTTAGCAAAGTTCAACTACCCATCGCTAGTTAGTGGGTGGCCCCACCACAAGTTAGTGGCGGCTATTTAGGCGTAGTACCAGCTACTCTGCTCACATACACCTGCGCTGTATTGCCATTTTTGCTTTCGGCTCAGGACTGTCCTTGTATTGAGTGTTGGTAGTGGCCATCCTTCCAGTGAGGAGGTTTGAAAGGTGGCGGAAGAGGAAGTATTAAGGGGAATCATCTCCTTCGGGAATTTCCTTGAAGGCAAAGAAACCCTGACTTCCTTCTCTGTCGGTTTGATCCCTCCACTCCGAATCTGCTCGCTCATTCTCTTCCGGCTGGAGGTAATGCACTGATAGAGCTCTTGCTACTCATGGACAATGCTTAGATGAAGACTTTGTCACTTTCCTTAGCGAAACAACGTCGTCCACCACTGGGGAAGTGGGTATCGTTGCTGCTTGTGCTAATTCCTGCCTTTTTTGGGGCTTTCAGGTCTCCTCGCTAAGGAATGCATTTTCTTTTCCAAGAGTACAGCCAGACCCCATTCTTCACGAGGGTTAGATAACAAAAACAGGTGCAAATTCTTACTGGAATAACTCCTAACCTAACAACTTACTGCTAATTGCCTATGCTCGGATAATTAATTTTTGTTTTTACTTGGTTTCTGTTACAGTATAATTGTTCCTGTCTTGTAATACTGTATAATACTTGATGATACTGTAGTGAATAATACTGTAATATTACACTATCACTACAGTAAAGCTTAAGGGGACCTTCCACTTTGCTGGATCATATAGCAACTTGAAAAAATTGAAAATCAAGTTATTGTTTCTACATATGCAGAAACATGTCGTACATGCTCTCCATAAATTTCGGCCAATTATTTTTACAAATGATGATAAAGCGGTCTTTAAATGATGATGTCATCCTAACTGCGTCGTCTGCATGACTGAGTTTGACAGGATCATCTTTGCGTGTTTATTTTTGCATGTATACAGTGAGTTTTTCAATTATATTATAAATCTTGTACATCTGGCAGAGATGGAAGATATATGGAGGGGATAGAAACTACAAGAAGACAAACATTGGAGCCAGTGGCTCCAAAAATGTCTTGAGAGGTATGTCGCACGTCCGTTTGTCTGCTTGTTGTTTGTGTGTTCGTTGTTTGTACAATATCCTTGGGAACTTTATAGTAATGACGAAGTTACCTACGGTCAAAGAAAGAACAAGAAGTAAATTCTAAAACTCTAGCAACAATGTGAGGGAGTTGGCAACTCTTGACACCCTTCCACTAAGTTTATTAGTACACTTAGGGTTTAAATACCTCGTCTAAGGAGCCTTCATGTAGGAATAAATGATTAAAGTACAAAGTAAGGTTGTTATAATAATGTTGTTTTGATTTTTCCAAGAAAAAAGCAAAAATTTATAGCAAATTTTGGGTTCATAACTCCAAAACATACTTATTCGCATGTTGGTAGAAGGGTAAGGTGGCAGGAAAGGAAGGCCTACCTGACGATATTAGAACAGAACTGAGTTTGTTCTAATGGACCAACATTAAGTAGGTAAAGGGAACGAATTCCCTCAACCAGTGCCGCCTATCCCAAAAACTAAGGCTCAGAATAGATGAGAATGGAACATTGCTGACATAGGTGTACAGTGAACCAACCATCTACAAACTCCCAAGGGAATCCCTTCAAGGCGGCAGTGCCAGCTACAATGCATCGATAGCAAGGGAGGTGTGCCGTCCACCACAAAACTATATGGTTCTGTAGCAAGAAGGGGATGTGAGGAAACACTAACCTAAGGCATAAACTAGGGAAGACAAGCATGCAACAAAGCAAATCTCTAACCTAGAATAATGAAAAAGTGTTATGTTATACATACAAAAAGCTTAAACCGGCTAGCTAAAAAATTTATATATAACAATGAGGAATTTGAATTCATGAGCTTCCGGCATCGGCCACGTGATGGAAGCAAACCGTAAAACGTAGACATTGAAAAAAATAAAAGGGGGAGAAAGGAAATTCTCAACCAAAACAAACCACAAAGTACTCAACTTAAGTGGAGAAGCAGAAATACTGTAGAAGCATCCATAATCAAAAACCACTTAAACATTAAAAAAAAAAAAACCGTAAACTCCTTAAGAACTTAATCAAAATGACGCTGCTAAAAGGAATGGCGACCAGCGTACGAGTTTATATTAACTCACTGGTGTCAGAGTTATAGCAGCTCTCCCACGTTATCTATCCTATCCCATATCGTACTAGACAAGGTTAACTCTAATCTGGGAAGGATGGCTGAGGTTGTATTTAAACCTGTCCCTGTTACATACAAGATATCTTTCAGGATATTTGGTCCGATTGTAGTAACCCCGTGATACCTCTACAGGTAAAATTCTCTGGTATATCACTCACAGAAATATCCCAAGTAGAAAGCTACCTACAAGAACTTCCATCAAGACGACATGGCTATCTCACCCAAAAATAGATTTTTCCTATGTGAAAATCCCTTTTATGGTATGATTTTCAATACAATTGGTGTCATATTAGCGGAAAAATCACCTATATTTAAGAAAATATATGATTTTTACTAATAAATCTGAAAGGTTTTGCTCAAATGACTTAAAATTTTTGTATGGTGAAGGTATTATATAAATATCTAAAACATATGTGGAAATGGTGTATTTTGAATAATTAGAAAAAAAAATTACAGGATATAGCAAACGGTCCCCATAATCTCTTAAAGACCACTGAATTAAATGACGACAACAACAACACAGTCACAGAGTTTTTCATATTTTGTTCTGTAATATTTATGATGATTATGCTATTAACATTTACTTTAAATTTATGTATTTTAATGTGATTTTATACACCTTTATTTATGTTTATTGTTCAGTAATATGATTTATATGCCTTTAATGCTTTTCTAGTGATATTACAACTTCAATATCAGTGGCGGACAGACATAAAGTTGAATAAAATGGCTTAAACTTTAATTTTATTTTTCTACACATTTTTTTAACAAACTATGTATAATTGAAAATGACCTAAATCGTAACGACGTAACCCTAGTTATACCTGTCTAAGGAAAGAAATGGGAAATTCCTTTATTTATAAGGATAACGTTAACATTCCAAGTTTCTGGAGATAAAAGAAATGGACATCAGGTGATTATAGAAATAGGAAATTTTATTATTAGAATTCCAAATTTTCTGATCTCACCAATTAAAAAAAAAATTCTGTTTGAAATTTTAGTTATCAAAAATTTTCCATACATATGCTGCCATCTATATTTTTCTCATTTACATTTTTCAATATTAATCTTACCCGATGATCATGTAGCTGTCAACTCCGTTGCCCGACAGAAATCTACGGTCGGGATACGCCAGCGATCGCTATCCAGGTGGGGGTGTACACAACAGCGCCATCTGTGAGTAGGTACTCAAGTACTTCTTGTCAACAAGAACTCAATTTTTCCTCTGTCGTGCCGCCGGCAAGACCTACTTGGATACGCTGTTGATTCTGGAGTTATTGTTCACGATTTGGTGATGTATTTGCTCTAGAGTTTAGCCTTCGCTATTCAGGAAGCTTTATCATTAGCTTAGCAAGCTTTTGGAATTAATTTGGATTAATTGTTAACGAACTTTGCTAGATTTTGGAATCCCCCCTTGACTACTTCTGAATTCAAGATGTCTGACCAGTCTCAAGTACCTAAGTACAGGCAGTGTAGCGTTAGGACTTGTGCTAGGCGTCTTCCGAAGGCCTCTATAGATCCTCACACCGTATGTTCCAATTGTAGGGGTAAATCCTGTCAATTGGAAGATCGATGTGAGGAATGTGCTGGGCTTTCGGAATTCGATTTTAACGAATTCCTTAGATATGCACGTAGGTTAGAGAAGGAGAGAAATAGGAGGAGTTCTTCTCGCTCTGTGGATTTTTCCTCTCCCCATGCCCCTCAACCTTTTCCTTCCCCTGTGGTGGTGACTCCCGAACCTGCTACGAGTGCTCAGCCTTCAATGGCGGATATGTTGCGTGCCATTCAGGCTCTCGGTGACAAAGTGGAGTCATTGGCTAATGACCGTAATCAGCTCTTGGCAGATGTCAGAGAGCTGAAAGCGAAGAGTGCAGTGGGAAGTGTTAGTGCTAGTGATGTGCAAAGTGTCAGTGTCAGTGTTGCGCATGAGGGTACATCTGTGCGTGCCAGTCGTCCTCCCAGTCCGGGACCTCTTGCAAGCTCCCAAGCCCAGGGGAGAAGCAATGTCGAAGGACCAAAGGGTTCGGCAGGCCTTGATCGGCGCACGGATGTATCCTCAGTGGTTGCGGACGTATCTGTTAAGGATCGTCCCATCCACATACAGACGAATGAGCCCTTACATTCCTCGTCTGTGGAAGAAGTTTCCAGGAGGAAACGGTGGACCAAGGTCTCACGACCGCTCAAACGTAAGGTCCCTTCCGAGCGAGTCCAACGGCCCAGGTGTAGCCACTGGGTCAGTTCGGACTCGCCGCAGTCATCTGATGACTGCACACCTCCCAAGAGAGGTAGAGTGGTCCCTCAACAGGCTACTGCTCCGTCTGTTGTTGCTCCAACCACAGTAGACCCTAAGTGGTCCATGCTGCAGACTATGCAGTCTCAGCTTGCGGCATTCATGCAGGAGTATCATGCTGAGAAGGTTAACACTGCTCCTGTTAACCTACAACCCGCCGAGGTTGTGCGCTCAGCAGATACTGCGGCTGCCTGCTCCCACACTCCACCTGTGAGAGCTCCACCACCGATGCGCAGTCCACCCTGCCAGACGCATGTTCTTGCTGCACCATCTGCTAACATGCGTGAGCTACCGCATCAGCAGTGGGAAGGTTCTGTAGAGCTGCCGGGTTCCAGCACTATGCGGCATTCTCCGCAGCCCATGCAGCATGCTCTGCATACCTTACAGCATGCTCCGCTTACCATGCAGCATGCGCCGCATACCTTACAGCATGCTCCGCATACCATACCGCATGCTCCTCAACCCACCGCAGCCCCTCCCACACACCAGCCCTCTGCTTTTGTTGTTGCCAGCTCGCAGACCGACCAGCAGCGGCATGATGTTGGATCCGCAGGTACGCATGCACCCGTACTGCCGGATTCAGCCGTTCAGCTTTCTGCTCTACCTTTGCCACTTACAACTCAGCTTTCGGATGATGGTGTATCGGATGACGAAGCTGCACATCTGGATGAACCTCACTCTGATTTTGAAGGGCCCAAGTCTACGCCTCCCTCCTTAGACTTTCGTAAAGTCCTTGCCTTGTTCAGGGACTTGTATCCTGAGCAGTTTGTGTCTGCAACCCCTCATTCTCCTCCCTCCGAGTTTGCTCTGGGCATGCAGTCTGCTGCGCCTGCCTTCACCAAGCTTGTTCTCGCCAGATCATCTAAGAGAGCTTTGAGGGTTATGGGAGAGTGGTTGCATTCCAAGAAGCAACTGGGAAAGACTTCTTTCGTCTTTCCGCCTACCAAGCTTGCTTCTAAGTCGAGCGTCTGGTATGCCACGGGAGAGGAACCCGGCTTGGGAGTTCCTGCCTCTGCCCAGGGCGACTTCTCAAGTCTGGTTGACTCTCCCCGCAGGTTGGCTATGAGACGTTCGAAGATCTGCGGGTCCTTTTCTGATTTGGATCATCTGTTGAAGGGAGTCTTTCGTGCCTTCGAGATATTCAACTTCCTCGATTGGTGTTTGGGAGCCTTAAGCAGGAAGACTTCCCCTTCAGATAAGGACTCGGCCATGCTGATCATGTCTAGCATGGACAAAGCAATTCGGGATGGGTCTGGTGAACTTGCGGCTTCGTATGTGTCAGGAGTCCTTAAGAAGAGAGAACATCTTTGCTCCTTCTTATCGGCTGGTATCACTCCTTGCCAGAAGTCAGAGTTGTTGTTTGCTCCTCTCTCCAAGTGTCTGTTTCCGGAGGAGCTGATTAAGGGGATGGCTGCCTCGCTTATCCAGAAGGATACTCATGATCTTATGGCATCTTCTGCACGTAAGGCTAAAACCTTACCTTCCGTGCCTAGACCCTTCCGCCCTGCAGCAGTTGACACACCTGCATCTAGGTTCATCCCGCCCTTTCGTGGCAGAGCCTCCAGCAGAGGAGGTACCCGTGCAGACAGTCACCGTGGCAAGTCCAAGAAGGGTTCCAAGTCCGCAAAAGGCAAGTTCTGACTGCCTTCCTCTCCAGACAGCAGTAGGAGCCAGACTCAAGACCTTCTGGCAAGCTTGGGAGAGCAGAGGTGCAGACGCTCAGTCTGTGAAGTGGCTAAGGGAGGGATACAGAATTCCGTTCTGCCGCAGTCCCCCTCTAGCTACGTCTCCCATCAACCTCTCTCCCAACTACAAGGAGAAGGACAAGAGGCTAGCGTTGCAACAAGAGGTGTCGCTCTTGCTACAAAAGGAAGCGGTGGTCATAGTCCGGGATCATCAATCCCCGGGCTTTTACAACCGTCTCTTCCTGGTAGCCAAGAAGACAGGAGGTTGGAGACCGGTGCTGGACGTCAGTGCTCTCAATGCTTTTGTCACCAAGCAGACGTTCACGATGGAGACGACGAAGTCGGTCCTAGCAGCGGTCAGGCAGGAGGACTGGATGGTCTCGTTAGACCTGAAAGACGCGTACTTTCACGTCCCCATCCATCCATCCAGACTCCCAACCTTTCCTAAGGTTCGTCTTTGGAAAGGTTGTGTACCAGTTCCAAGCCCTGTGCTTTGGCCTAAGCACGGCACCTCTTGTGTTTACCAGACTGATGAGGAATATTGCGAAATTCCTTCACTTGGCAGACATCAGAGCCTCCCTCTATTTAGACGACTGGCTTTTAAGAGCTCCAACAAGTCGTCGCTGTCTGGAGAATCTCAGATGGACTATGGATCTGACCAAGGAACTGGGCCTCCTGGTCAATATAGAGAAGTCCCAGCTCGTCCCATCCCAGACCATTGTCTATCTGGGTATGGAGATTCAGAGTCGAGCTTTTCGGGCTTTTCCGTCGGCCCCAAGGATCAATCAAGCCCTAGAATGCATCCAGAGCATGCTGAGAAGGAACCGATGTTCAGTCAGGCAGTGGATGAGTCTAACAAGGACACTTTCATCGCTGGCCCTGTTCATCGAGTTAGGGAGACTCCACCTCCGCCCCCTTCAGTATCATCTAGCTGCTCACTGGATAAAGGACATGACGCTAGAGACGGTCTCAGTTCCTGTTTCCGAAGAGATGAGGTCTACTCTAACGTGGTGGAAGAACAGCATTCTTCTCAAGGAAGGTCTACCATTGGCTGTTCAGACCCCCGACCACCGTCTCTTCTCGGACGCATCGGACACGGGCTGGGGTGCGACACTGGACGGACAGGAATGCTCGGGCACATGGAATCAGGAGCAAAGGACACTTCACATCAATTGCAAGGAGTTGTTGGCGGTTCATCTGGCCTTGATAAACTTCAAGTCCCTCCAGCTAAACAAGGTGGTGGAGGTGAACTCCGACAACACCACAGCCTTGGCTTACATCTCCAAGCAGGGAGGGACTCATTCGAGGAAGTTGTTCGAGATCGCAAGGGACCTCCTCATTTGGTCAAAAGATCGAAAGCTTTCGCTGGTAACGAGGTTCATTCAGGGCGATATGAATGTCATGGCAGATCGCCTCAGCCGGAAGGGTCAGGTCATCCCCACAGAGTGGACCCTTCACAAGAATGTTTGCAGCAGACTATGGGCCCTGTGGGGTCAGCCAACCATAGATCTATTCGCTACCTCGATGACCAAGAGGCTCCCGATGTATTGTTCTCCGATTCCAGACCCAGCAGCAGTTCACGTGGATGCCTTTCTGCTGGATTGGTCCCATCTCGACCTGTATGCGTTCCCGCCGTTCAAGATTGTCAACAGGGTACTTCAGAAGTTCGCCTCTCACAAAGGGACACGGCTGACGTTGGTTGCTCCCCTCTGGCCCGCGAGAGAATGGTTCACCGAGGTACTGCAATGGCTAGTCGACGTTCCCAGGACTCTTCCTCTAAGAGTGGACCTTCTGCGTCAACCTCACGTAAAGAAGGTACACCCAAACCTCCACGCTCTTCGTCTGACTGCCTTCAGACTATCGAAAGACTCTCAAGAGCTAGAGGCTTTTCGAAGGAGGCAGCCAGAGCGATTGCCAGAGCAAGGAGGACATCCACTCTCAGAGTCTATCAGTCTAAATGGGAAATCTTCCGAAGCTGGTGCAAGGCCAATGCAGTTTCCTCAACCAGTACCACTGTAACCCAGATTGCTGACTTCCTGTTACATCTAAGGAACGTAAGATCCCTATCAGCTCCTACGATCAAGGGTTACAGAAGTATGTTGGCAGCGGTATTCCGCCACAGAGGCTTGGATCTTTCCACCAACAAAGATCTACAGGACCTCCTTAGGTCTTTTGAGACCTCAAAGGAACGTCGGTTGTCCACTCCAGGCTGGAATCTAGACGTGGTTTTAAGGTTCCTAATGTCATCAAGATTTGAACCGCTCCAATCAGCCTCTTTTAAGGACCTCGCATTAAAAACTCTTTTCCTCGTGTGCTTAGCAACAGCTAAAAGAGTAAGTGAGATCCACGCCTTCAGCAGGAACATAGGTTTCACATCTGAAACGGCTACATGTTCCTTGCAGCTCGGTTTTTTGGCTAAAAACGAGCTTCCTTCCCGTCCTTGGCCTAAGTCGTTCGAGATCCCAAGCCTGTCCAACTTGGTGGGGAACGAACTAGAGAGAGTACTTTGCCCAGTTAGAGCTCTTAGGTACTATTTAAGAAGGTCAAAGCCATTACGAGGACAATCAGAAGCTTTATGGTGTGCTATCAAGAAGCCTTCTCTACCGATGTCTAAGAACGCAGTTTCTTACTACATCAGGCTTCTGATTAGAGAAGCACATTCTCATCTGAAGGAAGAAGACCTTGCTTTGCTGAAGGTAAGGACACATGAAGTGAGAGCTGTTGCTACTTCAGTGGCCTTCAAACAGAACCGTTCTCTGCAGAGTGTTATGGATGCAACCTATTGGAGAAGCAAGTCAGTGTTCGCATCATTCTATCTCAAAGATGTCCAGTCTCTTTACGAGAACTGCTACACCCTGGGACCATTCGTAGCAGCGAGTGCAGTAGTAGGTGAGGGCTCAGCCACTACATTCCCATAATCCCATAACCTTTTTAACCTTTCTCTTGAATACTTTTTATTGTTGTTCTTTTGGTTGTACGGTCGGCTAAGAAGCCTTCCGCATCCTGGTTGATTTGGCGGGTGGTCAAATTCTTTCTTGAGAAGCGCCTAGGTTAGAGGTTGTGATGAGGTCCTTTAGTATGGGTTGCAGCCCTTTATACTTCAGCACCTAGGAGTCGTTCAGCATCCTAAGAGGACCGCTAGGCTCAGTAAGGAAGACGTACTTAAAAAAGGCAGAGTAATAGTTCAAGTCGACTTCCTTACCAGGTACTTATTTATTTTATGTTTGTTATTTTGAATAACTGACAAAATGAAATACGGGATACTTAGCTTCTTTGTTAACATGTATGCTGGTCTCCACCCACCACCCTGGGTGTGAATCAGCTACATGATCATCGGGTAAGATTAATATTGAAAAATGTTATTTTCATTAGTAAAATAAATTTTTGAATATACTTACCCGATGATCATGAATTAAAGAACCCGCCCTTCCTCCCCATAGAGAACCAGTGGACCGAGGAGAAAATTGAGTTCTTGTTGACAAGAAGTACTTGAGTACCTACTCACAGATGGCGCTGTTGTGTACACCCCCACCTGGATAGCGATCGCTGGCGTATCCCGACCGTAGATTTCTGTCGGGCAACGGAGTTGACAGCTACATGATCATCGGGTAAGTATATTCAAAAATTTATTTTACTAATGAAAATAACATTTTGGAAAATAAGCAATTTTTTAATAATGACACCTCTCTGACTGGACTGTTACTGTTACTGTACTAGATAGATTGAGTAATGGTCCCACTAGAATACAAAATATAAGAAATTGGAGTGGATTAAATCAAGCTGAACACATATATCTAAATTAATGTTTGGAATGCAATATTGTACAGTATATGGATACAGTATATACTAACTAATACCGTATAACCTTCCATAACCTAATTTATCCAAGACCCCCATCCTTTTTAATATTATCATTCATCTCGGATTGATGTTAAATGTTTCAATTATGAGTAACTTGAACAGATAGAAGCACATTATTGTACTCTATATAACACCTGAAAATTATCATCAATATACATAGCAAAATTTGTCAGTTAGCATTAGTTACACTTTTAAATTAACAACATACAGTATTTGCAATTGATTGTATGTAGAAGAAAAAATCTTTCATGTCGAGAAAGAGTAAAAGCAACAGGAAGAATGTTGGTAATTATTGGCAATTTTCAAAATGATATTGTTTATCATAGGGTATCTTTTCTTATCTTAGTTACTAATAGTTCCTGTTACAGCTTCTTTCATCTTGTAAACATGTACATATAAAAAAATATGAAGATTCTGTAGTTTGGTACTGGTAGAGGACATGGATGAGGTGTTTATAAGCATGTACAGAGCTATATAAACCATAAGATGAAATGAACAGTAGAACTAAAAGAGAAAATTATATTTAGTAAGTGTAGTGAATTCTTGTAGATCACGATTGAATATTATTTATTTTTATGGCAGAATCACTGTGTAATTTTCAATTCCCCATAGTTTCAGGTTCCGAGTTAGAAGGTAGGCTAACAATTATCCAGATATTGTACTTGAACAACGGTTATGGCGTTCAAGCACTTCCACGCTAGTCCATTTGAGTTTCCAACTGAGACATAAGATGCTGAACTTAAGACAACTTTATTCAGACAAGTACAGGGCACTTACAAACACTGATTGGGGCAGTAGCATGTTGCAAATGCACTTCTGTATAATTAGTTAAAACAGTCAATGACTGCAAATAAGGTTGAACAATTTACAAGAGTGACATTCTTGGAGTTGCCTCCGTGAGCTTGTGATTCCAACTGACTTCCTAACTTGCGGCTTACTTCTAAAATTTTTTGTTTAAATTTTACAAGTGTTTTATTTAAAAATTCACACATTCAGAATCACTTCCATGGAATTAAATTTCAAAAAATAAACAATTACAAATAAAATGAAAAAAACAAATCCTTCCTCTTTAACATTTTCATTATTTTATTTGTAATTTCAACTGAAACTGAATTCTCTACAGTAAGTATTGAAGGCTAGTGATTAAATATTTACCATATATCTAATAGAAACTTGGAATGAGCACTGAGGAACAAACTCCTCAGAGAATATTACAAACTAACATAAATTATACTTTCAAACTGTTCTGCAAATTAGAGTGTACAAAAAGTGTATTGTTATGATAGGCAGAGTGACTTTAGTGAATTGCTTGATATTTGTAGTCAGGAGCATTTTATTTATCATAATCAGTAATTTCTGTTTCTTTGTAGATTTTGGGTTCAGCAACTTTTACACACCTGGCATTTTGTTATCCACGTGGTGTGGCTCCCCACCTTATGCAGCACCAGAGCTCTTTGAAGGGAAGGAATATGATGGGCCCAAAGTTGATATCTGGGTAAGGAATGACTAATTTTTCAGTACTATTGGCTGTGGTATATTTTCTAATAATAAAGTATTGGATACAGTTGGCTCTCATTATCTGCGGACATCGTAGATGAGCCCCTTCTGCAGGTATGGTATTCCAAGGAAAATAAGAGATCCAGGCCTGTAAATATACCCTTAATTACTGTCATTGTGCTAAAAGATACAGAAGTGTACATACATACATGTACAGTGGACTTGGAATTGAATTATATTTCTTGATGGTTCATTGGTAGTCTACTGCTGTGGATTGTTTCAACTCAGAGGCAAAGGTTCAGGTTTTTGCCCAGACCGAAGTGTTATCATGAAAGAATTTTCAGTGGATATATATTCCCAAGATTAAAATTCAATATTAAGTCCCATTCGTGGCTAGTATTTACCCTACGTACTGTATATTAAAGTCGTGTTTTATCGACATGTGAATATCATAAATAGCCATGTGTTGCAAACTCATTGCAACAATGTCATGGTATATGAAGCTTTCATGATTGAAATTTTGACGATACAGATAAATTAATTTAGTCCCATGCTTCGATTTGAAGTAAATATTTGAAGTTACAAATATCTTGATCAATAATTTGTAGAAGTAAAATTTATTCATTTAATAAAGTAAAAGAAAATTATAAAGTACTGTCAGTAATGTTATAATTGTTGCATAAATGTACACATTCACAATAGAAACTGAACAAAAAAAAAACTGTCTACTTCATAGCATCTCAAAAAAAAAAAAAATAAACAACATTCAAGTGTAAGTTATAGAGGCTTTCAATGTTCCTAGTCAATTACATTGGTTGTCATTTTACTAACCACAATACATTGCTTGATTCAAACTCGATTAAGTGCCTTATATTAAATTCCATAGTCAATTCCAACACCATTGGTCATGATAACTAGCATTCAGGTCTTGTAACAACATTGTCACACATCCTACCTCCTTTCTTTCCTTGCCATCATTCGTAATGTCCAAGTCCTTACAAGACTTTTCAATAATGAGCAAATGATAAAGTTTACTTGTGGATTGGTACAACCATTTAAAAGGTAAAATTGTCTCTGTATCATTTATATTGATTTTCAAATGAGATGGAGTCTCCTTCATTTGTCCCAAGTGTACTTTTTATAGCGTAACTAGTATGGCAATACTGTATGGAATCTCTTCTCAGCTTTAGGCTACAGCAATTATTTTTATATGGGTACTTTTCCTGTCATGTCTCAATTGCTACAGCTACACTTTTGTCTTGGTCAAAGACCTTACTTGGTAGTCTGGTAATTATGATAATGGTAATTATTGTAATTTTGTGTGCTTTCACTGAAGATGTATCAGTGGTTAGTTGATGGTAATAAGAGTAGAGGTAATGTTGATAATCATGAAGATTTCAATATTGTAATGGTAATAATGATAATACCTTGAAAATTTTTGTGATATTTTGATTGTTATTTAGCATTCTGACACTGAATGACATTTTCAATTTAACCTGGTAATGAATTTTTGTCAACATTGAAATTTGTTTTTCAGAGTTTAGGGGTAATCCTATATGTATTAGTTTGTGGATATTTGCCCTTTGATGCCTCAACGTTACAAAATCTACGAGCTTTAGTAGTATCTGGGAAGTTCAGGGTACCTTTCTTCATGACTTCAGGTATGATTTGACCGGTTTTGTTTGAAGTACTGTTAAATGTTTTTTTGGAAATATATTGTTGAATACAATATGTAATATTGAATAGTTTTATCAATTATTTACAGATTGCGAAGATCTTATAAGAAAGATGTTACAAGTAGATCCAGAAAAAAGGGTTAGCATAGAAAGGATACTGCAGCACAAATGGATATTGCAGGTAAGCGAGTTTGTGTTATAGCCTTTTTGAATAATTGTTTTGTTTTTTGATAGAACTATTCAGTATGGTTAGAGTTATTTTTAATTTTGTTGTAATTACTGATTGTTCTGGCGTAAATACAAACCCTCTGCTATTTATAGGGGTATACTTTCGGCGTAGCTGAAAGACAAGCCATGATAATTTTAGTGAGGGATACCTACCCCATCCGCTAGTTAGTGGAGGTAGGTGGGATAGACTGGCTACCCTGCTCACTCACACCTCTCGGCTGAGTAACCTCTTTACTTTATGGCTCGGTAGAGGACGGACATGCTGCCTCTCTCTCCTGCAAAGACTTGCCTTGATTGCTTTTTTTGTTTAGTTTTTCTTTTGTGTGTGGTTTTATCTTATACATATATGTGCGTATATAGAAATATATATCGAAACATACTCTTATGTTATTGAATACTTGTAACTTTAATTACAGGCGATCTCCGCCGTAGGGGAGTTTTCATTGTGTTGATACTCCTACTCCCCTACCTTGCCTTCCCCCCTACATGGGTGCAGCAGCTCCTCAACACTCCCGTGTGTTTGTTTCAGCACTTGAGTTAAAGTTTATAACAGTTCCACTCCCATTCGAGGAATTCTCTTACAAGGAAGGTGACTTATTCCCCCGAATGGTTCATATTATGCAGCGAAGTTATGAATTGTAATTCATCACAACTTTTATTTCCTTTTTTAACAGATAGCAGCGACGTAGAAAGCAAGGCCGATAGCTTCGGCCGCTCCGGTCAATGTCCTGCGCTTCCTCTGGCAGTTCATGAGTTGCCCACCTTACGAGGTAGCACTCGTTGCTGACCTTCAACATGAACAAGGCTTGTTGATGGGAAGCATAGAGTGCTGCCTGGAGGTTCACCTCTAGCGGTTGGAGAATCTCCCTTACGAGGGAGTGGCAACCTTCCCCAGAGTTGGGCTGCCCCCCCCCCCCCCCCCCTTCTGAAAGAGCTTCCCTACTTCATCCGTTCAGCAAACTTCCCTCTTTCGTGAAGAATTGCTGACAGCTCAATGAGATCTGCTTCTTCCCCTTGAGCTGGGGAAAAGCAAGTCCAAAGCTTGTTCCTCCTTCGGAGGGAACTTCTCTCTCGTTCGCGAGAGAGATTATTACGCCCACGCTTTTTCACATAGAGCTGGAGAAAGCTTGTCTTAGGCGATGTCCTCCCTCGGGAGAACTTTCCTCTCGTTCGCGAGAGAAAACTTTTGCTCATCTTTTTTGTTAAGAGCTGCTGGTTGTCGCAGGCGCTGCAGCCCGTCGGTCAGGCCTTAAGTCTGTTTCCGACACCGAGGAGTTTGCTGATCCACTAGGGGCGGTGGCAGAGCTTTCTGCAAAGCAGGTTTCCCCTTACGGGGAACGAGTCTCTTGTTCTCGAGAGAAAACCGCCTCTGGGCATCGGTGGTCCCCCTTACGGTTATGGTTCTCCTTTAGGGGCGGAGCGAGAGCCTTGTCTTAAGCGACGTTCCCCCTTTGGGAGAAAAAACCTCCCTTGTGGAGGAGGTATCTTTAGAGCTGTATCAGTCTCCCCCTCGGGCGGAGTCTGCTCTGTGTTCCTCTCCAGAGGATTGTAGTTTGGAAGGGTTTGTGACCCCTCTCCATCCTAGACGTTCTCCTCCTCGTGCAAGGAGGAGACGTCTTTTTGAACCTGTTGGTTCACCTCATGGTGATCGTGAGCCTTTGGGCTCTCGTGTTGATCCTGCGGGTTCTCTTGACCTTAGGAGTCCTTCAGGCCTCCGTCGCGCTGGACTTTCGAGTTCACGTGTCTTGGAACCTTTGGGTTTCATTTATGCTGAGCCTTTGGGCTCTCGTAAAGATGGTTACGCTGAACCTTCGGGCTCTTGTACCATCAGTCAGTCTAACCTTTCGGTGTTTCGTGACAAGGAAACTTCGGTTTCCCGTTGCACTATCCCTTTGGGGTCTCGCAATACAGGTTACGCTAATCCTTTGGGGTCTCGTGGTAGGGAGACTGCGGTTTTCCCGTTACGTTGACCCTTCAGGGTCTCGTATCATCGGTTTCGCTGAGCCTGTAGGCTCTCGTGCCGAATGCTATTGTCATCAAGAGTTTTGCTCTTATGACAGAGAGTCTTCGGACTCTCGTTGCGTAGAGCGTTCACGCTTGCGCGGCCAGCGCTACGCTGAATCTTCCGTTTCTCTTAGCGGGGACTTCTCTCCTCTTCGCGAGACCTCTTGGGGTTCACGCGATCTCGCTGAACCTTCTGGTTCTCGTGACCCTCGTCATCAAGAGTTTTACTCTTATGACAGAAAGTCTTTGGACTCATGCCACGCGTAGTGTTCGCGCGTGCCCGACCTACCATTGTCATCAAGAGTTTTACTCTTATGACAGTCATTGGACTCGTCGCGCGGAGTGTTTGCGCGCGCGACCATCGTCATCAAGAGTTTTACTCTTATGACAGAGAGTTTTCGGACTCTCGTCGCGCGGAGTGTTCGCACTAGCGCGACCATCTCTGCGCACGCGACCAACTCTACAAGTGCAATCTGTGCTATGTCGAATCCTCAGGCTTGTGCAGCCCACTTCTTGTTTCCTATCCAACAGGAGTTAGCGACGAGGTTCCTCGCTACGTGAGTTCTGGCCGAGCTCGCGATCGTGGTTCACGACCCTCTGTTGCTCCCCCACGTGGCTTCCACCTCTGGACCCAGCTCTTTGTTGCGTAGCGTCATGAGACAGAACAGCGTCGCTCGACAATCGCCAAGCGTTAGCGCTTGACGTTCCCACGTCTCAGTCGAGAGAAGGTTCTCGTGGTTTGCCATCCTCGCGGAACCAAACTTGCCTTGCTTCGCTGGTTACCTTGTCCTCGGACGAAGTACTATCTCCCTTTTTGGGCTGCAGAAGGTAACTCTCCTGCAAGGAGAGACACCCGTCAATCTCTCCTGTCTCATAGGCCTCCATCGCCTCAGAGAGAGCAGTCGCCCATGCGACAACGCCCAGACCCTTTGAGTTCTGATCATGTTTCTGGTTGCGTGGACCCCGGTGGGTTCACACGACACGATTCCTAAAGATAACATCAGGAATCAGCGACAGAGTTCTTGCTGATTCTCGTCCCAACAATCCCCTAGGGTTGTGCGAAATAAATTCCGGATCCCTCAGTGCTGTGAGAAAGGAATTCACAAAGTGAATTTAGAATCCCTAGGTTCTTGTCGCCCCGAATCTTTCGTTTACTGCGATCCTGAGTTTTTTCTAAAAATTCTATGCTTGACCTCCCCCACCCCTGACGGGATGGGTCTTCCCGCATAGCGTGACTTGTTATGTCACTCTACACTCCCGGCTGATTACTATGTCCGCTAGGCTGGTCTTGCCTGCACGGATCCTTTTGATTTCGAACGAACCACCGTCATCTTCCCTCCATCCTCCCACTTCGAGTAGTTGGGTTAGCAGGTGGCTTGTGATACTTTCTCGTCATCGAGAAACCCTCAACTGGCGGGACAGAAACTAGCGGGGAATGAAATTTTTTTTTTTTTTTTTTTTTTTTTTTTTTTTACATTCTAGTCCATTTCCCCTGGCAGGCCTTGCCTGTATTAGACGGTAGCTTTCTCACTAATGAGAAAGCGCTCGATGGCAACTCCTTCGGGTAAGCGGTCGATGGCAATCTAATGTGTGGTGTTGTTGAAGCAAACCCCCATATACGAGGCTTCACCCTTTTCAGGAGACTTGTTCCTGAAAAGTTTTACATAACTTAAATGGGTGTTGTTAAAACTTAATAAAGGCCATGAACCTTCCTGGAGCATGCACTCTATCCAAGACAAAACCATGAGGTTATTGTCATAAACTCTGGTTGTACCGTTTGATTGAGTCAGCCACATCTCATCATTGTACCTCGGGTACAACGACTTATCATTTTACACGATAGGCTTCTGAGACCTTATATTCTACCCTTACAGGGTTATTGTCTCAAGCAATTAGTCCCTAGGGAGCAGTGTTAGCTTACGTTTTAGAACGATAGCAACAGCGTGGGCAGCTTTTCATTACGTTTATGCACGTTTCAAACCACGCCCACAGGGATCTAGACATCCTTGTGTGTGTATGAATGCTGGCTAGCCCCTCCCATAAAGAGGAGGGGTAAACCAAAGGAGAAATGATTGCTTCTGTAATTGTATATTTGATTTGAGAACATATGCGCTCTCATTCAAAAAATTACAACAGCTAGTCACCAATCAAAAATTCCTTGGGCAATAATGTTGCGATTTGTCGCACATACATAATTCCCACAACCGGATTCGTTGCAAACGTTTCCTGGAAGCAGAGAATACGCATGCGCCAGCGCAGATGGGCAAGTACATATGCGTTCAAGCGATCTTTCTACTAATAAGGGCTATATACATCTTGCAATTAGAACTCCATTCTATTAAGTTTTATAGCTATATCCCTTACTGAAACCAGGTTGTTCAGTACATTACTTGGCTACTTTCCTGTAACCAGACATACGGTAATTACGTTCTGCCTCTTACAGGAACTTCTTCCTTTCTCGCGATCGGAAGTCCTGGTCTCCTACAATGACTTTGACTGTAAACTTCTCTTAAGCATATCTGTTCCCTAGTAGGGAACGTTCAATACTTTGCTAGTTTACCGATCGGAAAAGAAGTACCAATGTTTTCGTCCTAAGAAGGAGGAATCTCCATTATGAACGTTTTCAACGTTCTCCAACTGAGTTCCGGACACGACTTTAAGTCGGGCTACTCCCCTATGCTTGTCATGCTCACAGTTCGGTGTTACTACTCCGTAGTAGACTTATGCTTATTACCCATCCAACAATAGATTGAAGATACGTCTCAATCTCTTCTTGGGGTTGGTTAGATGCATTTGGTAATTGCCGACCGGTCTCCTGTCCGGAAGGTGATCTCTAAGGAGATTCGCTCTCAAAACATAAGCTGTATTGACTAACTGGTTAGATATCGGTCTTATTCAGCCAACCCCCACTAGATTGGTGGCAGTTGGAGGGAGGACAGGCTCCTCCCCTTCATTGCAAGAACTTGCAGGTAGTTGCACGTCTCGACATCACCTCAAGGTGTGTTTGCTATGCAATCCCCCCCCGACCTTCACCCCCCACTACCTGCAAAGACATAACCCACAGGAACATAAAGAACTTTTCCATTGGTCCTGTGGCGGTCGCACAACAAATGGTGTTACACCTCAGGCTCCTGGATGGACAAGTAGCAGAGGGTTGAGAGCTGAGGTTACCTGGGTTAGTGTGGGGTGAATGAGTGAGAATGACTGGCTCCTTTCTTCCTTTCAACTTCTCCCTTCTGGGGAAAACAGCTCCGCAAGCCTCAGCATAGCTGACTTCACCTTGTTGCTGGTAAGACTCATTTCCCTTGTGCCTCCTAAGTATAGAATAATACTTTACGTCCCCAATACCTTGTTGAGGGAGGGTATTGGATAAGTCTTAAGAACAATAGGTTTTGTACTAGAGTTCCCATGTTAAAGACAAGCCACACTGTTAGTTCCACTCACACACAAGCTCCTGCAGGCTGCTATCATTGCATTACCTTATATCGGCACTTGATTTTAGCGAGGGTAGAGTTCCTTCTACTATCGATCTCAGATCGAAATAGAGAGGACCCCGGGTCATGACCAAGGCCAGTTGATAAGGACTTCCTCCCTCCTAAGAGTAAGTCACCCCTATGAATAGCGGAGGGTTTGTATTTACGCCGGAAGAAATTTCAAATTTGGAAGTAATTTGTATTTTTCCTAGAATACAAACCTGGAGCTATTTGTACAAATTGGCCCGCCATCCTGGCCCCCGAGAAGTGCTGCCATAAAGCTAAGTGGTTACTCAGCCGAGAGGTGTGAGTGAGCGGGATAGCCAGTCTATCCCACCTCCCACCCACTAACCAGTGGATGGGGTAGTTATCCCTCACTAAAATTATCATGGCTCATCTTTCAGCTACGCCGAAAGTATACCCCTATAAATAGCTCCAGGTTTGTAAACTAGGAAAAATACAAATTACTTCCAAATTTGTTATATCAATAGCTATTCATATTTTAAAATATCCCATTTATGCTTGTGATACTTTTGGAAGTCTTACTAAAATCATTATCGTTTTTCCATGAGGTAGCCGAACAGTTTCTACTAATGTTGATGATATTTTGATTGCCCCTTTGTGTAATGTTAGGCTATCTGTGATGGTAAAAGATATCTTTTTCTGTTTCTATGCATGATGAAAATTTGTTATGGAATCATTGTTAAATTGCCAATATTCCCCTCTTTCTTTTCCTTCGTCTTTGTCACGAGACAAATCTGGTCCAATGACGACTAGCCAATTGCCTGATTTGAAGATAATTTGCGCTATGCCATCACCTGTCTTGTCAAGTAATAGGCCTATAGATTCAGTCATTATGTAAAATTTGATTGTTCCAACACGGAGTACTTACCTCGAACAACTTTCTTACGACGATCTGGGCTCTCCTCAATTACCAACCAAGAATTTTGTGTAGTTCCCCCTCTCTCCGTTACCTTGTTGGGGTGCTCCGGGGCGTAAGGATACTCGCCCTGGGGCGACCCGGGGCCAGCACGTGAGGTCGCGCTTGTTAGCTCGCCAGTAAGCGTCTGGTCGCGGCGTAGATAACATCTCGCCGCTCTCTCTCACTTATCCCGTCCGATCACCTTGTGTACCTCATGTTCCTTTGTGTTCTCCATCCCTTGTGTCCCACGTGTTCCCTTGTGTTCCTTTCCCTTATGTACCACGTGTTCCCGTTGTGTTCCTCACCTTTTCCTTGTGTTCTTATGTCGCTTGCGTGTTCGCTTTTCACTATGGAATCCCAGCGTCGCTGTCCCGGGCCCCAAGCTGGGAAGTCTTGCGGAGCCTGGATCTCTAGGCCTGAGGTCGACCCGCACACCTTGTGCCCCTCGTGTCGGGGGAATAAGTGTTCCCGACCTCCACGTGTCCTAAGTGCGAGTCTTTGCCGGAGGTGCAATGGACCTTGTTCTCTAGAAAGAAGAAGGAGGCATCCAAGAAATCTCCGAAGAAGACGGGCCTTGCTTCGCCGCTAACGTTGGCCTTAGCGCAGTCAGAGAGAGGTTCTCCTTCACCTTCCCCTACCCAGGGTAGGGGACAAGGTAAGTCTTTTTCGGGGAAACAACCCATTGCCGTTCCCCATGACTCTGATGTCGGGGAATCTGTTGATAAGGGGCCTACGCAGACGAGGCGGGGCGGTCTGCTAGTGTGGCAAAAGTGTGTTTAGTGGACGAAGGCCTGGTGCCCGCAGGACCCGTCTCAGGTGAAGACCTGGTGTGGGGGAGGCCCGAATCAGCGCCTACCCCCGCGCCCGGGCAGTTTTTTTCAGTTTTTCAGGTTCAGTGGGTTCCGGGGGTGGTCGGGACAAAGAAAGGCCATCGTGTGGACGGTGCCTAGGATGCCTTTCAGGTCCCCCATGAGGCAGGAGGAGGAATTCGAAGGATGGTTCGCCTCTCGACCCGCTATCCGCTCACCGGCGGCGCCATCAGCTACGCTTCCGCCGGACTTCATGGAGCCTTCGACCCCGATTTCCAAACCAAGGATCCCTAGGAGGCTCGTAATCGAAACGGACGACTCAGCAAGCTCCTATTCTTCGGACGACTACTCTTCCTACAGCTCCTATTCGTCGGACAGTTCCAGTGGACGGGACTCCAGGAGGAAGAGGAAGCGTTCCAGTAGTAGGAGACCAAGCTCCCACGTCAGGCCGGCCAAGAAGAGGTCGAAGTCCTTGAGGAGGAGGTACAAGAAGCGGACTTCCTCGAGGAAGAGGTACATTACTGTAGTCCGACACCGTCGGGAGTTTAGCAAGAAGGTTGCCGCTCCAGTACCCACCTCGGTGGCTGCTGGAGCCGCTTACGTACCCTTGCACAGTGTTTCTTCGGCTCCGCCCGCTCGTCGGGTGCAGCCGGTGGCACACTTTCAGTTGCCCCGACCTAGTAAGTCAGCGGCTCCACCCGTGTGTCGGGAACTCCCGCTGGTTAGACCCAGCGGCTCAACTCCAGGACCTTTCGTCGCAGCGGGTCCGGCCAAGTTTCGGGATACGCCGCTGCCGCGACCAACGACCAGCGCCATTCGAATGACCCTGGGAGGGGGAAGACCCATGACGGCTACCTCCGCCCCGGTGGCTCTACCGGTGACGGAGGCAGCCACTCCAGCACCCAACCAGGAGGGAGGGATGCCTCTGCGCCCACGGATCCCTCTGTGTTCGATGAAGCCTCCGACGTGGAGGTACAGGTTGTGGATAAACTTTTGGGCTCAAGCGAGTGCTCTCCGGACGAGGTCTCGTCTTATCGTAAGGTGTTAGCTCTCATCTGACGTCACCATAGGTTAGACGAACCTCAGCCAGCAGCGGAGCAAGCTTGGCTCTCAGGTCTGGGCAGGATGGTTGACAATCCTGTCCAGCAGAAACCATCTCTGACCCTACCGTTGGCACCCAATGTTGTCCTGGGAATGGAACGTGGACCGTTTCGTGTCAGGCCCGAAGAACTCGTTGAGGGCACAGGGTTCCTTCAAGCTCCTGCCGGGTCTCAGGACCCAGAAGAAATTCTATGTGCCTGATGGTCGACACTCAGAGCCCCGCACATTGGAGGAAGCGGTCGCAACCCTGAACCAGGGCAACACGGACGAGCGTAGCCTAAACGCACCGGTGGTCATCTCGCAAGCGGAGGCTGCCATGATGGAAGACACCTCACAGGACATCGTTAATTTCACCTCTTGGCTGGACTGGTGGGCGTGTACGCTAGCAGGCTTCCAGCTTTCGCACGACCTGTCAGTCCCTGAAAACCAGGCTCTCCTGCAAGAATTAATCTGCTAGGGGGGGTAAGGCTATGAAATTCCTTACTTTTCAGTCCCTTACTCAGACGGCTAACTGGGTCCTGAGGAGAAGGGACACTGTACTGAATAGGTTACCCCGTAGGCTCCCCGAGTGAGAAGCAAAGTTCCTGAAGAACTCTCCCGTCTGGTGTGAGACGGTGTTCCCCCTTCAAGCATTGGCCGAGACGGTAGGGAGGGTCGGGCAAGATGAAGGGTACGGCCGAGCCCAGACAGCAATTACCAAGACAACCCCCTGTGAGAAAAACTTCCACGGATGGCACCAATTTCCTCGGCCCTCCAGGAGGAGTGGTGCCCAACCTCAAGCCTCCTTTAGGCCCAAATACTCTGGGTCAAGGAGAGGGCGTTCCAACCGTCTCCCTAGAAGGAGATAGGGAGAGAGGCCCCCTACACCTTCCCACGCCTCAGGTGGGGGTATGCCTCAAACGATATTGGCAAGCATGGCGGGACAACGGAGCAGATCCGTGGACAGTGACAGTTCCCAGGGAGGGATACAGGATTACCCTCCTGTCAGATCCGCCCCCGTTGATCCCCGAACATCAGGCGGAGTGGCTGGCGCCCAAGGACTCGGAGAGGAAAGCAGCCCTGCAAGCAGAAGTAGAGGCTATGCTGAACAACGGAGCCCTACAACCCGTGCACAAGCTGTCCCCGGGCTTCTACAGCAGACTCTTCCTGGTGGAGAAGGCGACCGGAGGTTGGAGGCCAGTCATCGACCTCTCGGCGCTGAACAAGTTCATCAAGGAGACCCCCTTCAAGATGGACACGCCGAAGTCGGTGATGGCAGCCTTGAGAAAAGGGGATTTCATGATGTCCCTGGATCTCAAGGATGCTTACTTTCAGATTTCCGTTCACCCCTCCAGCAGGAAGTTCCCCAGAGTAAGGTGGGGTGCTCAGACCCTTCAGTTCAGGACCCTCTGCTTTGGTCTGTCGACAGCCCCACAACTGTTGACAAGAGTCTTCGCCCTGGTATCGGCCTGGGCACACAAGCAAGGCATCAGGCTGATCAGATACCTCGACGACTGGTTGCTGCTTTCAGCCTCAGAGGCAGACTTAAAGTATCAAGACTCACTCCTGTTGAGTTTCTGCAAGGACCTTGGGATCACGATCAATCTCGAGAAGTCACAGTTAGTCCCCACCACCAGGATGACGTACCTGGGGATGGTCCTGGACTCCCAGCTGACGAGAGCCTTCTCCTCCCAGGAGAGGCTGGACAACCTGGACCAGGTGATTCGACCGTTCCTAGCGGGCATTCCGGTGAGGGCCAAGGATTGGCAGAGGTTAGTGGGTCACCTGGTCTCATTGGAGAAGTGGGTCCCACAGGGCAGGCTCAAGCTCAGACCAATCCAATGGAACCTGAAGGACCTCTGGTTAGCGGAGGAGTCCCCGCAAGAGATAGTCCCGGTGTCCCCTTCCTCCAAGGATACTCTCCTCTGGTGGTCCGACAGGAGCCACACGTTGAAGGGAATCCCGTTCGGCTCCCCTCCCCCGAGATGCTGCTCTTCAAGGACGCATCGAAGGACGGGTGGGGAGCTCATCTCCTCGAGGAAACAGTGGAGGAAATGACCCGGCACATCAATCTTCTGGAGCTCATGGCAGTACAGAGAGCATTGGTAAAATTCGCCCGTCTCCTCCGGGAGAACTCGGTGGCACTCATGTGCGACAACGTACATCATGAAGCAGGGAGGCTTAAGGTCAAGGGAGTTGTGCGGCCTCACGGTTCAGATCCTAGAATGGGCCGAATTGAACAACATTCTGATAACGGCCAGATTCATCCCCGGAAAAAGGAACGCCTTGGCAGACGGACTGAGCAGGACAGGCCAAGTAGTAGAGTCAGAATGGTCCCTTCATCCCCAAGGGGCACAGGAAGTCCTCCGGCGTTGGGGCTCCCCAGTGATAGACATGTTTGCCAGAAGACTCAACGCAAAGCTCCCTGTATCAGCAGCCTTCGAGGACGCCTTCCAGCACTCATGGGACAACCTCGACGTCTACGCCTTTCCCCCCTTCGGGATCATCAGGCTGGTTCTCAACAGGCTAAGACAGTCCAATTCCACAAAGATGACTTTGGTAGCTCCCTGGTTGCCGGAGAGGGAGTGGTTCGCTGATCTTCAGGACCTGGCCACTCTTCCTCCATGGCCCCCACTGGCAAGAGAAGACCTGCTAAGTCAGCCTCACTTCTGAAGGTTGCACGAAAACCCACAGGGGCTGAGGCTACACGCGTGGATGTTATCAAGCGCCTGCTAAGGAAGGAAGACTTCTCGGACAAAACTGCGGACAGGATGTCGGGGTATCTGCGGAAGTCCTCAAGCGTGGTGTACCAGGCGAAATGGGCAACTTTTGTCAAATGGTGTGCCACTCAGAATCTGCGGCCCTTAGACGCTTTGGTCCATAATATCGTAGACTTCCTAGTGCACTTGAGAGATGACATAGGAGTCTTCATCCCAGCCATCAAGTGAGTCCAGGCGGCATTGGGTCAGGTTTTCCAACTCAAGGGCATCAACCTGGGGACCTCTCGCCACATCTCCATGCTCGTCAGGAGTTTTGAGCAGTCTTGTGACCCCCGCTCCTCGAGGGTCCCCCAGTGGGATGTAGCCAAGGTCCTCAGGGCCCTCTCGAGGCCCCCTTTTGAACCGCTCAAAGATATCCTGGACAAGGACCTCACCCTCAAAGCCGTCTTCTTATTGGCTCTGGCCTCGGCTAAACTAGTGAGCGAGCTCCATGGACTGTCCTTCGAGGTCTCTCACTCGAAAGGTTGAAAGGACATGACGTTTAAGTTCTTGCCAGAGTTCGTGGCGAAAACCCAGAACCCTGCAATTGCGGATCCTAGGTTCGAGGAATTCTCCATTCCAGCAATTCCGCATTTGGATAACCCGGAAGACCTGCGCTTGTGCTCCATAAGGACTATCAGGAAATACCTCAGTAGGACGTCCAAACTCAGACCAGCTGTTAAGAGTTTGTTTGTTTCCACAGGTCCAGTCAAGAAGGCAGTTTCCAAGAACACTATATCCTTCTGGTTCCGACAGGTTATAAAAAGGGCTTACGAGAGTGATGGCTCTACAGTTCCTGGGACCCCGAGACCCCATGATATTAGGGGCCTTAGCACATCCTTGGCCTTCGACACTAACATGGCAGTGGGTCAGATCTTATGGGCGGGCACTTGGGCTAGACAGTCCACCTTTACAGCCCATTACCTCAAGGACTGTACAAGAAAGTCCCTGGATGCCTTCTCCATCAGACCAGTCATTTCAGCTATGCAGCAAGTTTAGTAGTTTGGGGCCCGGGTAGCCCGTGGGAAGTAATCGTAAGTGACACAGGTTCCTCCTTACTACCCCTTCCTTGCTACCCCCTTTTTTCCTTATATCCATCCTTGTCCCTATCCTCCTTCCATGTGAGAGTGGGAGGTTGAGGCACACCATGTCTGGATAACTGTATAATTAAAGGTGAGTTGTACATAAGGTAGACTTTTGCGTGCTTTCCCTGCCCTCCTACCTCTCCCTGGGCAATCTAGACCTAGCCTCCTATCTATATCGTGTGCCCCAGGAAGTTTCGAATATTCCGAACTGTAAACCACTCCTTCCTCCTAAAGTATAAGTCTCCTAAGAAAGTAGTTCGAGGTAAGTACTCCGTGTTGGAACAAATCACAAATTTTAAGTAATTTGTATTTTTCCTAACAGTTTGAATTCTATAAAAAATTTTATTTTTTTTCTCACCTGATGTTCATATTGCTTCTTTTCCAGAAGCTCAGTTTATCGACATTTACCCATAAAATAAAAACTGAATAAAAAATGTTTCACTTATCTTTCCTCTAAATAGACACTTGCTACTAGTACAGTAATGTGACACACTACAGTATCTGTTAATGGTAAGTGAAGTGTCAGGACCTCTGTAATTTCAGTTTTTAATTAAAACTATTCATTATTTTGTTGAAAGAAGAGTTGGAAGACCCAGGCTTACATGGCTGAGGACTATGAAGCGCAAAGTAGGAGATGATGAATGGAGAAGTATTGAATTAAAACCTCATGATAGAGACGACTGGCGAAATCTAACCAAGGCCCTATGCGTCAATAGGCGTAGGAGGAGATGATAATGATGAAAATGTAAGGTAGCTTAGGCAAAGAGATTGGCTGACTGGAGGTGGGGTTAGGGATTGGGTCATTTGTATGAACAGATAAGAAGTTTTGGAAAGAAGTGAAGAGAGTAAAAAGGGGTGGAACCAGAAGTAAAGAGACTGAAAGATGAAAATGGAAGGTTGTTGAGAGGATAGGGGGCCAATCGAAAGGTGGGCTGAACATTTTTAAAGGGTGTTGAATATTGAGGATAATAGGGAGGCAGATATAATTGCTGTTACAGGTGTTGACCTGCCAGTGATGGGAGATGGGAGTAAGAGAGAGATTTCAAGAGAAGTAAGGAGAGCACTAAATGAAATGAGAATGGAAAAGCACCTGGTATGGATGGCATGAGGGCCATGATGTTAAACGAGAATGGGGTGACTGTACTTGAATAGTTGGTGAAATTGTTTAATATATGTTTTATTTTGTTAATGGTACCATTGGACTGGATGTGTGCATGTGTTGTTCTGCTATACAAAGGTAAGGGAGATGTGCATGAGTGTTGAAATTCAAGGGGCATTAGTTTGTTCAAGCAGTTAACAGACCTGTGAGTATATTCACGTATGATTTGCTCTCAGCCTGATTCAGAGGCAAAGTCCAAGGCTCTTAAGCCATGCCGATCAATAGAAGAAACAGAATTTAACCACTCCCTATGGCGACCATTGAAATTAACAAAAACAAAATAGGCCTTTCTATCATCTTCTTGTATCTTAGCCATGCGATTCGATAATATCAATGGCAGAAACTGAGATGCTACCTTTGTATCATAAATTGGCAGATTTCATTGAAGAGAAATTCCCTGAAAAAGTTCACACAGGTCATTTTCTTGCGCAGTTTAATGACATTTTCCCGAGTCATTTCAAGAACATTTAAAAAATTAAGCATAAACAAGTTTCCTTTGATTGCTATTTTTCAAAGAGGCCATTAGTAAGCCAAGGTGAAGGTCAGACTCATCCGAAAAAAAAAAAAATAGAACTGGAAGTGGAGAAGAAATGTATAAAATTTTGAAGGTGCAAAACGTAAAGTGAAAAAGATTTAAAAAAAATAAGAAATTAAATTTCAAGTGTTTCGTAAAGTTAAGTGTTAAGGTTTTCCGCCATTTGTTAATGTGTTTCGTAAAGTTAAGTGGTAATCTTTTCTTCCATTTGTTAATGTTTTGTGCCATTTGCCCTCCTCCTCTGCCTCCACTTTCTCTTACGGACATCGCCTCACTCGAAAGGTAAGGTTCCACCTTTTCCTAGTATTTTCGTATTATCCTCCATTTATTATTATATGTTCTAATACTGTATCTACTTCATTTACAGGTATTAAGTTAGGTTAGGTATATAGAAGAATTCAAATGTATCTGGCTCTAAATTTCATTCTGATTTAACATTTATTATAAAATTTAATGTATTTTCATAGGGCTTAGAACACATCAGGCGATTTACATGTAAAAAGCAACTTGTTATATGAAAAAAAATCATGTTATGAGAGTCACTCCGGAATGAGTTAATTTTGACCATCTGTTTTTATATTGGTTTTGTTGTCAACTGTTTTCATGACAATATCGTGATCATGCGCACATATAATTATTCAGTATTTTTCAAGGAACTCTCGACCAATTTCTTATTAAAGAGCCAAGCCCTGCTTATTGCCATTAGCCACTAAATTGTCTCAATGCTATACTAAAGGCATAAGCCTATTGAAAGGAAAGAAACCAAAATTTTTTTTATTTGTTTGGCAAATGTTAATGTAAACCGAGGTTTGCGAGAGATTCAATATGAATCTTAGGTGAGTATTGAAATAATAAATTCTATTATTAAATATTTGTTTATCCAAGCAGAGCATTCTTAGTTGAAGCTTATCAGTCATAAATTATACAAATTGAAGTGACTAGGATTTCCACAGCTATTTAATAAGACTACAGTACTGTACTTTTATGGTTAATGGAATTGCATGAAAATACCCTTTTAGGAAATAGAAATGTAATTATTTCTCTTATTTTGATGTAAGTTATTATGTGACTACATGTATAACCAAAGATTCCTGTTCATTAAAAAATTGTAACTTTTCCAGGAGGAAGGTATAGATCCGAAAGTAGAAGAGGTCCTTCGTCATTATGAGTACATGGAGAGTGAAACCAATGAAAACATGAATATTATAAAACACATGATGCATGTTATACCTAATTTAGATAAAGAAAAGATAATGCAGGTAAATATCATGTCACACATTTTTCTCTTATTTATTGTATAGGTCCACATGTTTTTGTCGAGTATCCCTCTTTAGATATATGGCAAA
This sequence comes from Palaemon carinicauda, assembly GCF_036898095.1. NCBI lineage: Eukaryota > Metazoa > Arthropoda > Malacostraca > Decapoda > Palaemonidae > Palaemon > Palaemon carinicauda. The sequence continues at coordinate 70,400,440 of NC_090748.1, forward strand.
AAAGTTTGCTGTTGATTTAATAGTTTTGTATCCTCAAATTTTAGGTATTCTTAGTCTTTCATGCATTTTGAGTGGACATGTGTATTAGTGGAAATATACATCTTTCTGTGACCAGGAACTAGATCTTTCTTGATTTTGATTGGAACTCGGATGAATTTATAGAAATTTGGTTTTGCAACTTTGGCAAGGGCAAATACATTGGATTTGAATTGTCGCAATGGTAGCAAGTTGAAATAGTTAAGGATATACTCTTTTTGAATTGGAAAGATGTTTAGAATAAGATGGAATATTGTTTTTACATTATGTTGGTGTTTTAATAATATATAAAAAAGATAACTGGAGTTTAGTATTATAGGCCAACCATTCCAAATTACTAGTGAATTTGATATTAGAGATTAATTGCCACTGAATGAATTTTAGGAAGAAATCCTGTTCACTAGTGTGAATAGATTTAATTTTATCAATGTTTTTGAAGTTTTGCTTTGTAAACTCCTGAAAACTAAAATAAATTGCTTGGAATATCTTGGATAACATTTTAAGCTCATAAGTATAGCCCATTGCTAATAAATGCACATTATGGAATTTCCCTAACCTGAAATATACAAACATAGTGACTTTGTGACCATTTTTGATGAGAAGGACTTCTGTTCTTTCAATGAAACTTCTGGAGTGCATATGCTGAATATCACATTACCCTATTAGGATGATATTGGTACTCAAAGTAAATAAGGTATAACATAAGAATATTTTATAAAACAAAAGTGTTTTAAAAGTAATTTTATTTTTAAAATTTTGGTACCAACCAAATCATTGTACAAACAGCTGCTCTTCAAAATAATATCTAAAAGATAATCACAACTGGTAATGTAAACCAACTCTTATGTGTCTCAGATTAAATTTATACCTAACTTTAGATACCAATTTATGAAATACTATTTAAATTGGTCACTTCCTTAAGCCTACCCATTTGAATAAAATATTCCAACAGAATATTAACCCCTGAAAATCTCTCCTTATACCACTACTAATCAAGGACCCAACACATTTCAAAATTTAACTTTACTAGCCTGGAATGATTAGCAAATACTGAAATATAATGCCACTATGTTGCATTTAAAATTTTCATCCAAGGATAAATTTCTGGATAAGTTTAAAGTAGTAGCTACTGCTCTAATATTATGAGCTTTCTCTTATAAATCTGGTAAACAAGTTTCATTCAACTCTTTATGATCATCCGTAGTAAGGTTACTCAAAAAGGACATAGTATCAGAAATCAGGGGATACGGGACCACATGATCCAGAACCAAGCAATCAGGATGTACACAGTCAGAAATTATGTTTGTTCTTCAGGTGATTTTTGGCTTAAAGTCACCTGGTGAGTAGTTCACCTATTTCTGTCATATGTTCCTTTTTTGTGCTTATTCTGCTGTGAAGAGGAGGAAGAATTCACTGAAGCACTGGATTACCAATCTGGCAGCCTTTTGAGACTTAACCGATTCCTAAGCAGTGACTCGCGGGAGGAGCTGTGTTGTACTAAAACCCAAACTCCGGGAAGAGTTTTCGGTATGAGGTATAGGAGCTTACTGCCCTGGTACCAATGAACTGTCTCGTATGAGACTGAGACTGGGTATGAGCACTGCTGTGCAGGATGTGGGCATCCTCCCTCATCTCTCTCATGCCTTGGGACGTTTCCAAAACGCTTCGGGGGGACACTTACTATTCGTCGACCTGGATCTCACACCCAGAGACTGATACATGACTGAATTTTCCAAGACACCAAAATCTTCCAACTCTTTTGCTAGTTAAGGGATGGAATAGGTGGCTTCTCAAATCTAATCTTAGCACTCATACAAGCTCTGGAGCGCCACATCATGCTTGCTCGGTTGTCGTCGAAGAACTAAGGACAAGTATTCGATCACCCCATTCCAATTTCGGACTGTCTGGGGGTATCCTAGGAGAATAAGGATTCGTGATGAAATATTTAGATATCACCAAAGAAATACAGGAACACCAATTAATAAGAGTCACTTGTAACTAGTTTCTTTCCCTGTGAGACATCAAATATATTCTTGCCTCATTCATATTTATACAAGAGAATGTGATACCTCAGCTGTCAGTTTTATGGCACCCATAGACCCCTGAAGACCAGTGCAGCTTTGCCCTGGTCAAAGGCATTGAAGTGTGTCAAGCAGAAGGCTGTGTCCCAGGCGACTGGCTCGTCTTCTTCCCTTCCCACCAGCTCCAACTCCAAACCCCTTCCGCTGCCTTTTATCATGCAGTGGAGGTATTGTGAAGTCCTCAATAAACCACTAGTAGTCTTGCCCCTAGGCCATTCTATAGTTGCACTCTCGAAGGGCATGCCCTTCAAGAAGTTAGCAGTACTGCCTGTCTTGTTCTAGACCTCCGAGATCCTGAACCAGGAAAAGGTTGTGAGGTATACCATGCAGGCTACCTCGTGGCTTGATTTCTGGTTAGGATCTTTGGGACAATTGGTCCGGTTTCAGGACTGGTCCAAACACTCCATAAGAAAGTCTATGGAGACTTTCCTATTATCAGGCACTTGGGCCATCGAGTTTCTGTCTTATCAGCTGGTGAACCATTGGGCCAACACCATCTTGAGACGGGATGCTATAATAGAAAAATTCCTTAAACAACTCCCTAAGGCCAAGTTAGCAAGGCTCAGGAATGCCCCCTTTGAGGGGAGTTCATTATTCAATCCAGAGGAAGTTGAGCGGGTGGCTCATGATTGGAGAAAGTCCACTACGGACTCTCTCATTCACAGGGCCTTAGACTTCAAGACCCTACCCTCCTCAGCAACAAAGAAACCCAGCTCTTAGACCGCTAATGAAAAAGGCTAGAGACCCTAAACAACAGGGTTGCAGGATGCTCAACCAGCCCTTTCGAGGTAAAAAGTCCTTCCGTGGAGGCATAGGCAAGCCGGGGCAGGCAAACCTCCTATATGTCCACTTGTGGGGGGAATGCTTGAACAGCAGATGGCAGAGATGGCTTCACCATGGGTCTGAACCATGGACGGTGTAGGTGATCCGTTCGAGGTATCACATCCCGTTCACACCACTGATTCAAGGGCTTCTCCCATCAGACTCCTATGCAAAGGGATCCGCAAAGGAGTCAGCCCTTCGGGGCAAAGTCCAAACCATGTTGGAGAAGGGTGCTCTCCAAGAGGTCCTCGATCGGTCCAGGCTTTTACAGTTGACTCTTTCTTGTAGAAAAAGCGTAAGGAAGCTGGAGACCAGTCTACGATATCTCCCTCTGGAACAAGTTTGTCCAGCAAACTCTGTTCACGATGGAGACTCCTGACATGATCAGACTTGCTATCAGACCGAAAGACTTCATGTGCACTCTAGATCTGAATGACACATACTTCCAGATCCCAATCCACCCGTCTTCCAGGAAGTATTTAAGATTCTTCCTAGACCCAAAACTATACCAGTTCACGGTGCTGTGTTTCGCTCCTTCCACAGCACTTCAGGCTTTCACGAGAGTGTTCACCTTTGTGTCAGCTATGTCCGCTTTGGCTCACAGACTCGGCATCCATCTCCTAAGATATCTGGACAACTGGCTGATTCTGGCAGACTCGAAGGTGACCCTTCTCTGCCATCGAGGTGAGCTTCTAAAGTTTTACCAAGATCTGTGGATCATATTAAACCTCGAGAATTCTCATCTAATCTGCTCTCAAAAACTGGTACACCTAGGCATGCTATTGGACACCGTAAGGCACAAGCATATCCATCAGGAGAAAGAACTTAGAGTCTTAGGAAGGTAACACGGCCCTTCCTCAGACTGGAAGAGCTCCCATTGCAAAGCTGGGTGAGTCTGCTTGGTCACCTCTCCTCTTTGGTACGTTTAGATTCCAACAGCCGCCTCAGGATGAGATCTCTCCAGTGGCGGATTAAATCCCAATGGAATCAGACTACCGATTCCAGGGAGACTAATCCGCATAGGGCAAGAGAAACGGACGGACCTCAGATAGTGGCTGACAGACCTAAACCTTTGCAAAAGGATTGATCTTCTCATTCTTCCCCTGGAATTGATGCTCTTTTCAGAAGCGTAAAAAAAAAGGTGGGGGGCCCACGTGCTGCACCACACCGCCTCTGGCCAGTGATCCGAATCAGAAAGGTATCAATATATAAACTTTTCTTGCCCTCAAACAGTTCCACCATTTCCTGGCAGGGCACTCTGTGAAATTGATGAGCGACAACACCACAGTTGTTGCTTACCTAAACAAGCAAGGCGGTACCTTTTCGCAGCCGCTGTGCCCTCTAGCAATAGAGATACTCAGATATGCAGAAGGAAACTTGGTGTCCCTATTGGCTCACTTCATTCTGAGCAAGTGGAATGTTCTTGTGGACAGTTTCAGCCGAGCGACTCAGATAGTGGGCTCCGAATGGTCTTTGAATCCTTTAGTAGTCAACAAGTCCTGACTTTGTGGGGTTCCCTGACTGGCTCCTGTTGTAGTGCTCAACAGTCCCAGATCTCCAGGATCTTTGGCAAGATGCATTCCAACATCAATGGGAGAACATGGACATGTATGCATTCCCCCCATTCTGCCTTATGAGAAAAGTCTTTTACCTAGCACAAGTAAGCAAGAACTTGCAAATAATGCTTATAGCTCCGCTGTGACATCATGCAGAAAGGTTTCCGGACCTTCTGTAACTCCTTACGGAGACCCTGAGGAAACTCCCTCAATGACCTGATCTACTCAAACAACCACATGCCAACATCTACCACAGAGCCGTAGCTTTGCTTTGGCTTCACACTTGGAGACTATCCAGTACCTCCTCTCACAGGGAGGCTTTTTGCAACGAGTTGCAAAAGGATGGCTGGCCACCTTAGATGCTCAACAGCTTCAGTCTACCAAGCTAATTGGTCAGTCTTTTGTGGCTGGTGTCATGGAAGGGGTATCTCACCCCTCAGTTCCACTGTTCCAACCACAGTGGAGTTCCTTGTACATCTTTGGGAAGAAATTCTTCTCTTGATTTCGGCAGTCAAAGGTACCACACAGCCTTCAGTCTTGCCTTTAAACTAAAGGATTAAACTGAAAGGAGTAGATATTTCCTCCTCATTGGAACTATCCTACTAATATGGAGTTATGAGATTACTTGTCCCTAGTCAAAACTTAACCTCCTCCTTGGAACGTGGTTCGGGTCCTTCACTCCCTGAAGGGTCCACCTTATGAACCTTTACACCAGGCAACAGTTA
>NC_090748.1:70410659-70413159 GCF_036898095.1 Palaemon carinicauda
ACAACCTCTCCCATCCATGAGTCAGTCTCCTCAGCTCTCGCTGCAGCGAGCTCAACCCTCCTCAAGGCAAGCACCTCAACACCTTAGCCTTGCGCCTCAGGAGCCTCAACTTGCGAGACTTTTACTGCGTTCTGCGCAGCCACTACCTTTTCGCTCTCAGCTCACACCGCAGAAACCTCAACTCGTTCCTCAGGAACTTGCTACTGCGCATCCGCCAACCACTCAGCAAGCGCAACCCTTGAGTTCAGCCACTCATGCCAGGAGTCAGCCTCCTCCACCCATGCGCCTACCTTCTGCTACTTCTTTTGATCAGCCTTTGCAGACTGAGCCTTAGGTGTTCCCTCAACAGAGTCTTGAAGAGGAAACCACAACTATTGTTGTTCCAGCTCGTTCTGACTCTGCTGTTCAGCATACCTTACCTCCATTTTCAAACATTATGATAATGGAGGTTATTTGTATTACTTATAAAAATATATTTGTATTCCTTGCAATACATTTTTAACAATATCACAAAATATGGCAAAAATATGAATCATGAGTTATGAATGTAAGGTAAATATTATGTTGATATTAAAACCCCATGCAAGCATGCATAAAGCACTCTAGCACTGGTCATGGAATTTCTGAGAAATGTTAAACGCCATGCACACGCTCTGCTTACCTTACAGCATGCTCTACATACAGCATGCTCTGCATACAGCATGCTCTGCATACAACATGCTCTGCATACAGCATGCTCTGCATACAACATGCTCTACATACAGCATGCTCTGCATACAGCATGCTCTGCATACAACATGCTCTGCATACAGCATGCTCTGCATACAGCATGCTCTGCATTCAGCATGCTCTGCATACAGCATGCTCTGCATACAGCATGCTCTGCATTCAGCATGCTCTACATACAGCATGCTCTGCATACAGCATACTCTGCATACAACATGCTCTGCATACCTTACCGCATGCTTCTCAGTCACACATCTTTGGTTGTTGCCAACTCACTAGACTGTCAAGCAGTTTCATAACGTTGCCTTCTAGTCTGCTGCTTTTGCACCAGTGAAACCCTCACTGAGAGAACTTAGCTTTTCTAGGATATGGTCCCTGTAGATGAGAAAGTGCTTTTCTCCCTCCCTCTGATATTCCCTTGAGGACTCTGTCATTTGGAGGGAGCCTTTAGCTGCGTAGCCTCCTATGGACTTTTATTTAAGCATAACATGCTTCCAGGGAAGGTAATGGTTCCACTTCAGTCGCTAATCCCGTCTGTTACCACACCTGCTCCCATAGACCTTGAGCTGTGTTGCAAGACATGCAGTCCAAGCTTAGTCATTGTTAGAGGATTTTTTGTTTACGGAGTCAATGTGTCACGGGGAAGACGTTCAACAACCAGCAGAAGTGACTTGTTGTGACGCAGTGCGGCAACCTCAGCAACCCGATAAGGAGTTGTCTGTACGACCCAGACAGTCTAGACAGATTCGGGTTGTCACTGTACTTCCTCGCTTGCCCATGGTTGACAGTTCACAGACTGTGCAGCAGTACCATGATCTTGTGTCCGGCTCCGTCAGACGACTGGCTTTTAAGAGCTCCCACAAGTCGTCGCTGTCTGGAGATTTTCAAATGGACTATGGATCTGACCAAGGAACTGGGCCTCCTGGTCAATTTTGAGGAGTCTCAGCTCGTCCCATCCCAGACCATTGTCTCCTTGGGTATGGATCTTCAGAGTCGAGCTTTTCGGGCTTTTCCGTCGGCCCCAAGGATCTTCCAAGCCCTAGAATGCATCCAGAGCATGCTGAGAAGGAACCGATGCTCAGTCAGGTAGTGGATGAGTCTAACAGGGACACTTTCATCGCTGGCCCTGTTCATCGTGTTAGGGAGACTCCACCTCCCCCCCCTTCAGTATCATCTAGCTGCTCACTGGATAAAGGACATGACGCTAGAGACGGTCTCAGTTCCTGTTTCCGAAGAGAGGAGGTCTTCTCTCGCGTGGTGTAAGAACAGCTTTCTTCTCAAGGAAGTCTACCTTTGGCTGTTCAGAAACACGACCGCCGTCTCCTCTCGGACGCATCAGACACGGGCTGGGGTGCGACTTTGGACGGACAAGAATGCTCGGGAACATGGAATCAGGAGCAAAGGACACTTCACATCAATTGCAAGGAGTTGTTGGCGGTTATTCTGGCCTTGATAAACTTCAAGTCCCTCCAGCTTAACAAAGTGGTGGAGGTGGACTCTGACAACACCACAGCCCTGGCTTACATCTTCAAGCAGGGAGGGACTCTTTCGTGGAAGTTGTTCTAGATCGCAAGGGACCTCCTCATCTGGTCTAAAGATCGAAAGCTAACTGGTAACGAGGTTCATTCAGGGCGGTATGAATGTCATGGCAGATCACCTCAGCCGGAAGGGTCAGGTCATCCCCACAGAGTGGACCCTTCTCAAGAATGTTTGCAGCAGACTTTGGGCCCTGTGGGGTCAGCCAACCATAGATCTGTTCGCTACCTCGATAACC
>NC_090748.1:70418159-70430201 GCF_036898095.1 Palaemon carinicauda
GAGAGAGAGAGAGAGAGAGAGAGAGAGAGAATCAGCTGTTGTAATCGAGTGCCGTGTTTTTGTTTCGTGTACCTCCTGAAGCGAGGAATTGATCGCCACAACTAACAATTGTCATGTTAATTTCATTCTTAAACTCAAGTTGCCATGTTAACTAGGGTTTTATTTCTTACGGAGAGAGAGAGAGAGAGAGAGAGAGAGAGAGAGAGAGAGAGAGAGAGAGAGAGAGAGATTTCTGCCATCAAATTTCTCTCTCTCTCTCTCTCTCTCTCTCTCTCGAGAGAGAGAGATTTTTATTTTACCGTCTACTCTACAAAACTAATCTTTGCAAATCAAATGTGTACTGTTTAAAATATGACAAAATATTGCCGACTCGTTACCGTAGTTTAGGCTATTCACTGCCGATAAACGAACCCAGTCTACTCGTGAAAACCTTGAACGCCTGGAGGGAAAAATAAGGCTTTTATATATACTGTACTAAACAAAAATAATGCTTCAATATACCATCATTAACACTACCATTACAATTATCGTAAGGTTGGAGAAAGATAATGATTGCCGAGAACGTAACCACAATTCTGTTTACATTTTGTCAGCTGGACTCGCAGTTAACAGTTGATTTCATTGTTGATGTGCAATTTTATCCTTAAATAGGCTATTCATTATGAAATTATGTTAATAAGATGTAATGTTAATATTGTTTTGTAAAATTTATTATAAATCACCGTATTTAGGGCTACCAATATGCTTAGAAAGACAATAGATTTGATACATTTTATAGTGCTTGACTCGCAGACTTTGAATAGTTTCGCAGATACAGAAAATTTATTTTTGAAAAATAGAGGTCGCATAAAAGGGGAATCGTATAGTAATTCGAACACGCATAATTCGGGACCCTACTGAGTGCAGTCTCAAATTATGTGATTCCCCATTTATGAGGTCGGTAGTTTTAAAAAATAAATTTTCTGTATCTGCGAAGCTGTTCAAAGTCTGCGAGTCAAGCACTACAAAACATATAAAATCTATTGGGTTTTTAAGTATATTGGTAGCCCCAAATACAGTGCTCGATAATAAATGTTACCAAATGATATTTATCTTACAATTTATTATCAATTTCATAATAAATAGCCTATTTAAGGAAAAATTCCATATCAGCAATGAAATCAGCTTTTAACTATGCGAGTCCAGCTGACATAATGTGAACAATTGTGGTTAGTTCTCGGCAATCTTTATCTTGCTCTAACCTTTCGATAATATTAATGGTAGTGTTAATGATGGTTTATTCAAGCATTATTTTTGTCTAGTACAGTATATATAAAAGCTTTAGTTTTCCCTCTGGGTGTTCATGGTTTTCACACGTAGTCTGGGTTCGTTTATCAGCAGTGAATAGCGTAAATTTTGGTAACAAGTCAGCAATATTTTGTCATCTTCTAAACAGTATAGATTTGCTTTACATTGGTTTGTTTTGTATAGTACAGGGTGTAATTATAAAAATCTCCAAAAAGAAAGAAAGAGAGAGAGAGAGAGAGAGAGAGAGAGAGAGAGAGAGAGAGAGAGAGATCTGTGTGTGTGTGTGTGTATGTAAGAAATAAAATCTTAGTTCATATATTACAACCTGAGTTTAAGAAAGAAATTATCATAGCTATTGTTAGTTGTGGTGATCAGTTCCTCGCTTTAAGTGGTACAAGAAACAAAAACATGGCACTCGATTACAACAGCTGATTCTCTCTCTCTCTCTCTCTCTCTCTCTCTCTCTCTCTCTCTCTCTCTCTCTCTCTCTCTCTCTCCAGTGTTATACAATACTTACATATACTGTAGATGAAGAAACTAAAATATGTTTCCTTAAAAAACGTCAATTAAATATGAAACAAAAAAATTGTACCGAGTATAAATCCATTTCAATCTTGGCTTAAAATATGACATCCGATTTTTTCAGCAAACCACTATTTTTTTAGGAAACATCACTTTATTATAGAAAATTACTACTATTTAAATAGTTAATTGTGCTTTAAGAAAACCCTGTACAGTACTTTTGTTGTGAATTTCGAAAATGTATGATAAATCGAGTATTGCTGACTTATTTTTGTTCAACTGTAAGCTGTGATCAGATCAGCTGATGTCTAGCTGCCGCTCTCAAGAATATGCGCGTACGAATACAATAAAAAAGTATTTTTACACCATTTCTTAACTTATTCTAAATAACTATACAGTTAATATTACATAAGCACCAAAGTGTTATAACCTATCATATTTTTTGTTTAGTGTTTTTAAAACTATCATTATTCTCTCTCTCTCTCTCTCTCTCTCTCTCTCTCTCTCTCTCTCTCTCTCTCTCTCTCATTAATCCACTACGCACCAGCATCGATAATGCAGAGACTCTTTAATGCGCTGCAAGCTCATCTAAGAAACATATCAGGAGTGAGCGTAGATGTTTTTAAGAATAAGCCCGATAAACACTTAAGATGCATCCCAGACCATCCAAGTCTGGACGATGCAAAATACACCGGACGATGCATTAGCAACTCTCTGGTGGATATACGAGGTGCCTCACACTGAGGGACCTTGGGGAACCCAAAAGTAGAATAAGGCAATAAGGCTCTCTCTCTCTCTCTCTCTCTCTCTCTCTCTCTCTCTCTCTCTCTCTCTCTCTCTCTCTCTCTCTCACAAATGAAATCTTTGTTGCTTCAAAAAGCTTATATTAAAATCAATCATGATTGAAATTTTCCTTACTTTCTCATGCACCGTCTCTGCCACATCGAACGTTATAGTGGTAACCCAATTGTTCGAAAACATTAATAACCGGCCTAGTACTTTTTTTTTCTTTTGCTGATGGTCCCATAATTGTGGTGGGTACAAGTTGACTTATAACTGAAGTTAGGAAAAGTATTTTCGATATGGAAAGGACAATTATCTTTCGAAAGAGTTTAGAATTATCGTATATCATCATGCTGTCATTAGCGGCAGTTTGCTATTGTTGATTAAACGCAAACAAAATGGTTTTCCTGTTTTGCTATGTTTCTAGGAATTTATATGGACATGGTAATTAAGATATTTGTAATAACATAATATTTACTAAAAGTTCTTAATATCATTAGTTATCACCTTGATCATTTGTATTTAATGCGTTCGTTTGTTCATTATGATCGTCGATGGAGCGTACTCTAAACAAATGGAATTAGTATAAATCGCATTCATTTCATTTACAGTGATGCCTCGCAACACGAAATTGATTGGTTCCGTAAGGACTTTCGTGAAGGGATTTTTTCGTGTAACGATTTTTTTCGTTTAGCAATTTTTTCGTGTAGCGAGTCGCCTTTTACATGTAAATAGCCTAATTCGTTCCTGACCCTAGAAAAATACCACATTAAATGATTATAAAAAGGATATTCGCCACTAAACAGTACTAAATATATGAAAAGTATTGTATTTTGATCATTTAATAATAAAGTAGTAATAATGTTCTTGGAAAGAAGCTTTTAATTAGAGCAAACAGTAAAAATAAAGTAACAAAAATGTGGAACCTAACCTTTGGAGTGAGGCGATGTCCGAGAGTGAAGTGTGGGGCGGTAGAGAAGGATGAAAATAGCGGAAAACGTTTACGTACAAGTGGCAGAAAACGTAAACCCTTAACTTTACAAAACAGATTTATAAATGACACAAAGCATCAACAATTACTTTTAGGAAATGCATCCATAAATGGCAGAAAGTATTAACACAACTTTACGATAAACTTAAAATAAAATTTCTTTTTGTTTCCCTTTTTCTATTTTTTTTTTTTTACTTTACATTTTCTATTTTCTAAATTTAATTACACTACGTATTTTCGTCATCACTGCCACTTTCGTTTCTTAGCTGGCGCTTGGTCTGCTTCTACCATAGGCCTCTTACTAAAACATTCGTCCAAAGAAGCTTGTTTCTGCCTGCTTCTTAAAATTTTCCGGAGCACACTTAACCGCATGCCAGCCTTGTATTTCTTGATTATTTCTATCTTCATCTCCATGGAGAACATCATCCTCTTCTTTCTCTTGACATCAGCGACTTTCTTGGGACCCATGGCTAATGATTTATCATAAGTATCACACACGATAACAGTATGTACTGTAAAATTGATACAAGAGCAAAATCACAAACACCAAGTCAATGCGTACGATACCATTGCAGGAACTAGAAGACATAGGAACGCCAATGCGTAGATGCACGATGAGATACAGTAGAGTAGATGACGACCAATAGGAGAGCAGGATCTCATGGTGGTAACTATCATCTGGGTGGGGAGATAACCAATGGGAACGCAGGAGGACGGTAGTTACTTTACGGGCTGTTGGGGTGCGAATTTTGAATTCCGTCTCGGATATGGTCGAGCTCCAGCTCCGAACTGCTTTTCGTTGTCCGAAACATTTTTCGTGATCCGAGTCGAAAAATTCTTTGCATCTCCTTTCATGAGCTAGAGGTTTGACTGCATTTCGAAGTTCTAAGAAAAACTCAGTAAACCAACATTGGCAATAGAAAAATTATCATATAATAAATATTTGGTAAGATAGCTGTTGCTGCAAAAAATAACATAAACACAGGCGTTCATTTCTTCGCTATGATCTGAGATGATCGTAAACAAAACAACGAGATAAACAATACAACAAAAGCTAGTCTATACAGTGATAGTTTTGCTATTCACTAGTTGTCTTATAAAACAGATATGACTTGGTCATTAAAATTACTACTAATTATAGGTCGTGTTATGAGGGGAAATATACAGTATTTACACCCTTCCTGGTTGTAATTTTAACCTTTTTCAAGTTATTAAAACTTTAATACATAATAATTCTTTAATCTATTTATAAGAACAATTTAATATTAGAAAACAAACAGTATAGTACATAGAAACTAATGGAAATGGGTGGTAAATGCATTTGAATAGGCAGGTTTTCTGTTTACCATGGCCCTAATGGAATTATTCCTGTTATGTTTTGAAGTATGCGATTTTCCATTTATGCGGGACTATTTATCGACCAAATTCTCGCATAATTCGGGACCCTACTATATATATATATATATATATATATATATATATATATATATATATATATATATATATATATGTATGTATGTATGTATGTATGTATGTAATTAGAATACACAATTATCCATCTTTATGATGAATGAAATAAGCCCACAATCAATGATAAATGAAATTTATTTTGAGCTGAAGGTACCATCGTCCTTACTCTTCTGAAGAGGAAAGGAGATGGTCCCTTTGGGAGCTTAAAATAAATTTCATTTTCCATAGATTGTGGGTGTATTTTATTTATTACCTATGTATATACAGTATGTGTATGAGTGAATATGTATATGTACATATATGTACATTCATATGTATATACTATATATATGTACATATGTATTACATAGTATATATATATATATATATATATATATATATATATATATATATATATATACAGTATATATATATATATATATATATATATATGTAGTGTGTGTGTATTCACTATATTGTTTTTTGGAAATAAAAGATAAGAATCAAAATTATAAGTGGGTACTTTAAGTTCCCTTCATAAGAATAAAATATATTCTTAGGCCGAGTTTTCAAGTTGAAAAGGTCACAAGTCCCAACATAATTTACCATAGGTCTCCATCTTAAATGATCAAATTCCCTACTCTCCAATGTGTTCAGTCAGCTGATCCTGCGATCACTAGTGAGGTATCCTACATATGTATCAAGATTTTACATAATAAAATTCAGTACTCCTAAAACAATTTAGTTAATTTGTATTCTGTTTTATACTTATTCAAAACGCTAGTTCTCATCTTTCAATGTTTTTGTCCTGGATACTAACTCTATAATGATATTCCAGCTTATGATTAGTATTATATTGTTAATTAATTAGACTATTATAGCCTTAATATTCCTGTACATCACCCTTTCAGTTTTCTTTGATGTTTTATTTTAGCATACTGCCAAAGATGTATTATGTATGTTTTTATATTTGATGTCTAAAATGTCTCTCTTTTTTTTCAATAGTCTGTTCATGGACAAAGATTTGACCACCTTAGTGCCATATATCACCTATTGGAGGAGAAGTTGGCAGAAGCTTCATCTGCATCATCATCTCCCTCAATATCCCTCTACCCTCAAACGTTACCTGTTGTTCCTACTCATCCGAGAAAGTCGTCTATAACTACTGGTAAGACTCAACAATAGAGTAGATGCTCTTTATGTTCTAGTTTGTTAACTCAATAGTTGAGGGTATTGTTTGGTTGAGAAGCAAAGAAATTTGAAAAATATATATAATTTTTTCTGATATTATTATATCCTCATATAGGATTCATAAATTCTGTTATGAAGTATTGGATAAAGATACACCTACTTATAAGAGCCAGTGGTGCCTATAGGTTAACACAATATTATTTATTTTAATAAAGTAACTGTAAGTCCTTAGGTTACTGCAGTTTTGACTTACAATGTTTCATGGATACACAGCAGTTTCAAACATGGAATTATTTTTTTGTTAGTTTAATTTTATCATTCTGTATTTGTGCATTGTTTTTAATCCTAGTTATGTTTTCATATTGTAAAAAGTATTTTCATATCCTTGGTTATGACTTTTGGATTGCATTAACGTAGGTGAGTGATTTTAAAGCTTAATTTCAGTACTGTATTGAAGGGAGTTTTGTTGTACTGTTTTTCAAAACTCAAATTACAGCTTTTCATAGAAATGGTGTTCCATTGTAACCAGAGGACCTACTACAATACAATATTTTTTTAGAAATGAGCTCTACTAAATATAATAGGCAACTCTTTCTTGATATTATTATTACTTGCTAAGCTACAACCCAAGTTGGAAAATCAGGTTGCTATAAGCCCAAGGGCTCCAACAGGGAAAATTGCCGAGGAAATAAGGAAAAACTACAAGAAGTTGAAGAACAATAATAACATTAGAATAAATCTTTCATATATAAACTATAAAAACATGAAAATAACAAGAGGAAGAGAAATAAGATACAATAGTGTGCCCAAGTGTACCCTCAAGCAAGAGATCTCTAACCCAAGACAGTAGAAGACCATGGTACAGAGGCTATAGCACTACCCAAGACTAGAGAACAATGGTTTGATTTTAAAGTGTCCTTCTCCTAAAAGAGCTGCTTACCTTAGCTAAAGAGTCTCTTCTACCCTTACCAAGAGGAAAGTAGCCACTGAACAATTGCAGTAGTTATCCTCTTGAGAGAAGAAGAATTGTTTGGTAATTTCAGTGTTTTCAAGTGTATGAGGAAAGAGGAGAATGTGTATTTGTAGGCAAAGATGAAATATGCTATAACCAGAGCGAGGGATCCAGTGTAGTACTGTCTGGCCAGTCAAAGGACCCAATAACTCCAGCGGTAGTATCTCAACGGGTGATAGGTGCCTTGGCCAACTTACTACCTATAATGTTTAAGGTTAAAGGTGTCTGGTTTCAGTTCCAGTTCCATCAGAATAGATGCTCACCAGAACGTCAGCCGGGCAAGCCCAACCCCCACTGTGGTGCCCTACCACAGCAGTAGCCTCCCCAGTAAAACAGCTTAAACTCACGGCCCTGGGCGGGGATCGATCTCTCACCACGCAAATGCGAGGCAAACACGTTACCACTGTACTAGCCAGGAGGCTGTGTAAACAGGCAGCAAGGTCAATATGCTACAGAAGGTTGATTTAGAATTTTTTTTTCACTCACTGGAAATTATAATCGTGACGTGGAGTAAAGTTTTTAGGGGAGATTTGACCTGATTAACTAGTTTATGAAAACAGCCGTATATGGCAAAATCGCGGATACAAAACAATTTTTTCCCATAAGGATTCATGCTAAGTCTGTCTACTGGAGACAATCAAGTCCCCATCTTAGCTCTTTTAACTAAATGAACTGTATTTTACTTTAAATAATTACTTGCATTAACTATGCATTGTTATATTCAATAACCCTGAGTTTAAGAATGAAATTAACATCAATATATTGCAAGATATGGTGAGCAGTTTGTGGATTCATGTTGGTAAAGGAAACAAAAACAAAATTGCATCATTCAATTTCATCAGCTGATCATTATTTAAGCAGACAACATTATTGCATTTTGAAAATTCATGATTTTTTAGAAATTTGTTTTCAATTTTGGGTGCCAAACAATCAACAATCAGTTGATCTTAATCTGCCGCTATCAAAAATATACATTTAATAGCAATGCATATCGTTTATATAATTTCTTAATTATTCAAAACCTCTTCATAAATATACAGTATTATCTTCAATATGTTAGAGCCTGTCATAGTTTTTCTTTGCAGGTAGTAGGCTGGTCAGGGTACTAGCCACCTGTTAAGATACTACCACTAGAGAGTTATTTAGTCCTTTGACTGGTCAGACAGTACTACATTGAATCTCTCTCTCTGGTTACAGCTCAATTTTCCTCTGACTATGCATATACCAAATAGTCTGGCCTATTTTTCTACATCCTCTGCTGTCCTCATACACCTGACAACAATGTGATTACCAAAAAGTTCTTTTTTTGCTTAAGGAGTTAACTATTGCACTTTAATTGTTCAGTGACTACTTTCCTCTTGGTAAGTTTGGAAGGAGACCACTTTAGCTATGGTAAGCAGCTCTTCCAGGAGGACACTCCAAAAATCAAACCATTGTTCTCTAGTCTTGGGTAGTGCCATAGCCTCTACTGTGGTCTTCCATTCTTTTGGGTAGAGTTCTTTTGCTTGTGGGTATACCAGTCACACTATTCTATCTTATTACTCTCCCTCTTTTTTTTTTTAATTTTTTTTTTTCAGTTTATTTATGAAATATGTAAATATTGTTACAGCTTACTTGTACAAAAGAAATCTCTCTCTCTCTCTCTCTCTTCTCTCTCTTCTCTCCTCTCTCTCTCTCTCCTCTCTCTCTCTCTCTCTCTCTCTCTCTCTCTCTCATAATAAAAATGCACTGTATTTATTTGTTTATTTCAAGGAAAGAATTATTATTGAGATATTGAGTTAGTTCACAAAATAAGCTGCATTTCTGTTTAAGAAAGTATAGATATAACATACTGCTCGGGAGACATTACATAAGAAGTTGCGTCATGCTACAAGAAAACATGTAGACTAACCGAGTCTTATGAACGAAAACACCGAACAATTAAAATAAGTACAGTTCAGATGCACTGTAGTGATACAGTATTACTAGATAGGAACAATTTTTTTTACACAAAACTGTAAGTTGATGATGACAACTTTGTAAAACTGTACCTTAGCATACTACTGTACTGTACCTTACTGTGTCCAGTGCGTAGTGTGGCCCATGTGCAAATGTAATATGACATATCTGTTTTGATGTTGATTCTGTTTTTATAATGTTTATTGTTAATTTTTTTCATGATCGTTTCTTTCCATATTTCTTTTCCTCACTGGCTATTTTTCCTTGTTGGAGCCCTTGGCTTGCAGTATCTTGCTTTTCCAACTAGGGTTGTATCCTAGGCTATTAATAATAACAATAATAATTATGATTATAAACTGTTGTAGAAATCAAATTAAAACAATATTAGGCAGTATTTAGCTGTGTTAATCATCAGCTCAGGCACCCACTCGTGGCAAGAGGCAGTTACTTTTTTGGTTTAGGAGTTAGTCCACCCTAGTGCAGCATTTATTCGCGAAAATTCCCTTTTCGCGGCTGTGTGTGTAACCTAACTACCGTGAAGAAGGAGGGCTGATTGATGGTTTATAATCACTTTAAGCTTCTTGATGGACAAGTAGCAGAACAGTGGAGAGAGGTGTTACCAGGGTTTAAGTCTGGGATGAATGATAAGAGTAACTGGCATCTTCTTTCATTTCATCTTCTCCCCTCTCACAGGCACAGGCTTCTATGGTATGCTGCAAGCTGCCCTCTGCTGTCTGCAGGTATAACTTCTTCCCTTGTGTAACCTGGTATATGCACATATATTTTTTATGCCCCTCCATACCCCCTTGGCAAGGTGGGACTTGGTAATGTCTATAGTTGGTTCAAAGAATCCTAGGGCATCTGAGAATTCTTACCTAGACACCATTGCTATTATCACTCAATCACACAGATTGCTCAGGGCTGCTAAAGCGTGTTATTGCACAGAGTTTAGCGAGGTGTTACGGTATTCCCTCTGTATGTGTGCGGATCTAGTGGGGTAAATCCCAAGCCAAAAGCCAGCCAGGTGGTCAGAACTTTCACTTAACCTTAGGGGAAAAATCTTCCTTAAGGATAAAAGGGTTTGTATTTAGTGACGAGAAACAAATGACAAATTTAAAGTTATTTGATTTTTTCCCAACGCTGCAAACCTTGAGCTCTTTATACAAATTTGTCCCACCATCACCTGTCCCCCTCCACTAAAAGTCTTATGGCTAGTCTTCCAGCTTCACCGAAAGTATATTCCTTAATAAAGAGCTCAAGGTTTGTATCGTTAGGAAAAAATACAAATTATTTTAGATTCAATATATTTTGGCATTTCATATTTTATGAGAAGATTCTCTTTGTTTTGCCTAGGAATGGTTATAAGTCGATACTTAAGGGGGCCGGCTAATGCGGTTTTTTAAGGACAGGACTTGGGACATTCATACCAGCTTAATAAATTGACTTGTGACATCTCCAAATTGCATAGGATTTTTACCTCTGACCTGAAAATGAGTGTTTTTCAAATTTTATCTCCTCCCTTGATAATTAATATTAAGACCTGGGATTACTATCCTATATAGACATGACGTAGACCTCTAGTCAAATGAAGAGTTTTTCTTATTAGAGTCATTTTTTTTCGCTAGATATGAATATTTTCCTTATGGTAAGAAAATAAACCTTAAAAATCAGGGGAAACAAAAATTGGAAAAAGACATAATCTGATTGTTTTATATCGTCTTCCTAAGTTATACACCAAATTTCAATGCTTTATCTTTAAAACTAAGGGAGAAGATAGTTTGAAGGTCAATAAGTATAGTTTTGAGATATGGGCATTCAAAAGTTTTTCTTTTTTACTTTTTACAAAGACATTATTAATAGATCATGATTATTATGAATTTTATGTACCTTTTTGGATAGTAATAAACCAAACCAAAGTTATTATCCTAATTTAATCATGAATAAAGATACCTTTGCTCAATATCTTTCTTCATTAGTCGAGAGCGTCGATCCTTCATCATCTCTCCTTCACCAACTCTGCTAATATCATCAATATTACCCCACTTCTGAACTCTTATTAGAGCAAAATTTTCTTTCTTCCCTTATGTAAAGCGAAATTGTTGAAATTGTCTTTTCCTCTTCGGCACGATGAAATTCTTGCTGAAACCAAGAAAAACAGAAGTAAAAGCGAGTGAATGTCCAGAGGTCTAAGTCAGATGTGTACTCTCTGAGGTTTGTTCTAGGACTGAAGGCCGAAGGGCGTAATTGCTGTGTAATACATCGTCTTTTGAGGTCATGGAATCTATACAGATGCCATTACTCACAATTTGTTTTATATTATAATGTAATGATTATCAAAATTTACTATAACAGGAAGAATACTACAATTTTCTTGTAGGGAACAATGTTTTTGGTTTATTGTGTTGCTTTTACTAATTACCCTGGAACTATGGAAGTAAGAGGAAATTTGACAAAATATTTTGTTTAAGCATTCTCCATTGCAATATGAAGCTCAGTTAATTTTTTCAGGATTTTGTTTTTCTTCCTATACCACCTACAGTATATTGGCATAGCGGCCAGGCCCTTAAGGAGGTTCTCAAGCGTCTTGGATTAGGTTTATTCTCATCTAATACTATCAAGGGTGTATTCAGATTTTGTGCAGTTGGAAAACCTTCAGTTATAATTTGACTCTTAAATGGGGTTCTCATGCATCTTAGATTGGGTTCATCTTCGCTCGAACATTATTGAGGGTTTATTTAGATTTTTTTTTGCTATTGCAAAACCTTCAGTTTATCAGGCAAGTTTATTGGAACTCATAATGTGGTATTCTAGTATTTTTATAAAGCCTTTAGGAAGGCCTGTCCTTCAAGGCTCTTGCAACACAAATGTC
>NC_090748.1:70430701-70508201 GCF_036898095.1 Palaemon carinicauda
TGTACGATACCATTGCAGGAACTAGAAGACATAGGAACGCCGATGCGTAGATGCACGATGAGATACAGTAGAGTAGATGACGACCAATAGGAGAGCAGGATTTCATGGTGGTAACTAGCATCTGAGTGGGGAGATAACCAATGGGAACGCAGGAGGACGGTAGTTACTTTACGGGCTGTCGGGGTGCGAATTTTGAAATCCGTCTCGGATATGGTCGAGCTCCAGCTCCAAACTGCTTTTCGTTGTCCGAAACATATTTTTCGTGATCCGAGTCGAAAAATTCTTTGCATCTCCTTTCATGAGCTAGAGGTTTGACTGCATTTCGAAGTTCTAAGAAAAATTCAGTAAACCAACATTGGCAATAGCAAAATCATCATATAATAAATATTTGGTAAGATAGCTGTTGCTGCAAAAAATAACATAAACAGATTTGTAAAGGCGTTCATTTCTTCGCTATGATCTGAGATGATCGTAAACAAAACAACGAAATAAACAATACAACAAAAGCTAGTCGATACAGTGATAGTTTGCTATTCACTAGTTGTCTTATAAAACAGATATGCCTTAGTCATTAAAATTACTACTAATTATAGGTCGTGTTATGAGGGGAAATATACGGTATTTACACCCTTCCTGGTTGTAATTTTAACCTTTTTCAAGTTATTAAAACTTTAATACATAATAATTCTTTAATCCATTTATCAGAACAATTTAATATTAGAAAACAAACAGTATAGTACATAGAAACAAATGAAAATGGGTGGTAAATGCATTTGAACAGGCAGGTTTTCTGTTTACCATGGCCCTAATGGAATTATTCCTGTTATGTTTTGAAGTATGCGATTTTCCCATATATGCAGGACTATTTATCGACCAAATTCTCGCATAATTCGGGACCCTACTATATATATATATATATATATATATATATATATATATATATATATATATAATATATATATATATATATATATATATATATATATATATATGTATGTATGTATGTATGTATGTATGTATATATATGTATGTATGTAATTAGAATTCACAATTATCCATCTTTATGATAAATGAAATAAGCCACAATCAATGATAAATGAAATTTATTTTGAGCTGAAGGTACCATTGTCCTTACTCTTCTGAAGAGGAAAGGAGATGGTCCCTTTGGGAGCTTAAAATAAATTTAATTTTCCATAGATTGTGTGTGTATTTCATTTATTTCCTATGTATATACAGTATGTGTATGAGTGAATATGTTTATGTACATATATGTACATACATATGTATATACTATATATATATATATATATATATATATATATATATATATATATATATATATATATATAATATATATATATATATATATATTATTTTTTTTTTTTATATGTAGTGTGTGTGTGTGTGTATTCACTATATTGTTTTTGGGAAATAAAAGATAAGAATCAAAATTATAAGTGGGTACTTTAAGTTCCCTTCATAAGAATAAAATATACCCTTAGGCTGAGTTTTTCAAGTTGAACAGGTCACAAGTCCCAACATAATTTACCATAGGTCTCCAGCTTAAATTATCAAATTCCCTACTCTCCAGTGTGTTCAGTCAGCTGATCCTGCTATCACTAGTGAGGTATCCTACATATGTATCAAGATTTTACATAAAATTCAGTACTCCCTAAAACAATTTAGTTAATTTGTATTCTGTTTTATACTTATTCAAAACGCTAGTTCTCATCTTTCAATGTTTTTGTCCAGGATACTAACTCTACAATGATATTCCAGCTTATGATTAGTATTATATTGTTAATTGAAAGACTATTATAGCCTTAATATTCCTGTACATCACCCTTTCAGTTTTCTTTGATGTTTTATTTTAGCATACTGCCAAAGATGTATTATGTATGTTTTTATATTTGATGTCTAAAATATGTCTCTCTTTTTTTCAATAGTCTGTTCATGGACAAAGATTTGACCACCTTAGTGCCATATATCACCTATTGGAGGAGAAGTTGGCAGAAGCTTCATCTGCATCATCATCTCCCTCAATATCCCTCTACCCTCAAACGTTACCTGTTGTTCCTACTCATCCGAGAAAGTCATCTATAACTACTGGTAAGACTCATCAATGGAGTAGTTGCTCTTTATGTTCTAGGTTGTTAACTCAATAGTTGAGGGTATTGTTTGGTTGAGAAGCAAAGAAATCTGAAAAATATATATAATTTTTTTTCTGATATTATTATATCCTCATATAGGATTCATAAATTCTGTTATGAAGTATTGGATAAAAATATACCTACTTATAAGAGCCAGTGGTGCCTATAGGTTAACACAATATTATTTATTTTAATAAAGTAACAGTAAGTCCTTAGGTTACTGCAGTTTTGACTTACAATGTTTCATGGATACACAGCAGTTTCAAACATGGAATTAGTTTTTTGTTTAATTTTATCATTCTGTATTTGTGCATTGTTTTAGTCCTAGTTATGTTTTCATATTGTAAAAAGTATTTTCATATCCTTGGTTATGACTTTTGGATTGCTTTAACGTAGGTGAGTGATTTTAAAGCTTACTTACAGTACTGTATTGAAGGGAGTTTAGTTGTACTGTTTTTCAAAACTCAAATTACAACTTTTCATAGAAATGGTGTTCCATTGTAACCAGAGGACCTACTACAATACAATAATTTTTTTAGAAATGAGCTCTACTAAATATAATAGGCAACTCTTTCTTAATATTATTATTACTTGCTAAGCTACAACCCAAGTTGGAAAAGCAGGTTGCTATAAGCCCAAGGGCTCCAACAGGGAAAATTGGCCAGTGAGGAGAGGAAATAAGGAAAAACTACAAGAAGTTGAAGAACAATAATAACATTAGAATAAATCTTTCATATATAAACTATAAAAACTTGAAAATAACAAGAGGAAGAGAGAAATAAGATACAATATTGTGCCCAAGTGTACCCTCAAGCAAGAGATCTCTAACCCAAGACAGTAGAAGACCATGGTACAGATGCTATGGCACTACCCCAAGACTAGAGAACAATGGTTTGATTTTAGAGTGTCCTTCTCCTAAAAGAGCTGCTTACCATAGCTAAAGAGTCTCTTCTACCATTACCAAGAGGAAAGTAGCCACTGAACAATTGCAGTAGTTATCCTCTTGAGAGAAGAAGAATTGTCTGGTAATTTCAGTGTTTTCAAGTGTATGAGAAAAGAGGAGAATGTGTATTTGTAGGCAAAGATGAAATATGCTATAACCAGAGCGAGGGATCCAGTGTAGTACTGTCTGGCCAGTTAAAGGACCCAATAACTCCAGCGGTAGTATCTCAACGGGTGGTAGGTGCCTTGGCCAATTTACTACCTATAATGTGGCTGTGTAAACAGGCAGCAAGGTCAATATGCTACATAAGGTTGATTTAGAATTTTTTTTCACTCGCTGGAAATTATAATCGTGACGTGGAGTAAAGTTTTTAAGGGAGATTTGACCTGATCAACTAGTTTATGAAAACAGCCGTATATGGCAAAATCGCGGATACAAAACAATTTTTTCCCATAAGGGTTCATGCTAAGTCTGTCTACTGGAGACAATCAAGTCCCCATCTTAGCTCTTTTAACTAAATGAACTGTATTTTACTTAAATAATTACCTGCATTAACTATGCATTGTTATATTCAATAACCCTGAGTTTAAGAATGAAATTAACATCAATATATTGCAAGATATGGTGAGCTGTTTGTGGATTCATGTTGGTAAAAGAAACAAAAACAAAATTGCATCATTCAATTTCATCAGCTGATCATTATTTAAGCAGACAACATTATTGCATTTTGAAAATTCATGATTTAGAAATTTGTTTTCAATTTTGGGTGCCAAACAATCAACAATCAGTTGATCTTGATCTGCCGCTATCAAAAATATACATTTGAATAGCAATGCATATCGTTTATATAATTTCTTAATTATTCAAAACCTCTTCATATATATACAGTATCATCATCAATATGTTAGAGCCTGTCATAGTTTTCTTGCAGGTAGTAGGCTGGTCAGGGTACTAGCCACCTGTTAAGATACTACCACTAGAGAGTTATTTAGTCCTTTGATGGTCAGACAGTACTACGTTGAATCTCTCTCTCTGGTTACAGCTCAATTTTCCGCTGACTATGCATATACCAAATAGCCTGGCCTATTTTTCTTCATCCTCTGCTGTCCTCATACGCCTGACAACAATGTGATTACAAACAGTTCTTTTTTTGCTTAAGGAGTTAACTACTGCACTGTAATTGTTCAGTGGTTACTTTCCTCTTGGTAAGTTTAGAAGAGACACTTTAGCTATGGTAAGCAGCTCTTCCAGGAGGACACTCCAAAATCAAACCATTGTTCTCTAGTCTTGGGTAGTGCCATAGCCTCTACTGTGATCTTCCATTCTTTTGGGTAGAGTTCTTTTGCTTGTGGGTATACCAGTCACACTATTCTATCTTATTACTCTCCCTCTTTTTTTTTTTATTTTTTTTTTTCAGTTTATTTATGAAATATGTAAATATTGTTACAGATTACTTGTACAAAAGAATCTCTCTCTCTCTCTCTCTCTCTCTCTCTCTCTCTCTCTCTCTCCTCTCTCTCTCTCTCTCTCTCTCCTCTCTCTCTCTCTCTCTCTCTCTCTCTCTCATAATAATCGAATGCACTGTATTTATTTGTTTATTTCAAGAAAAGAATTATTATTGAGATATTGAGTTAGTTCACAAAGTAAGCTGCATTTCTGTTTAAGAAAGTATAGATATAACATGCTGCTCGAGAGACATTACATAAGAAGTTGCGTCATGCTACAAGAAAACATGTAGGCTACGAGTCTTATGAACGAAAACACCGAACAATTAAAGTAAGTACAGTTCAGATGCACTGTAGTGATATTTGATATTACTGTACATACATTAGAGAAATATACACTACAGTATCAATGAGTATTAGGTTACAGTATAGTACAGTAAGGTCCCGAATTATGCGAGAATTTGGTCGATGAAAGGCCTCGTGTAATTGGAAATTCGTATACAGTATTTCGAAACACATCATGGCGGCAAACAGCAACCTACCCGTCAATTTTTTTTTCACTCCATTTCTAGCTTTCTAGCTATATATATACTGTATATACACTGTGTGTGTGTATGTATGTATGTATATATTATATATATATAAAACATATATATATATATATATATATATATATATATATATATACTGTAGCTTTTATCTTAACAATACTGTAAGAAATCCTTCTTATAGATGTTTTATAAAATACTGTACAAAATTTCTTTTATGGATAAATAAAACAATAAAAAGTTGTTAAAGTTTTGATAATTTTCTATGACTGTAGTATTTACTACTGTAATATGCATAGCTTACTGTTTTCAGTATTTTCCGAAAGATGTAGAATTATTTCCTATAGATACAAAAAACAAAAAAGGGTTTTCAAGGTTTGATACAGTATCTAGCAATAGTTAAAAATTACAGTATAGTACTGTATATCCATGATGACACTCCCACACGTAAACACGGCCAGTAGGCGCAAGTGTGCACTAGGCTGCTGTACGATAATCACGCTTTTTTGCCCTGAGCGGTCATTTCACTAATGATAATTTTTCAAAGTTAATATAATTTCTTTATGCTTATAATTCGTAATTATAGTTAAAAGTAGGGATATTAATTAAATGGTTGAGTAAAAAAAACAATTAAAACTACTATTATTTAATTTCAAATGGCTACATAATACTGAATATTCTAATGGGTTCTTTTTATCTTCAATCGTAAATCTTACGCCTGGATAAGCAACAAAAGGAAAGGGATAGGTCTCTCTCTCTCTCTCTCTCTCTCTCTCTCTCTCTCATCTCTCTCTCTCTCTCTCTCTCTCTCTCTCTTCATATCGTTTCCTGTATAGTTTTCAAATATGTTCGTCATACATTTGTACATTATTTATCCACTTTATTTCTCTCTCTCTCTCTCTCTCTCTCTCTCTCTCTCTCTCTCTCTCTCTCTCTCTCTCTCTCTCTCTCTCTCGGCGTTTCCTTTCCCTTTATAGTTTTGTGAAATTTTGTTGTCCAGTCATTCGGTAATGAGAAGTCATTTTCGCTTTCGGCATCGAAAGAAAACTTTGTTTCTTCAATATACTCATCACTGGAGGATTCAGAACTTGTGCTCTCATTATCAAATTCCTCAACAAGAATATCATTTATTTCATCTAAAGAAATAACCTTCCTCTTTAGACCGTTCATTACAAAAGGAACAACAAATAACCACTTATGCATGAACGCCCGAGCGCACTGATAGGAAACCAGTTTTCCAACATCAAGCTACCTTCAGAAAAATAGTTGCCAGACATCATATAAGTTTCTATTCACAGTCCCCATATGCTGAGAGTGTTGCCAAGTGGTGATCCTATACTTACTATACGAGTAAAGTAACATCACGAGACTGACGGCTTGTAAAAGGCAATTAAAGTCATGAACGGAATATACAGTTGAAGGCGGTACCGAGTAGATCGTGGTGAACGGTTTATCACGTGGGTGACGCTTAACAGGTTAAAAAAACATTTTATATAGTTCGGTATTTTCTCTATCCATCCTCTCCCAGAAAACCTTCAAATGTGAATTATCGGAATGTGTGCAGATCTTGGCAGTGCGATAACTAGTTAGCGACTGAGAATAAAAAAAATAAAAAGCCCGATTGACGATGCTGATGAAGAGGATATCGAATACCGATTTTTCCCTAATTGATTTTTTCTACGTTCTGTCTAATCCAATGTACAGTACATTCTTATGTAAAGGGCGAACCCCAACATTTCTTGATGCTGCTACACTTTAATTATAGATATTTTACCACCTATTTATAATCTTTATTTATAATAACATCTTTAGTAAAAGCTCTTCAATATCACTTTCAGGAGTAAATGCGTTATGATCGACGATGAAACGTAAAAAAAAAACATTTTCCTTTTAAGAGGCGTTTTTATTTTAGGAAAAAAAAAAAAAACACGAAACAAAATTGCTCATATTTCATATATTTTGATTTTCTAAGGATAAATAAAACAACATTAATTATAACATTATTATTACATAGTACCTGGTAAGATATCTTTTGCCGCAAAAGTTAGCCTATAGACAGATGTTAAAATTGGTTAGCGAGTTCGTTATGATCGGCGATGGAACGTACTAAACAAAGTAATGGGTTTGGTTGTGGTGACATGTTTGGCAGTAGCATGATAAAAAAATAGTCTTTATTTTGATGGTTTTTAATTTAAAGTTTAATGAATAAGGATTTTTCACCATAATCACAACGTAAGTATAAAAATTAATTAGTACAAATATGGAATATTATACATATAGGTGTTGGACAGTTAGGCTAGGCCTAGCGACAAGTTCACACAACAGATGGGCAAACCTTAACATTTTTCATCCAAAACTAGTCTTGAAATGTTTGAACAGAAATCTTTCTCTCACATTCTCCCCCCCCCCTTTCTCAGACATCGGGGAACCATCACCCCCCCCCCCCCAATACAATTAAGAAAACAATAGATTTCCTACGCTTCCCGGTGCTTGACTCGCGGATTTAGAATGCTCCTCGCAGATACAGGAAAATTAATTTTTAAAAACTATCGATCGCGTAATTGAGGAATCGCGTAATTAGAACACGTGTAATTCGGGACCCTACTGTATTACTAGATAGGAACAACTTTTTTTTACACAAAACTGTAAGGTGATGATGACGACTTGGTAAAACTGTACCTTAGCACACTACTGAACTGTAACCTTACTGTGTCCAGTGCGTAGTGTGCACGTGCAAATGCATATGACATATCTGTTTTGATGTTGATTCTGTTTTTATAATGTTTATTGTTAATTTTTTTCATATCGTTTCTTTCCTTATTTCTTTTCCTCACTGGGCTATTTTCCCTGTTGGAGCCCTTGGGCTTGCAGTATCTTGCTTTTCCAACTAGGGTTGTATCCTGGCTATTAATAATAACAATAATAATATGATTATAAACTGTTGTAGAAATCAAATTAAAACAATATTAGGCAGTATTTACTGTGTTAATCATCAGCTCAGGCACCCACTCGTGGCAAGAGGCAGTTACTTTTTGGTTTAGGAGTTAGTCCACCCTAGAGCAGCATTTATTCGCGAAAATTCCCTTTTCGCGGC
Source organism: Palaemon carinicauda (assembly GCF_036898095.1). Taxonomy (NCBI): domain Eukaryota; kingdom Metazoa; phylum Arthropoda; class Malacostraca; order Decapoda; family Palaemonidae; genus Palaemon; species Palaemon carinicauda. Next base: position 70,438,882 of record NC_090748.1, read on the forward strand.
TGTGTCTGTAACCTAACTACCGTGAAGAAGGAGGGCTGATTGATGGTTTAATCACTTTAAGCTTCTTGATGGACAAGTAGCAGACAGTGGAGAGAGGTGTTACCAGGGTTTAAGTCTGGGATGAATGATAAGAGTAACTGGCATCTTCTTTCTTTCATCTTCTCCCCTCTCACAGCACAGCTTCTATGGTATGCTGCAAGCTGCCCTCTGCTGTCTGCAGGTATAACTTCTTCCCTTGTGTAACCTGGTATATGCACATATATTTTTTATGCCCCCATACCCCCTTGGCAAGGTGGGACTTGGTAATGTCTATAGTTGGTTCAAAGAATCCTAGGGCATCTGAGAATTCTTACCTAGACACATTGCTATTATCACTCAATCACACAGATTGCTCAGGCTGCTAAAGCGTGTTATTGCACAGAGTTTAGCGAGGTGTTTAGGTATTCCTCTGTATGTGTGCGGATCTAGTGGGTAAATCCCAAGCCAAAAGCCAGCCAGGTGGTCAGAACTTTCACTTACCTTAGGGGAAAAATCTTCCTTAAGGAATAAAAGGGTTTGTATTTAGTGACAGAACAAATGACAAATTTAAAGTTATTTGATTTTTTCCCAACGCTGCAAACCTTGAGCTCTTTATACAAATTTGTCCCACCATCACCTGTCCCCCTCCACTAAAAGTCTTATGGCTAGTCTTCCAGCTTCACCGAAAGTATATTCCTTAATAAAGAGCTCAAGGTTTGTATCGTTAGGAAAAAATACAAATTATTTTAGATTCAATATATTTTGGCATTTCATATTTTATGAGAAGAATCTCTTTGTTTTGCCTAGGAATGGTTATAAGTCGATACTTAAGGGGGCCGGCTAATGCGGTTTTTTAAGGACAGGACTTGGACATTCATACCACTTAATAAATTGACTTGTGACATCTCCAAATTGCATAGGATTTTTACCTCTGACCTGAAAATGAGTGTTTTTCAAATTTTATCTCCTCCCTTGATAATTAATATTAAGACCTGGGATTACTATCCTATATAGACATGACGTAGACCTCTAGTCAAATGAAGAGTTTTTCTTATTAGAGTCATTTTTTTGCTAGATATGAATATTTTCCTTATGGTAAAAAATAAACCTTAAAAATCAGGGGAAACAAAAATTGGAAAAAGACATAATCTGATTGTTTTATATCGTCTTCCTAAGTTATACACCAAATTTCAATGCTTTATCTTTAAAACTAAGGGAGAAGATAGTTTGAAGGTCAATAAGTATAGTTTTGAGATATGGGCATTCAAAAGTTTTTCTTTGTACTTTTACAAAGACATTATTAATAGATCATGATTATTATGAATTTTATGTACCTTTTTGGATAGTAATAAACCAAACCAAAGTTATTATCCTAATTTAATCATGAATAAAGATACCTTTGCTCAATATCTTTCTTCATTAGTCGAGAGCGTCGATCCTTCATCATCTCTCCTTCACCAACTCTGCTAATATCATCAATATTACCCACTTCTGAACTCTTATTAGAGCAAATTTTCTTCTTCCTTATGTAAGCGAAATGTTGAAATTGTCTTTTCCTCTTCGGCACGATGAAATTCTTGCCGAAACCAAGAAAAACAGAAGTAAAAGCGAGTGAATGTCAGAGGTCTAAGTCAGATGTGTACTCTCTGAGGTTTGTTCTAGGACTGAAGGCCGAAGGGGCGTAATTGCTGTGTAATACATCGTCTTTTGAGTCATGGAATCTATACAGATGCCATTACTCACAATTTGTTTTATATTATAATGTAATGATTATCAAAATTTACTATAACAGAAGAATACTACATTTCTTGTAGGGAACAATGTTTTTGGTTTATTGTGTTGCTTTTACTAATTACCCTGGAACTATGGAAGTAAGAGGAAATTTGACAAAATATTTTGTTTAAGCATTCTCCATTGCAATACGAAGCTCAGTTAATTTTTTCAGGATTTTGTTTTTCTTCCTATACCACCTACAGTATATTGGCATAGCGGCCAGGCCCCTTAAGGAGGTTCTCAAGCGTCTTGGATTAGGTTTATTCTCATCTAATACTATCAAGGGTGTATTCAGATTTTGTGCAGTTGGAAAACCTTCAGTTATAATTTGACTCTTAAATGGGGTTCTCATGCATCTTAGATTGGGTTCATCTTCGTCGAACATTATTGAGGGTTTATTTAGATTTTTTTTGCTATTGCAAAACCTTCAGTTATCAGGCAAGTTTATTGGAACTCATAATGTGGTTATTCTAGTATTTTTATAAAGCCTTAGGAAGGCCTGTCCTTCAGGCTCTTGCAACACAAATGTCTTTCTGGTTAGCTTTTTGGCTTTGGCTGGACGTGTTTGTGGATTGCAAGCTTTTTCCAACAATGGGGCTTTGCAGTTTAAATAATGGTATTGATTATTTTGATCAGGTTTATAGTGAGGAATTGTTTCATGACAAAAAGTCCTAATTTATTCCATATCTCATTAGGAGATTAATGTGGTTAGTAATTCAGAGAATAGGTTTTTTCTGAGTAAGCAAGTTGAGGTAATTTAGAAAAGGCTGGGTTTTAGAAAGAACTTTCCCTATTTCCATCATGGGGTTAGAGTGCCAGGGCTACCTTTCTCCAGGGATGCTATATCCTTCAATGTTAATGTGTTAGTAACCAAAACTGATATAATAAGATTCATGCTAGTGTTCATGATAATATGACTTCTGAAACTTCCCTAATGTTTTGTAGGTTTTTTTTTTTTTTTGGGGGGGGGGGAGGTTTAAGCAACAACTACAGCTATTGGTTTATCTGTCTTCGTAGCATTTGGCTTTTGAGTTCTCTTCAATTGGGAATTATGCTGTATTTCAAAATTTGGAAAGGGTCCCTCTCCATCTTTCGGTGACCATCCTTAAGATAATATAAATTAAAAAAATCCTTGTCAGGTTTTTTGGGGAAATTTGTAGGTTAGGTTGTAAGTTTGGTAATCTCTTTCCATCGTATACCCTCCTTTTTCAGAATGTGGGATTTAGCCAGATGAACTGCAGATGACTTTCATTAAAATGAATTTAATTTTGTTAATAAAATTTTTCATTTTGATATTCACCTATGTTTCATATAGTCGCCTCCCCACTGATAAGTGATGTCAGGAGGTCATTGAATGCAATTCAACTTTGTGTTCTGAAAACCTGCCCATGTGATTTTACCTTACAATACCATAATTTTGTTAATCGCATACTGCGGGAAAAGGCAGTTAGAGTGTCGGGAAATTGGAGTCTTGATTTATTTATAATAAACATTAATACAAGCGAGTTCTGAGGAGGAACCCAGATGAACTGTAGGTTAGTATTGAAATATCATTGTTAGAATTCCATTTTTCATGATGCAAAAATGAGTGCCTACTTTGACACTTTCCAGATAAGTATCAAGTTTATAAGAAAGTTTTTGCCATTATGTAGAGCATTATCTGTATCTGACAGTATTTGTACCCCAATCACTTATTTCATTACTGTATTGACATTTCAGGTTTTCTAGTCTCATTTCCAACAAAGTCACATGTAAAAAAGTTATCAAAAAATGACAATAGCTTGTCGTGTGTCTTGTTTCAAAGCATTCCTCAGATCTATGTAACCAGCCTTTTTTTTTTTTTTTTTTTTTTTTCAGGTTTTGTTGATAGAAGTCCTGTCTCCGACACCGAGGAGTCTGCTGTTGCTGTGCCTCTTTTCTCATGTTCACCTCTTCCCTTGAATTTACCACCTCTTCATGACCCATATCAAGCGTACTCCTTGGAAAAGGTATGATCAATAAAGTGAATGTTTAGTAGTTAAAATAATGCCCAAAAATTCTTGAAATTTTTTTTAGGTTTACAGTATACTAATAAGCAATATTTCTCTAAATTATCTTGAATCGTACCTTCGAATGAGTAGCTATTAACTTCCTCATTGGTAGTTCCATACAAGATATATCACCATATGTACATACACATATTCTATGATAACCAATATTTCCATGTTTATTATTTTACTGCTGATTATAGAGTAAACTTTTCAGGCATTTACTTTTCTATTTTACTATAACATACCTTTCTTTTGAAAAATCTTTCTATTCACTGTTAATTGATTGTAGAAAATTTTTCAGAAGTGTTAACAGTCTGACACTCTGTTGATGTTTTTACACTTCCATTTTTCTTTTAGCACAGAGCCCTCATTTTTCAGGAGTTTGTTGGTTGTTGTGTAACACCAGTTACCTTATTAGTGTTTTTTCTGTGATATCCTTGTGGGGATTTTCATTGATTCGTGTAATTTTTTTTTTATGCAATCTGACTGAAAAACAATTTTCTACATGGAACAATTCTGCAATTATCCCCTTCTATCTGGTCAGGAACTGACTCTTTCTGTGGACTGCATAAATTGTAGGGAGTATGAACCATGTGATAAATGTGCTGATTACAAAGGTAAAGTGTATGTTTTGCTTCCTGTGGTACTCATGTCGAGCTTGGTACTATCAAAGTGAGTGCTCTTGTTAAACACCTAAATCCTTACATGGCAAAGGGTTCATAAGGAAATTGTCTTTACTTAGTGTTGAATTCCTTGTAGGTTGTATTTTGAACTCCGGCTTTTGGCCCTGGAGTTGCACTGTCATCAGCCTTCCTGTGTTGGGGTTACTGGTTGTTCCGGGTTAATAAGTGCTTCCACTGTTCCAACTTTTCATTTATAATTTTGAAGGGGTTGGTATCTTCATCCTATGCAGTTGCCATTTCTTGCCTTTAGTATCCCTCTATACTGGTTTTATACCCTAGTGAGTGTAGGTTTATTTCTCTTGAAGTTACTTATTTAGACAAAGTCATTCCAGTGAAAGTTTTAAAACTGTCAGAAAATATTGAGTATGCCTTTTCTAGGATGTCTAATAACCTCATTGATACTCTTTGAGCGTTCGTCGTGTACCTGTTGGCTGTACAGTACCCGGGTAAGGGTACAGCAGATCCCTAGGGTTGTGAACTTCGACATGGCGTATGCCTTGGAATGTTCCAGTCCAGGCTGGTGCCTGACAATAAGTTACCATATGGCCCCGTGTTGATTCCATAAGGTTAGGTGAGGTTTGAGGTAGGCACTGGCCTAGTACAGGTAGGGGTCAGAACTCAACGTGTTGTGTAGGGGCAGGTTGCCTTGCGTCGTAGTATTTTGTTTATTGAGGCTATGATTAAATTGCCTTCAAAGAAATCTATCAGAGGAAGGATCTTTTCAGTAAGACTGTTTCCGGTTCCTCCAGGATCTCTTTGTACCTTGTCTTCTTGCTTGGAAATTGTCAGAAGGTTCTCCGGTCGGGAAGGTTTCTCTTTTGAGTCTATGATGGTTTGCTTGAGCCAGAAATATTTCCACTTGCCAAGTGTTACAAGGTTGGTTGGTCTTCAGACATTGGTTCCAGGCTCGAGATCTTTTGAACTCATGGCTTTCCAAGTCTAAGCGGTTTTCTCGGGCCCTCTCCTCCTGAACAGGAGCTTGTCCTGTGTGTTTTTTTTTTTTTTTACTATCATGTTTAGGTGAAACTTCCCAAGATTTCTGGTTCTCTTGTCCTCAGGGATCTGGTTCGGTCTCTCATGAAGCAGGTGGCTTTTTGTTGCGCTGGTTTCCATGCAGGTGCTTTTGGCATTCATTGCGACTCTCACTCCGCTTTACTAGTGTCTCAAATAGTCGACTGTCCTAGATCAATCTCTTCAGGGTCTGAGTTGCTGTCTCTTTGTGTCCTTTCCCCTCTGGTTTCAGTCTTTGTGGAAGCAGGTGGCATTGCATTGTTGTCTCTTTTTGGGCTCCATTGGGAGGTTTGGTCTCCCTCCATGGTTGCCTGAAAGGAGTCTTAATGGACAGTCTTGACACTCATTTTACAGGCGCCTGTTTTGAGGCTCTTTTGAAGAGTTCTTTTTTCCAGGCTTCCCTCACTTCTGTCAATAGAGTTTTTGAGCCTCATGTACTCTTCTGTCATGTAGTTAGGTGGTGACAAGATCTGGTTTGCCTTATCTTCTGAAATTTATTGTGGAGATGTAGGCATTTTTTTGTTTCTCTTGCCAAGGTTTCCCTCTTGATGTCCATGGCTCTCTTCATGGGCAGCATGAAGTTTGCTTGTTGCCTTGTCCTGTGAGCTCTCTCTCTCTCTCTCTCTCTCTCTCTCTCTCTCTCTCTCTCTTTTTCTTTTTCCTTTTTTAATAAAACAATTATGTACTTTTGTTTTAAATTTTGGGTGTATTATAACAATTAAGTATATTGCGTGTTGCGATCAGCTGGTACACATAAAAATCAATAACAGAGAGTATTGTTTACACTATTTCTTAACTTATTCAAAGTATCTACTATATATATGTAGTTAATATAGTATTATATAAGCATCAATGTGTTATAAGCTGTCATAATTTTCATATAATAAATTTTTATAACTATCATTACAGTATTAGTTTTCTCTATTATTTGATGTCAGGATACCAGAAAACTTCAAATATCTCTCTCTCTCTCTCTCTCTCTCTCTCTCTCTCTCTCTCTCTCTCTCTCTCTCAAAATGGTAAAACGGTGGAATACCCCCAAAATCCGGTAACATGTTAAGAGAACTGTGCACCACCCCTTGATTTTATACTGAGCAAGGGAACCCAGCTAGAACTGTAGTTGCTTAATATTGATCAGAGGTAAGCTGTTTCCAAATTATTTAAGTACTAAACATTAGTAGAGGGACCAAAAAAAAGTAGGGGAAAAAACAATGGTACTAAGGAAAAAAAAGACTAAATTAGTGGCTGAGAAGGGGACGTCTACAGGGGAAGGAAATACTTCCAGTTTAAAAGAATAAGGGGAAAAAATTTTTATTTCATTCCTGGGTGAAAAAAAATACAATACTTTAATATGATGATTTAAGTTATGTTTAAGGTATTTCGAGTGAAATTAATAGACTAAAACGTATTCAAATATCTTATTCTTCATATTTTGTCAAGGGTGTTTCAAAGGTAGTTATGCTATTATTGTAACACACTAGCGAGAGCAAATGAAAAGGTACCCTTCTCTACCATGAAGGCTAAACTTCAATTTGTAGATGCCATACCAGGTGTATGGGTCAAGAAACTTAGGATTATTTATAGTTAGCAGTAAAGCCACTTCTTTAACGTCAAGGATGCTATTAACAATGTATGCTGCAAACAAGGCCAACTTGATGAGTACTAATACAATAAACATCATTAAGAAATGTCTTAAATTGTTTTACTGCATCATTGTTGAGAATCTATTCATTGCTGGATCACTATACCAAGTTCACAGTAGTTTATAAGGTAGAGGAATGTTCACGTCACTCCAACAATTCTATGGGTTAACAGGATACACAGAGTATGTCTGATGTAGATTCGTTCCCGCTGTCTACTATCTGGGCTAATTCAGTTTTTGTCAAATCCCTCACACTTGGGAATTACTGTCAATATGCACAGTCAAATGTCTGCAGAATGCTTCTCTACTTGATTTTAATTCTAACTAGAATCTCATAGCAAACCTGCTATTAACAGTCTTCACCAGGCTGACCATCAATGTAAATGGGTACAGGATAATGTAATGTTACTCCTATTCTAGTACCTCAACTTGTCTCCCTACTGGGGGTAGGGTCTTGCTGTCATTACCTGTTAAAAGAAACAGTAACAGATCAAGTCATTTTTTTGGAAGGGCCACATGTTGGTTAACAAAAATACTGAAACATGAATAAAATTGACAATTGGTTAGGTATTTTTTTCTAACATTAAAACCAATGATTTTTTCACAACCATAATTCATTGTAGCACGCAGTGCTCCCAGTGTAAAGGAGCGCAGGCTATTTGAAATCATCGCCCAGCTTGCATTTCATCCCAATTTTTATGAGTATTTATTTAATAGGTATTGAACTGTTCTTGGCCTTGAAAAAACGAAACTGCAAAGAAAGAATCTGCAATAAAAGAGGGCCAACTGTACGTAGAGTTAAGCTTAGATTAAGATGCCATACTCTTGGGTTTGGTTGGCTGGGCTTCAAGTGGCTTAGCCTGGGTATTGTTTAGTCATGTTGGGTTAGAGTTAGATAGCTTTGATTGACTATTTGTCCATTGATTTCCCGTGTTTATGTCTCCTTTAGTTGCACTCCGGTCACAAGTGTTAGCCGGAGGGCAAATGTTGTGTCATGCCACTGAAACTCTCCTTTGTCGCCCCAATACTCTTTGCCTCCCGCCTTCAATTTCAGTCACTCATGCAAGAGAGGGAGCCATTAGTAGTGCTGTTCTTGCTGCTGGCACCATTGGCCTGAATTGTGATAACCCCCAATTATGGCCTGACACGAGACCACCGGTCTGACCAGGCCCTCAATCCTTGTGATTGGGTCGCATTCTACCCGTGTTCCCTGCTCTTGGCGCCAATTCCCCAAGTCAGGTGGCAGGAGGTTGCTGTTGTGTTGGTACCTCGTACTATATTGTGATACCTCCCATAGTTGTCACCTAATACGGAATCGATTGGGTGTTCCAGACCCATGCATTCATTTCTTGTGATTAAGCTGCCTCTTATTTTATGCCCCTACCCTCTCGTTGTCAGTCACTCATGTTGGACATGTTGCATTTAGTAGTTCTGGTATTGGTGCCAAGCATCATTGGTCTGCATTGTGATAACCTCCCCAATGTTGGTCTGATAGTAGACCAGTCGGACTGACCAGGCACTCACTCCTTGTGACTTGAGTTGCCTTCTACCCATGCCCCTCTCTTCTCGTCACCAGTTCCCCAGAGAGTAAGGTGGTATGTGGTAATGCTGTTATGTGTTGGTACCTTTTGGTGGCTTTGTTATTAACCTTACCCTCCTCCCCCCCCAATGTCACCTGACACTGAGCCAGTCAGTCTGGCCAAGCACTCACTCCTTAGGACTGAGTCACCAGTTACGATAGCTACTTTCCTCACAGCACCAGGCACGAGGGATAGGTGGTAGTCAGTAGCATTGGTTTTTTGTTGGCTTCCTAAGAGTGCGTTGTGACTCCCCTATTGTTCACCCTATGACCAAAAAATAATATCAATTGTAATTTGAAGTTTGGTCACAGAAGTTCTCAAAGAATTAAGTATAAATCTAATAATTGTCATTGAAGTGAAGGCCATCTACTTCTTTTAAATTTTCTAGTAACCTTTCTTTAGAAAGTGTTTTAGCAGCAGTTCATTACCAAATCAAGTTAATTTTCACCATACGTTATCCTAAAGAATTATCGTTCGGTTTGGAAATTGCTAGGCTTTAGGCCCCATAGTGGCTGCAAGGCCATGATCTAATTAATTTTGAGTTCAGTTGATTTTTATCTCCTTTATCTAAAAATGTGGGATTTAAATTTAATAAATTATTTGGTATCAATAAAAGAAATCTTTTTTGACTGGCTACAGTCCAGCATTTTATATAGCTTTATTAAGAAATTTGGAATTCTACATTTCAAACCGTATTTTGTGATGGTGTGTTAAAAGTAATCTAGACCAGGGTAGTAAATCTTAACTACTGTATCATGCTTTTGATAAAGTTCATCCTATCTACTGGTATCCCATCTTCACTAGAGTGGGGAAGTCAGCAATATGAACACCCGGAGAGGTTCATAGACGTAAACTTAAAGTTTCTTATTTCTACATTCACTTGATGTTCATATGCATGCCAACCTTCTTCCCACTGCCTTGTGTTATCAAGCAATAAGGGATAGTTTTAACTAGAAACTTGGGTGACCAAAAGAATGGCACATCATTTACCACTTACTGCTAGAATGGCCATTCCTTTACTAGCTGGATGTATTATTAAATGGGAGAAAATTGGAAAATTTAAAATCTCAAAATTTTCCTATTAAAGATAAATTAAATCAATCTTCTGGAAAAGCAATATGAACATCAGTTAAGTATAGAAATGAGAAATATTACTATTAAAATTCAAATTTTCACCTTGGTTTCATTTATGTCCAGTTTGTGCATTTCAGTTTATTAGCAGTTTTTTTAGTAATTGTATGTGTCTGAGAAAGGTATGATGTAAGGTGTGTGAGCTACCCAGTATAAAATTAGAGTTAAGATTGTTTATCTTGAGAATTGAATAGCACAGAGTTGTTATTACTGAAGTAATTTTTCATTTTCAGTATGGTGATACAGATATCAGTGGAGAATCTGATACAGATGAACCTAACCAGCGGTCGATGGATAAATATCTATGCTCAAGACGACACACTGTTGGGCCTGGGGACACACATCATGAAGAGGTATTTATCAAAGGTTTCAGTCTTATTTATTTCAACATACGGTTTGCTTTAACACAATTTTTCCCATTGAATTCAAGCACTATAGTCATTTACAATAAAATAACATTACTAGATTCATCAAATATGTGACAGCTAATGGGAATTCAATAGTATAATCAGAGTGCAATTTAGATCTTATGTCCTTATTGGTATTTCAGCTCGTAAATTTTGTCTCAGATTTTGTGTTTCGCTTAAAATGTAACTACTGTAAATTAATTCGCTGTTCCCTTATATTGGTTAGCTGTATATGTTTTGTTCAAAAGTAATGAAAAAGACAAAATTGATTAGGCATGGCTTAACTTTAAAGGAGAAACGTCATTTAAGTGAACTTTTGTACTCAGATGACCACATTTCTTTGCTATTTGCATTTTATTTTTCTAATCTCACAAGGAACTGGCTATCCTTTGATATATCTAGCCAATTAATCCTCTTTGGATTAAGTAAGTCATGGATAGAGAAGATGAAAGAATGGCCCCCTGTCCTGGGTGTAGCAGGGTGCTAAGAATCTCCCGGTTTATAAATACTAAAGAAAAATTGAAAATAGGTAACTGGAATTATGAATCAGATTGGGGAGTTACGGCAAGTGGAGAATGAATTTATGAAATACAGTTTGGATATCTTGGCCCTTAGTGAAAAAACATTGTAAGGTAATTGGTAAGGAAACTTTAGACCAAGGCAATGTATATATCTCCCCAGGAAGATCAAATGGAGTTGGAAGAGAAGGGGTAGGAATGGTGATGCCACCAATAGCAGAAAAGGCATTAACCAAATGGAGTGCTGCAAATAGTAGATTGTTACCAGCAAAGTTCAAATCAAAGCAGTGCAATATGAGTATTATAATTTGGTATGCCCCAACAAATGATTCCTCTGAAGAAAGGAAAGATGAATGCTATAAAGAACTGCAGAGTTTAATAGATGAGATCTCAGAGAAAGATACGAAAATTGTGATTGACGACTTCAATGCTAAAGTTGGAAGAAATAATCAAGGTATAGTGAATGGGATGGGTGTCGAGGGTCTTGGCGAAGTTGCAAATGAAAATGGAGCACATTTCAAAAGTTTCTGCTCTGCAAACAATATTGTCTTTGGAGGTACTCATTTTCAACACAAGAACATCCACAAGATACATGGACTTCACCATCTGTGAATTACAAAAATCAAATAGATCACATAACCATTAATAAAGAGAGAAGGAGGACTTTTGAGAAATGTAAGAAGCTATAGAGGTGCAGATATTGGTAGTGATCACCAGCTCGTCATTGCCACACTGAAATCAAAACTGAAATCACCCAACATAACGGTAGATAGAATACCTGTGTTTGATACAAGTAAGTTTTTAGAAGAAGAGCACAGAGAAACATTTGCAATTGAATGTAGGAATCGATTTTCAGTTTTAGAGAGACTGAGAGATGAAGAGCAGACAATTAATGAAGAATGGGGTAATATTAAGAATATATATCAGTTAGTTGGTAGTGAAGTCTTGAGACATTTACAAGGAGAAAGTCATGGATATCAAATGATACTTAAGATACGATAAAAAGGCGACAAAGACAGAAATTAGTTGTTGAAAGTTTTCGAGGAAGTAATGAAAATTACAAGGTAGAGCATGCTAAGTATCCCAGTATTGATAGTGAGGTCAAAAGAAAAGCCAAGAATGACTGGAGAGAATATTTGGACAGTAAAGCAGATGAGGCTGACAAAGCTATGAATTGAGGAAGTGGCTATGGTGTAAGAATTGCTCATAAAATTATTAATGAAATCGCAACTGGGGCAAAGAAGAAGATCCGTGAAAAAGAGAGATGGATATATTATAACAACAGAAGACAACGTTCGATAGAACCCTTTAGTGAGGTCATGCATAGGAGATATGAAGAGAATAATTGATTGATATACCTGAAACTGATGAAGATCTTGATGTGCCCATGAATGAATTCAGTGTGTTTGAAGTCGAAGTTATCCTCAAAATGCTAAAGAGATGGAAATCCCCTGGATACGCTGGAATAACTACCAAGATGATAGTGGCCAAAAATGAAGTGACATCCAGACTACTTACAAGATTATTTTGTAGAATTTTGCATAGAGGCAAAACCTGATGAATGGGAGTTAGGAGAGTTGGTGAAAATGGCAAAAAATGAAGACCTGACTGATTGCAATAATTATTGAGGCATAAAACTTGTCAATTGTTATGAAAATATATAATATACTTACTCTAAAGAGACTGGAGAGAAAGGTTGATGAAAAGCTGAGAAATGAACAAGCAGTATTTAGAAAAGGTAGAAGTTGCAATGACCAAATTTTCATTTTGAGACATGTTGTACAGCAATTTGTATAATATAGAAATTCACTTCTGATGGGCTTATTGGACTATGAAAAAGCTTTTGACAGCGTGCACCGACCAATTTCGTGGAGAGTCCTGCATTATTATGGAATTCCTCGTAAATATATATATTTGATCAAGTCTGTTCATGAGCATAGCAAGTGCAAAGTTAATGTTAATGGAGTCTTATCCTAGGAATTTCCCAGGAACAGCGGAGCATTCCAAGGGAATATGTTGTCACCTATGTTGTTTATCATCCTCATGGATTTTGTAATTAGTAGAACAGTCGGAGATAGTGGAGAAGGATTGGACTGGATTGGTGATAAGTATTTAGCAGACCTAGAGTATGCTGATGATGCTGTTGTTCTTAGCAGAACATCACAGGATTTGCAATACTTGCTTACTAGAATGCTTGAAATATCACATGAGGTTGGCCTGAAGATAAATTAGAAGAAAGACAGAGATGATGAGAACGGAGTATGCAATGGAAGATGAAATATCATTGGAAGGAGAAAGGATTAATGAAGTAGAATCATTTAAGTAATTAGGAACTATGATCTCCAATACAGGGTCTTTAGAATTAGTTTAGTAAAAGATTGAAAAAAGCAAATCAGGCAATGGCTAGGTTAAGTAAAATTTGGAAATCAAATCGCCGGAAATTACATATAAAAATCAGACTATATATCAGTTTAGTGAGATCGGTGTTATTCTATGGACATGAGTCATGGTATGACAATGAAACAATCTCCAATAGATTTAGTAGATTTGAGAACAAAACCCTCAGAAGGATATTAGTAGTTAAATGGCAGGACATGATTAGAAATGAAACTATTAGAGAGATTACTCGAGGGCCATATGTGGACGAGATCATGATGAGGGGTAGGTGGAGATGGTTTGGTCATGCTCTTCGCATTCCCCAAGAGAGATTAGTTCACCAAACATTTTGCTGGGCTCCACAAGGCATTAGAAGAGTTGGAAGACCCAGGCCTACATGGCTGAGGACTATGAAGTGCAAAGTAGGAGATGATGAATGGAGAAGTATTCAATTAAAGCTCAATATAGAAACAACTAGTGAAATCTAACCAATGCCCTTTGCATCAATAGGCGTAGGAGGAGATGATGATGAATCTCCTTAGGTACGACATTGCACTTATTTATTAATATCGTAGATTTTGCTTACATTTTCAATTTTTTTTTTTTTTATTGTGGTTGATTAGTGACAGAGTTTGGGAGGGTTTGTAAGAGAAGGAAGTTCAGAGTTAATGTGGTTAAGACTATGGTTATGAGATGCATGAGAAGATAGGATGGTGCTAGGTTGAATGTCATGTTTAATGAAGAATTACTTGAGGAGCAGTTTAATTACTTGGGGTCTCTTGTTGGTGCAAATGGTGGAGTGAAAGCAGATATACGTCCGAGAGTTAATGAAGGATGTAAAGTGTTGGGGACAGTGAAGGGATTGGTAAAGAATAGAGGGTTAGGAATACTGTAAATATAAAGTGATTGTAGCAACTGTATGTATAGATTGGAGTTGTGGGGAATGAAAATGACAGAGACAGAATTGAATGTGTTCAAGATGAAGCATCTGAGGAATATGGCTGGCATATCTCGATAAGATGGGATTAGAAACGAAGTGGTGAGGGTGAGAAAAGGTGTAAGAAATAAATTATGAGCTAGAGTGGGTATGAATGTGTTGAGGTGGCTTGGCAATGTTGAGAGAATGGAAAATGGCTGTCAGCAGAAGAAAGTGATGAATGCAAGAGTTGATGGGAGAAGTACAAGAGGATGGCCAAGTTTTTCTGTAACTGGAATACAAACCTACGCTATTTATTAGGGGTTATTACTCTTAACAAAAGTGAAAGGACGAGCCATATAATTTTAGTGAGGGTTAACCACCCCTTCCGCTAGTTAGTGGGGGTAGGGGGGTTAGCTTGCTACCACTCCTGCTCTCACACCGGTGATTTAGCTCACTTTGTTTTTGGCTCGGATGGTGAACGGCAACTGGTGAACGGTCGGTGCTGTTCTTCATCCTTCGCCTATTTTTGGACTGCCATTAATTGCTCTGGTTTGTGCTTTCTCTTTGATTAGTGTGTGCGTGTTGACTTCCGCGAACATGCGTACTTGCCTTGGACTTGAAGGTCAACCTTGCGGAACCTTCATGTCAGCCGTGGACACCGATCGCTACACCCTTTGTCCTGCATGCAGAGGTCAACGGTGTGATAGTGATAACAGGTGTAATGAGTGTCAGGAGTGGTCTGCCTCCCTGTGGGAAAGGTTTGGGCGACGGCAGAAGAAGTCAAAGCGGGATATTTCTCCTTCGGAGGTTTCTTTGAAATGGGAAAAACCCAAGACCTCTTCATCCACTTCCCGACCTTCCTCCAAAGTTTCTACTCGTTCGGTCTCTTCCGGGAGACCATTGAGTAGGAGCTAGACCCTTTTTATTATAGCCAACCCCAGTCCTTGAGAGATGGTGTTGCTTTCCCTAGCGAAGCAGCCCCACCTTTCCCCCCGGATGAGGCCTTGTCTCTTGTCTCACATTTTACAGGTGTGGTCCTCCTTGGGGCATCCTGGTCCGCCCTCCAAGGACTCCTTGCTGCTCTTCATCATTCATTGTGCTAGTGTACTGCCGTCGTCGACATCAGAGCTATATCTTCTGTCATGCGTCGACGTTGTAGTGTCTGAGGCGTCTTCTGTGGCCTCTGCCGGCGTTCCTGCTCCTTCAGATACTCCAGTTGTTGCTGCCGACTGTGTTTCCCCCGTTCCTGTTTATCATTCGAGTGGGAAACTAAATCCTTTATCTGTCTCTCCTGCGAGTGTTTCTCCTCCTTAGGGAGTTCACTCATAGTAACTCATCTGCCGAGGCCTGCGGCTTCTAAAGGTCAGCTTGCTGATCCTCCGTCTGCTAGAGGGTGCCTTCGATCTCGTAGAGCTCGCCCTCCACTTCGCCTTAGAGGTGGCCCTTCACCATCGGTGAAAAGGCGTCTCTTTGGCTCTTCAGCCTTATCTTTGCTGCTGTCTCCTGCAAAGGAGCCTCTGCTTTAGTCGTCTTCCGGCCTTCGACTTTCACCTGTTTCTGGGCCTTCTCCTGTTTCTGGACCTTCTCCTGTTCCTGGAACTTCTCCTGACAATGCTGCTGATAGTCCTCGGACTTCGGCCCTTGACTCTTCTGTGGATCGTTTGTGATCCCCGTCAGAGGATGTTTGCCCCTCCAAAGGGCACATCCCTGGTCCAGACCATCCTTCACGCTGACCTGCCTTCTCCGTTCCTGTCTCCTGTTCATCGTCTGCCTGCTCATATTGCACCTCTGAAAAGTATGGCTACACGACAACACTCACCAGTGCACCAGTGCGCTCTCCAGCACTTCAACTCGTCAGTGCTCCCCTGCACAACTGCGCTCTCATGCGCAGCGATGTTCTCCTGCGCGTTAGCGCTTTCCAACAAGTAAGTGCTCTTTTGCCCACCAGCCCTCTCCTACGCCCCAGCACTCTCCTACGCCCTCAGTACTCTCCTACGCCCCAGCACTCTCCTATGTGTCAGCACTCTCCTGTGCTTCAGCACTCTCCGGCTCGCCAGAGCTCACCTGCGCACTCACGTTTCCTTATAAATTGGAGGAACATTGCCTAGTTTCCATCCTTGTGGTGCTTTTTTTTCGTTGGCTGTCTTTCGGAGCATTTTGTAAAAGTGTGGGGTTATCTCTTCTTCTAGTTCTATTATCTATCTTGGATGAATATCATCTGGACCTGGTGCCTTAGATTTACAGAGTACTTTTATTTTATTTTTGACATCTTCCATTGTAAAGGTGATTCTCTTTATTGGTTACGACCCTTCGTTTTTGATAGCTGGTGCAGGGAGAGTCGTTGATTCTTCCCTAGTGAATACAGTTGTGAAATATGCATTTATCTGTTCGGCTTTTCCCAAATCATTACCATTACCTCCGCCAACCAAGTTGGAAGGTTATATTTTACCCCCTGGTTGTTTGTGTGTGTTTGTTTGTTTGTGAACAGCTTCCTGGCCACAATTTTTATGGTAGAGTCATGAAACTGACTAGGATCAACTGTTATGTAAAAAGCTGGAAATGATTAAATGTAGGAAGGTCAAGGTAACGGTCAAGCAAAATGTCTAATTCACGTAATCAGCTATAAATTTGGACATCGTTATCACTGAGACTTCAATGTTGGTTCATATTGAAATTTATGAAAATCCACGCCAATTAATACATGTTAATGAGTTTATGAAAATCCACGCCAATTTATACATGTAATGAGTTTATGAAAATCCACGCCAATTAATACATGTTAAGGTCAAGGTCGAGTCTAAGGTCAAGGTCAAGCAAAGGGTCAAATTCTGGTTATCAACCATACGGCCACTATTTTAATCATAATGTAATGAAACTTGCAGGGATTTTAAACTTGTGTAAAGTGCTGGAAATGATTAATTGATTATGAGAAAGTTACGGCGGTTTCGAGAAATAAGCTGCCGTGGTAGTCTGCCCTCCGAGTCTCTCAACGGGCTGATGTTGCTTTTGATTGGTTATCTACAGTTTACATATGAATAATATCTTTCTGGTTTTCTTTACTAGCTGAAGCCACTCTCTTTCTCTTCATTGCTCTTGGCATTTCTAAATAGTTTATCTGCATTTCTGCTTAACTTTTTATGCTTGGAAATTTCACGAATTGAAGGCTGTGGACCCACTGAATTTTTTGTCTCTGCTTCATATTGCGTTATCTATTTTTTTTTTTTTTGTAGAACCATTTAGTTGTGAATTTCCATTTGGTAAAATTTTTCTATGTAGTATACATTTTGTCCTATTTCTTCATATATTTCTACAAAGGAGTCCCATTGCGTATATATGTTCCCTGCTTCATACTATTCTAAAGTCCTTGTGTATTCTTTCAGTTGTATCCAGTTAGCCCCATCTGTAGTCACTATTGCCAATATTTTTGCCTACTAAGACACTGGATCGTAAATTTTCTTCTGTTGTTAGCTCAATATCTAATGTGTTGTTTTCCCTTGTTGGTTTATTGACCCACTGATGGAGGGAATTTATTTTTGACAAATTGTAGTAGCCTGTGTCCTCTTTGTGTGTTATGTAGAATTCATAGTATCCCAGTTTACTGCTGCATTGAAGTCTCCCATTAGGACAGCTAGCTTATTGTTCACTTCTTGTCCAAGTTTTCTGTACAGCTCTTCGTCCTGTTCTTGTGATTGATTTGGTAGTCTCTATTTTACTAGTATAGACATGCTTCATCCTATGATCTTAATGTGTGCACCTGTCACTTCATATTCGGTTTCTAATTTAATTTCTATTGGGTTTAGGTGATTTTTAACTTAGAACATTACCCCTCCACCTTTTTTGGCAAGGCAATACTTCTACAAGTGCTTGAAACCTGAGATTTCGTATTATCCGATAAAATTTTTTTTTTTTTCTTGGTAAGACCTATGACATCTAGTTACTCACCGGCTATCATTGCCCTGAAGTTTTCCATTTTGTTTCTAACTGAGCATTGAATGGAGCCACTCTGAGGAAATTCTCGAAACTATACAGATAATATGGTGTGGTTTTAGATGTAAGTGTGACTGAATTTGACTAAACAGAGCTTTTAACAACTTGTATTACTGGTGTTTTGGTTGCATTGTGTGGTGTATGCAAAGGGGAGAATCGATGACAGAATGCTTTCTGTGTGATTTGATCATGTATACTAACATAGAAATGCACTAAAATAAACCTTACTTAACCATGAATAGAGACTAGAATTGCAAGTGTTTCAGTTGGTAGTGGGTGAGATGTAAGGATGCCTACTTTTCTAATCTGGGGGATGTAATGTTGTTGGGAGGTTTGAGTAATGCCTCAGGTAGGGAATATTGCCATTGGCTAGAGAGAGTGGAGTTATTCTATATGGTAACGTAAAAACTGACTAAAATAGCTCTTACACAGTCAAAAATAAAGGATAGAATCCCATAAACTTCGTTGATTGCCTGAAAAAAGAGGGGAGGGGGGGGGCTAATATCAGGGAGGGAAGGAGATTTTTTAGAGAAATTACCCGAGTGTGAACTGTGTGATATACGACCATGTGCTGACCTCTTTTGTAGGATATACGAGTAATTTTAACTTCCATGTGACTTAAATTTGGAAATGACATATCTGGAATGTCATTGTATGTATCCTTTTGCATGTTTTGACCATGAACGACATCATATCGAAGTGGTTTATAAAGCCAATATATGAATTTGTATTTTGCCCTTTACATTTCTTCTGTAATTGTTACAATGGTATCAAGGTTGATAAAGTTAATGTATAAGTTTGTATTTTGCTCTCCATTTTTCCTTTGTAACTGTTTCAAAGGGAAATTCATGTAGATGGTTGCTCTTTCCTTCCTGAACCTGCACCACATTTCTGGTAACACAAATTCAAATATATGTTTTAGTGAGGCCATAATTCTAGGTATTATTTCACTGAGTGCAGTGCGGAAGATACCTTGGTGGTTGTTACAACCACTTCTCTTTATTATTTTCATAGATAGTAATTAGTTTGGAGTCCATTAAAATGATCTTGGGCAGGAGTGCTCTCAGGACCATAGCTTTTCAATTTTTAGATACCTTTTCCCTGTATGTATACAAACTATCGTCTTTTTGATATGATTATGATTCAGCGTGGCTGGAACAGGGCTTTTAAAATCATAGTGAAGTGTCTGTAGCTTCTGGCAGGGACAGAGAAGCCCGGCTCCTTCACCAGCACAGAATAGCCACTTTGATATCAGCCGCAGAGTAGTACAGACGTACTCTGCGCTTAACAAAGCTTGGTTGCTATTAATTTTTAATGTAATTTTTTTAGTATTCAAATGTATTATAGGGTCCACTAGGAGACATAAGTTCTTACCCCAGTAAGACTGGTTGCAATTGTGGCTGGTTTGTGCCCAGCAGGAGGTGAACCCCAATTCTTTGTGTCCATTTTGCATGGAGCATAACTGTTCACAGTCATACCCTTATGACAAGTGAAGGGCCTGGCACCATGACAGGAGGAGAAAGAATAAGTCCAAGAGGAAATAATTCAGCTTCAGGGTCTTTCCCAAAACTGTAGAAGCCCTTGGGCTCTTTCATTTTGCTCTACAGTGCTCAGACTTCTGCCTTTCTTTGTCTTCTCCATTTGGGGAAAAATCAAAGGTAGCTGACCTCGCTCAGCTCTAAGCGTGAGTTTTGGGAGTTTCAAACTTTTCACCTGTCCTCAGTGAATGTAAGGTGCCCTGCCCTTCCCCTCCAAGCGATCAAGCCATTTTTGA
This sequence comes from Palaemon carinicauda, assembly GCF_036898095.1. Lineage (NCBI taxonomy): Eukaryota > Metazoa > Arthropoda > Malacostraca > Decapoda > Palaemonidae > Palaemon > Palaemon carinicauda. The sequence goes on from NC_090748.1 coordinate 70,458,731, forward strand.
TGCTGATTTCTCCTCCTTTTCCAGGGTCAGGGGACTAGGCCCTTTGCATGTTGTGGCCTACCTTTTGCATTGAAAGTGTCCTGTTGACAGAAAAGCTCCTTCAGGCCTTAGCTATTGCTAAGTCTTCCAGGTCATCTACTTTGGAAGGAGCCCTTGAGGTGACGCCCGCCGACCTATTTTAGCCCATGGAAGGCTCAGTTGATCCTCAATCCGCGTCTCCTGGGTAACTTGTCTCCTTCAAGGATAAAACCATCTATATCAATTGCTGACAAGAGAAGATAGAGATATCATCTTTCTCCTCCCAGCCCTGTACCTTCAACCTCATACTCTTATGCCGAGTATACAGAACGTCATTCAAAACTGAAGGAGAGCAAGTTGCCCAAGTCCCTACTCCCACTCTGCAGCCCCCCTTCACATATTTGAGATAAAGGTGGGCTCAAACCCTTATGAGCCGTCAACTCTCCTACTGAAGGCACCCGTAAGACTTCCTTTGTCGGGCAGTCAGATTCATAGAACGACCCAATGTAGAGGACGAGAGACATCTTCATACAAAGACCTGTTAGATCCCCAGGAGTCAAGTCCACACACATACGATAGCCCCAGTGCACGCAGTCTTTTATATGCATGATTGAATATTTGTATGACATCGTCAAATCATAAGATTTTAGCTGAGGAATACAGGACTTCATGCGTTTGGTCTCCACATGTGGTCTCAGTGCTCCATGTCTTCGTGTGCAAAATATGCTCGCAATTGGTTTCTTCAGGAAATAATTTAACTTCATACTTCAGTGGCGAGAAGTTTTTTGAACTGTGATGTTCGCTGTTAATGGAAATGCTATCCACTTAACCTGACCTCGTAGGGGCCCTAGAGGATCCCTTTCAATATATGTGGGACAATGTCGACATCTACATTCTTCCTATGCTCTGCTTGATTCGAAGGGTAATCAACAGGCTGCTAACTACCCTGAATCTAAAGGAATAACCCATTTGCCTCCCAAATGGCCACATGCCTAATAGCACTGTACTCAGATCTGCTGATGCTCCTCGTCGAGATACGAGAGAACTACACCTGCGGCCCAACCTAATTTTTCACCCTAACCTGCAGAGGTACCACAATGGGTTGACATCCCTTTCACTTCACAGTTTGAAACTATCCAGCATCTCCGAGAGAACGAGAGAAAGTGCTGCACAGGAGTTGACTGAATATCTGCGTAGATCCTCTGCCAACATTTACAAGGTAAAAGTGGCCCATCTTCCATGATTGGTAATATAGAAGGGATAATTCTCCTGTTGGAGTCTCTCTGCAGTAAATAGCCGATTCTGTTGTTTATTTTTCCTGGAAGAAGGTGCTCCCAGTTTCAGCAGTAAAGGGTTATTGCTCAGTCTTGAGCTAGGTGTTTAGACTGAGGGCTTAGATCTTTCATCTTCATGGGAATCATCTATGCTCATGGGGAACTTCAACCAGTTTTGTCCTCTGAGAGAACTTGAACCATCTTTGTGGAACTTCACCCGAATTCTTGGTCCCTCAAATAGCCCCCCTAGGAACCTTTAAGGCAAGCATCACATAGAGATCCGACTTTCAAGACCAAGTTCCTCCTTGCATTGGCTTCAGCCAAGCGAGTAGGCAAAATTTACAGCATTTCATATGCCAGAAGTCATACAGAGGGATGGAAAAAAGTATGTAAAAAAAAAAAAAAGTTTCCTTTTTATTCGTTCTTGAATTTTGCAAAAATGCAGAACCCAGGTTTGAATCTTTTTCTATTTCTTTCCTTTAAAAAAGCGACTAATGATTAAGGGAATTACTTCTCTGTCCTAGGACATTGCTACTTTGTTACTTGAAGAGGACATAGTCCATTAAACCACAGCTTACAAAATCACAAAGTGTGGTTCTGAACTAGCCTTAAAAAAGAACCTGTCAAGGAGTCCATGCGTTGAAGGCTGGAATTTGGAAAAATCAGCCAGTCTTCATGTTGCTATGTCTGTAGAAGTATACCCACAAGTACCTGAATTTGTTCTCTCTGGGACTTGTGGCAGGTGCTCAGCAGGTTGTTTAGCAGTCATGCTTTTACTTGCTGGATCAGACGTTGATGCAAGTAAACTTCCATACCATACAGTTTTTCTATAGAAGTATATATACTTAACCCATGTAAAAACGGAATTCGTTAAAACAGATTCAAGTTGAAACGGACAAAATATGAAGTACTGTATAGAAAGTTTGTCTGAAATAGTCTGAATTTTTTAAACCCTTGGCAGATGGGAACACGACCAATGTTTCGGTAAGCATCCGCTTTCACGTCAATGTTGTTGTCATTGTCGTGTCACCATTGTGAATAGTACAGTAGTTGTGTATTTCAAGGCTGTTTTTCTAATGAATATTTAATTCACATTGGGTCCTGAAGGTGTAGAAAAGCTTAAAATTAAATTCAAGTGTGGTGCAAAAGCTCAATCTTAACAAGAAGTTGGTAAGTGGTTGGTTTGGGGCTTGAGTTTGCCGTGAGTGTGTAGTAAAAAACGGTGTTGGAAATTTGCAAAACCAAGGAAATGCTTAAGGGATATGGCTTGAAATTGAGTGTTGGTAATAATAAAAACACTAGAATTCATATGAGGACTGGCAAAGAGAAAAAATTAGACAAAGGAGTTTATAACTGGCACGTTCAGCAGTGTTTTGTGGTATGAATATTTACAGTATTGAAATTAGGAATGCATGTTCCAAGCTAGCTTTGCTCATGGGTCTTAACTTTTAAGGGAGTGATGAGTGGTTGTGGCCCTTATGGACTAGGCATGGATTTTTTAATAACTTTTGTGGGGGTTAGGGTTTGAGTGTTGATAAGGCTAGTGTTGAGCTATACAGGCTAAAACTTAGTGACCTCATCATTAAGGAAGGCTTGCTCCATGCTCAGATATATAATGCTAATGAGACTGGAATTTAACTGGAGTCGTTGCTCAACAACACACAGCAGGCAGTAAAAGGGGATGAAAACAAGCGTGGAACCATGATGAGTAAAGAAAAAAAAATTTCAGTTTTATGCTCTGGGACTGCTGACGGTTTGCACCGGCTGAAACTGTATGTAGTGGGGAGTGTGGCTAAACCATGGGCTTTAAAGGATTGCATGGGCCACTTGCATGTCAATTATTATAACATAAGAAATGCATGATTTACTACAGCAGTATTTTTGGACTGGTTCCACAAGCATTTTGTGCCAGAAGTCAGGAAATATCAGGGGGTGGTGTTGAAATGACCACCCAAAGAGGTTCAGGCGGTACTGTTGCTGGACAACGCACCAGCTCACTCCAGTGTAGAAAAATTCATAACCCTTAATGGTAAATTATGTGCTCTTCCTCTCATCATCAATCATTCAGCCTGTGGATCAGGAGTTGTCATTGTTATGGGCATTTATTTATTGAAATGAAATAAAATGGGGAAAATTTAGAATGTTAAAAAAATTTACTGTTAAGTATCAATGAAATTGAGCTTCTGGAGAAGAAGCACTATGAGCACCAGGTGAGTATAGAAATAAAATTTTTTTCTTATCAAAATTTTGTTTTTTTGTAGAATAAAATTTTTCAAATAAAAACAATGTATTAGTATTTATTTTACTGAATGAACCATGTAGGCTATTCTGAATTCTTTTATTTTGAGAGTGAAATTGTGAAGATTGTATTTTTACTACAGTATGTGATTGTCTTCCTTTAGGTTCGGGAGGCCACAATCAGAGGACATCTGCAATTTATAGGGCAAGGAGCCATGGGAGTTCTCCCACAAACAAATCTGCCTCAGAATTTACCTCTTGTCCAACACCAACCACCACAGAATTTCACCATCAAAGATCAGCATCTACTAAAACCACCACCATTTATGGGCACAGGTTAGTAATTTTCTCATTTATTTTGGTTCACTCCTAGAATTTGAGTATTTTGAAATATATTTTTGATATGTTAGTTGATAGGAAACTGTACCCAATTGGCTAATGTTGAGAACTTCACGATCTTATATGTAATTTCTATTGATGTACAGTATAATAAATTAACACCAGAGATTGGGTGCATTTAAACTCAAACAAATTAAGGTTTAATATTTAAAGAAAATTTTTAAATCTGGAAAATGAATAATTCAAATAAATATTTCCTTAAGATCTCAAATTAATTGGTAATTGTTATTTAGACATACTCAGGAATCAAATGTATCTAAACTTAAACAAATTGGTGTTGGAGCCTCTCCAGACAAGTTTAAAATTTCATTACAGTACTCTCAGTTTTGACATAGCTCTCTCCCATTGCGCACGGGCAAAACATTGCTGTTGACTTTGATATTTGTTGGCTCAAGTCTACCTGTATATTTAAATAAAAGTGGGACCTAAGAAGGTTAGTAGTGATAAGTTAATAAGGAAAGTGAGAACCATATGAAGGGAGATCAATAAAATGTCAGAAAGAGGAGTGGTCAAGTTTGATTTACATAGGAAGCCTTCCACATAGTCCACCAACTTGGGTATCGCATATTATCCCGTCCAAATCCCTGCGATAGCTGAATAACCAGTTAATCTACGATATATTTATTTCATTATTTTTATAAGATGTTATTATTCCTATAAATTAAAGTTTTTATAGATCCAGATTTACTATTTTCAACTAGAAGATAATTAAAATATGAAAAACATAGAACTTATCTGCCCTCAGAAATCCATGATATATACTGTACATTAATTTATAAATTAGCTATCTACTGAGGGAGCGATAGGTGAATTGTGACATGGCGAGGGATTACTGTATGTGTTCCCACATGAATACAAATCTTATCCTTTCCTGAGAGTACGTTAATGAAGGTGAGTTAGGTGGGGTGGCGGATAGATGTTGCCCACCAGACAGGCCACAGAGCTCCCCTTTTACCAATAGTAGAGATCTGCTTCTGGCATCCTCATTTGTCTTTTTTAAAATGATTGATCAATGTAGCCGTGTCTCTCTAACAATCTCTCCCTGTGTACGTGAAGACGGTATGTTAAGGCTGTTCACATGCTTATTACCAGCACTTGTGAGACAGAGAACTGTACTGTACTCATACCCTCCTTTCCGTCCTTCTTCTGACAGTTCCCAAGAGACAAAAAGACCACCACCAAGGAAGATGAACATCCAACAGAAGGATCATAGTGAATGAGGTTCTTCCTCATACTAGCAGGTGACGTAAGCACATCGTATTGACACCATCACTCGGACAAATTTCCTCGTGCAAGTTCTCTACATGTAGGGGCTCGGACCGTAGTTCCTTCCCGAACACGTGGGCTTCACTTGCACTTGAGATCCATGCACTCCTTAATTCCATCTACTCGATCCCCAAGATTGACGATCTTAACGAGAGAACGCCTTGACGAAGTCACGTTTTCTTCATATTGTTGAAGAATTGTGACGGGCAAGAGGTCTGAAACTTGGGGAAATTGCTCCCTAAGTTTGAATCTAAATTTCTCTCCCTTTCATCTATTTCTTCTGCTCAATATTACTTTGACCTTCTCCTGAATTTATTAACTTTCTTTTGTCTTGATGTATGTATGTATGTATGTATGTATGTATGTATGTGTATATGTATATGTGTATATATATATATATATATATATATATATATATATATATATATATATATATATATATATATATATATATATATATATATATATATGTATATATATATATATATATATATATATATACATTATATATATATATATATATATATATATATATGTATATGTATATATGTGTGTATATATATATATGTGTGTGTGTATATATATATATATATATATATATATATATATATATATATATATATATATATATATATATGTATATATATATATATATATATATATATATATATATATATATATATATATATATATATATATATATAGGCCTATACATATATATATACGTATATATATATATATATATATATATATATATATATATATATATATATATATATATATATATATATATACATATATATATATATATATATATATATATATATATATATATATATATATATATATATATATTATATTTTTTAATTAGGAGTATCAGGGATCTCCTCCCTATCCGACCAAGAATTTTTTGCAGTCCCCCCTACCTCCGTTTTCCCTTGTCGGGTCCCTCCGTGGCGGATGGATACGTGCCCTGAGGCGACCCGGGTTCAGCGCGTGGGTGCGCTACTGAGTTTTTGTCACCAGTAAGCATCTCGGCGCGGCGTAGATAACATCTCGCCGCTCTCTCTCACATCCCTTCCGACCCACCATTATGTTCCACGTGTTCCCTTTGTGTTTTCCCGATCCTATCCCTTCCTTGTGTTACTTGTGTTGCTTGTGATTACCCTTATGGAATCCCAACGTCGTTGTCCCGGTCCCAAGGCCGGTAAGTCATGCGGGGCATGGCTCTCTAAAGTGAACATCGATCCGCACACGTTGTGCACCATGTGTCGAGGCAAAGTGTGCTCGCCTGCTTCCACGTGTCCGGAGTGTGAGTCCTGGCCGGAACTGCAATGGGCTTTGCACGGCACCAAGAAAAAGAAGGCATTGAAGCGGTCATCGAGGAAGCCTGGTCTCGTGTCTCCGTTAACGTCTCCTTCAGCTCTTTCGGAGAGTGGTTCCCCTTCCCCTTCCCCTACCCAGAGTAGGGGACGAGGTAAGTCAGTTTCGGGGAAACAGCCCATTGCTGTTCCCCACGAGTCTGATTTTAATAAATCAAATTGCATTGTGCCTACGCAGACGAGTGAGGAGTCTGGTGTTGTTACGGGAGTGCTTTCTGTAGACGAGGTTCTGGTGCCCGCAGAACCCGTCTCGAGTGAGGATCTGGTGTGGGGGAGATCAGGAACACCAGCTCCTTCCCCTCCATCGTGGCAGTGTTTTTCAGGTACAGTGGCTTCAAGGGGCGACCAAGACAGGAAAAGACGAGCCACGTGCTCTTCAGACCCCGATTCCATTGTGTGGATGGTGCCAGGGACGCCCTTCAGGTCACCCATGCGGCAGGACGAAGAGTTTTCTGGCTGGTTTGCCTCACGTGGGTCACTGCTCACGCCTCCGGCGCCTTCTGTTGCGCTACCTCCTGATTTCATGCAACCCGTCACCCCGGTAGCACAATTGCAAGCCCCCATGTTGGTGGAAGAGGACTCAGGGTCCTCGGATAGCTCCTCCTCTTCTTCGTCTTCCTCGGACGATACCTCGTCCTCCAGCTCTTCATCGTCGGAAGACTCCAGCGACCGGGAGATGCCCTGCTGGTGTGCCCAGGCTGATACTATGGTGAATACCCTTGTGAAAACCTGAGATGCCGTCGACAGGCCGTAGCAGAGGTCCTGAACTGCAAAGACTGGGCTCCCCACTTCACCCTGAGGAACTTCCTGCTGGAAGGGTGTACGGGGATCTGAAAGTAGGCGTCCTTGAAGTCCAGGGACATCCTGAAGTCCCCTTCCCTCAAGGCTGCCAGTACCGACTTCGGCGTGTCCATCTCGAAGGACGTCTTTCTGATGAACTTGTTCAGGGCCGAGAGGTCGATGACTGGTCTCCAACCCCCCGTAGCTTTCTCCACCAGGAAGAGCCTGCTGTAAAACCCCAGGGACGATTCCTGGACGGGTTACAGCGCTCCTTTGTTCAACATGGCCGTCACCTTCTCTTGAAAGGCTGTTCTCTTCATGTGATCCTTGGGGGCCAGCCACTCCGACTGATGCTCGGGAATCAGAGGAGGAGGTTCCTTCAGGAAGGGAATCCTGTATCCCTCCCTGAGAACTAACACGGACCATGGGTCCACACCGTTGTCCTGCCATGCTTGCCAATTGTATTTGAGGCATCCCCCCACCTGTGGCGTGGGAAGGTGTAGGGGGCCTCTCTTCCTATCTCCTTCTGGGGAGGCGGCTTGAGCGGCCTCGTCTCGAGCCCGAGTACTTTTGCCTAAAGGAGGCTTGTGCTGGGGCACCACCTCTGTGGGAGGGCTGCGAGGACTGATGCCGAGAAGGGGAGGAGGCCTCCAGTCTAGCTGGTGGCGTAGACGGGTAGGCCCCGTCCACAGACGGTCTCCTATGTGGAGGGCGTCTAGTTGCTGGCTGCTTAGGCTCAGCCGAGTCCTTCAGTTTCCCCACTCTCACCATGGTCTCTGCTACCGTCTGTAGGGGTAACAGGGTCTTGCCCCACACCGGAGCATTCCGAAGGAACTTAGCCTCCCGTTCGTGGAGTCTATGAGGGAGCCTGTTTAGAAATGTGTGTGTGTATATATATATATATATATATATATATATATATATATATATATATATATATATATATATATATGTATATGTGTATATGTGTATATATGTGTATATATATGTATATACATTATATATATATATATATGGATGTATGTATATATGTATATACATATATATATATGTATATATTTTTTTGTTCATTTTAGTTTATTTTTTTATTTATTTAAACAGCTTGGATATTTCCACATTTGTTATTACTACCTGCTTAGATGAATGGGAGAAGGGATTACAATTGGGAGGTATTTGCAAGCTATGTATGAGAGTATTGGATGATCTCAGCCATCCCAAAGATGGTTTGGACCTTTTTGGCAGAACTATTTTCAGGGATTGGGTCATCGGAATCCAGGGGGATCCAATCCTTGAGGTGGGACTCTCAGCTTCTGGCTGGAAGCCCATCATTACAGATATGGGGAGGATGATTCCATATTTCCTTGGTCTCAGTCCTAACAGGCGGGTTTAGCTTACACCTGTGCCTCTATATCTGTTTTGGTGCTATCCTTCAGGTAGGGTATGGAGTGGACCATCTGAGACGTATACTCTCATTGTGCTGATAGTGAAGCATGCAAATTTCCTTTCCAACGTATGATACTTTCGTAATATTCTCAAGCAGGTAAAGAAACCAACAACAAAAGGCAAAACAAACTAGACACAGCCTTCTGTTATACTGCTGACAACAAATCCCCCTCCCCTGGCTATGCTAACTCCACCCCCGCACTGTTGACGACCTTTTGCAATTCTATTAGGGAAGATTCTGTTCCTGACTTTGGAACATAAAAAGGACCACTCCAATGTTCAGAAATTAAAAGTCATTTATATAGGTGATTTGCCAATAAGCTGTCATTATCAAGCATTGTGGATGACTTTTAAAGCTTATGGTAAGATTACTGAAATAAGTATGAATTTTAAGGAAGATGAAAATGGAAAGCATGGATTTGCCTGTCTCAACCACCCTGCAGGTCGTAGGTCAAAAGTCAAAGTGAAGGTAGCTGTACCTGTCGGGTGGGCAGGGTCTATCCATCCTTTGGCAGGCAACTGTGCTTACTTTGTTGAAAAACTTAATGGCGGCTTCTAGCTTCGCTGAAGTCATACTCCTATTAAATATCTTGGATTTGTATAATTAGGAAAAATACAAATTGACCTAAAAAATTTTGATTTTTCATAACTGGGATCTCATTGGTCTGTCAGGTGGGTGGGGCTTACCTGCTACTCTCCAGCTAACTACAGCCATGTGGTTAAGTATTGACTGCTGTATTCAGCTTCTATGTAAGCATACTGTACTTCTATGGAATGACTTGGCTTTGTACAGTTAGCAAAAATAATATTGCAAATGGGTGATTTTCCATGAATTGTGTACTTTGTTAGAAGTGGGACTTTATGGCTGTAAGTACAGTAAACATTTTTCAAAATTCATACCAAGTGATTTTTGGAATGCACAATGGATTAATCACATTCACACTTTTATGGAAAAAATTATTTGTGTTCTAACAAAAATATTTGGAAGGTCTGGAATGAATTGTTTTTTCTATCTCTGGGGTTCTAATGCTAATTTTTCAAAATGTTTCAATCTATACAGTACAGTATATTTTTTTCTGTAGCTTTGAACTCCATTTGTAAAAAAACTTTGGTCCTTAAAGATTATAAGAAAGTTCTATCCTGTTTATATCCAATTTATCTTTTCATAATTAGAATTATTTCTATTTTCAGCTAGTAGTTTAGGAAGGCGTGCTTCGGATGGTGGTGCTAACTTGCAAATGTATTTTCAACGACACTGTGGTGAAGGTTATAGTCATCCTAACAGTCAAGAACACATGACTCAGGTACTGAGACCTCAGAATTTTATTGTGCTAGCTTATCAAAAGTTTTATTTTCTTAAAACTAATATTTTATACAAGACATTTTGTAGGCCTTATTTGATCTCAATTCCAGTAAAGATTTAGAAAAAAAAATCAGAATTACTAGACTATTTTATCTTTAATTCAGTATATTAGCTCTTTACATTGCCCATGCAAAGTTTTACTGTAATAATGTAAGTGCTGGTTAGATGTAAATCAAAATTAGATCGTGTTTGATTTTCTTTTTAGATTGGACTTGGCACAAACTGTTTAGCGGGTCATTCTCAGCCATTACCACAACAAGAGGACGAAATCACAGGGCAAAGAGAGGAAGAAATAGATCCTAGTGATGTCGCTCAGTAAGTTTTGTAAAAATATTAACTGAAATGAGGTGGTAGTCATCTAAACTGATATGTACATAATCTCACCACCGAACCAATCAATAGATTTTACAGTTTCCTTCCAAGAACAAGAATTTTGGAAGGAAAGCGCACTTTTTTTAGATGACCATTTTTGTGTTCAAATGTAAATTTGGACATATTAATTTTTTTTCTCTACTTGATTACTACTACTTTTTTATTATTCAGTTTAACCAGGTAAAACACATCAAAATACACTATGTACTACCAAGGGAAGAGATATATTGACATTGACATGTTATATTAATGTAAGTTTCATAATGAAGGATTCTGTTGTTTGGTTTTGTTATGAAATTACATGCAGTGCTAATTTTCCTATTTTGTAGTGCTGATGTAGCCATCTAACAGATAAGCTAATAATTAGGACCTGGCATGCTAAGCTGTTGTCATTACTGTAGGAAAAGGGTTATACAGTAGTTTGCTTTTTCTACATATTCATATACAGTATATGCTTTAATTCATCCCTTTATTATCTCATTATTTCAATATTTGCATTAGTTTTTACTTAATCATTATCTCAAAAGGTACATGTCAGGGCGTGGTGGTAGTCAGCGAGCTACATTACCCTTGGTTGGACCAAAGGATGTACAAGAAGTTCAGAGGAAAATGACACCCAACAGAGCAAGAAAGTCAGGATTATCAATGGTTACAGAAAGGCATCCTGGTAAGAATAGAAAATCTTGTGGGGTAAGAGTTACCATTGTTGGTTTATGTGAGAATGATACATGAACTGTTATGTATTTGCTTGGTATTTCAAGTTATTTTTTAGGTAGTATAGTTCCATTTTACTGAAATTATAACAGCATCAATGAACATGTAATCATCTTGGAAAATTTTTATATTCTATAGAAATAGGCCAATGCTTAACTTGAAACAGAAAAAACTGAGGATACAAACTTGTTAGTACAATTTCTTTTGAGTTAGAAATGTTTCAAGAGATTATTTTCTTGGAAACTGATAATAATTTTCTAGGAGTCCCAACCCTCAAAAGAACGATGGATGCTCTTACCCTTGCAGTATCTATCCATATATGTTTGGAATCTTTGAAATATTATTACAAATATTTTTGTTGTTCAGCCTGGTTATATGAAAGGGCTTTGTCATATTCTATAAAAGATCCTTTAATCCTGTGTTGGTGTTGAACAAATACTTTTAAATGTAAACATACATTTGTATTGCTATGTAATGCAGATTATCTCATGGATTCATACTGACAAAACCTCCCTAATATATAATTGTGATAAAAACAGAACCCCTATTCTGAAGATAAGTAAAAAATTATAGAATAAGTGAATTAAATGTACAATATCCCAAGGCTAATGATGACATAATCTCAAAAAAAAAATATCAACGTTTGTAGTGTAGGGTTTGAGACACAGGTAGAAGGTTTTGTTCCGCCTTTTTTATTGCTACCATAATCGTTTGTATGTCTTCATTTCCCTATACGAGAAAGACATAAAATTATTTCTATGCTTTTTTCATGCATGTCTATGAGGTCTAGGCCTACACATCTATCCCCATTTTCTAAGGTATGATAGGCCCCATCACAAATTTTAATTCTGTTACTTTCTTATCTGCTCTTTTAGCAGCTTCATCCTTTCTTGTCGTATGTTGAGACTATCTCAGTATTTGAGATCTCGGTTTATGTTTTAGCATCTTGCTACCACATCTCTTCTCCAGGTCACCACTCTTAACGCAGTCTTCCCACTGTACTTTGGCCGTGAGGAATAACACTCGGTAGCCACACCTTTTCAAAATCCGTAGGAAACTAGGGGACACTCAATTAAGAGCATGTCTTTGCCACGCCAAGCAGTCTTATTTTCTGTTAACTCCACTGCATATTTTTACTTCAAACAATCTAATAGATTTGTTCTTGGATCATACCCTCCATATCCACCCAGTTTCGTTGAAATTGGTTCAGTAGTTTTTGCATAATGTTCACAGACATAAAATAAAGTAACAAAATATTTGGTATTTATGTAACATTGTAATTATTTTCAATGTACTGTACCACTGTGTACTTGTACTCGATCCAAAATGTAATAGATTCATCCCTGTCTCATACCCAACATGACTACCAAGTTTGGTCAAAAGCAGTACTGTGGATTTTATGTAAAGTTGCTCAAAAACAAACAAATAAATGGACAGACAGGGGTCAATACATACTGGCAAAGGCAATAACTATGAGCCATCATTATTGCAAAATGGTTAAATATGCGTGCAGGGTCCTCTCTAAATAAATGTATTGTGAATTGAAACTAGAATAGGCAGAGTTATAGTAATTGGATAGAAACTAGGGAAAAGACCAAAAATGTATAGAAAATAAGGCTGAAAATAGCATTGAATAGAAAATCCTTAAAGAATTTAATTAAAAATCATTAGCAACAAAATGTCAATATCAAGAATATTCAGTAGTAGAAATACATTTGCTTGCTAGGCAGTTATATGGAAAGACAACTTTGGATATGATAAAGCAAATTTTTTACGTTATTTAGAAAAACCAATGACATCGAGAAAATCCTCCATATTAGAAAAATTATAGAAATCCGACATGTAAATACGATAGATTTAGAAAAAAATCTGGAAAGTAAAGAAAATCAAATGGGAAAGGGAAATTAATAATGAAGGAAGAATGTACAGTAATACATTCTGAAATCTTTGCCCTTTTAGCCATTCATACCTCATAACCTCATAAAAGAGGGTACAGTACTTGGTGTTTTGTATGTTTTTAGGATATGAACAATTACTCATATCTTCTCTTTCATCATCGTCCTTCATAATTATTATTTTTTACATCACCTTTGAAAATTCTTTTAACAGCCCACACCTCAATGTAAGGAATTTTGTAAAAAAAATATTTTAAACAAGTTTCTAAGCAGTAAAGTATTTTAGTAAAAACTCTTTTGATATAAGGAGTAAAATTAAAATGTTTCTATTAAAACCATCCTTTTAGTTTAATAGGATTACTGTATAGAAATTAAAAATCATTGAAATATCTTTTTGGTTTTTACCTAGTTTACAAAAACAAGATATGTAAAAAGGAACATTTGTATACAGTTTTTGTAAAAATTGTTTGAATCCTCTTTTTTTAAAATTTTTTGTTTCCAAAATATATTGGAACCTAAATGTTTTTTTCCAGTTTGGTTAGTGTTGTCAGGGGATCCCATGTGGTACACTGTAGGTAATACTAATATGGATTTGCATTGTCCCTCTGGCCCATAGCTACACCCACATTTCAGTCTTTCAGTCTTCTACATTACTTCTGTTTCTGCTGTCCTCTCATACTTACCTTTAAGTTCATAGTACAACTTGAGGTTTTACCTTGACACTAAATGTCCTCCTCGGCTCAGATTCTATAAATCTAATCCTTAAACAGTTTTGTTTGAGGTCTCAGGAAGTCTTCTGGTGTTGTTTGGTAACTAATGGGTAGACTATGAAGGGTAATGACTATCCATCAAAGATTCAAGGACAATTTTGTTAAAATCCTTCATTATTATTGAAATCAGTGGTTTTGCTGTCATAATCTCATTTTCAAGTATTTAGTGTCTCCCAGTTTGTGAAAGACTTAGCTTTCATCATTGTGATTGGATGTGTAATTAGTTGTCTTGTTTACTTACACAGTAACTGGTATATGGAGGCTGACCTTCTCTTGGTAGATACACCTGAGTTTTCTCTGCCAAGGACAAAACTTTATTTTCAGTAGAATGAAGTTCAGGATATTTTTTGATGCTGAAATCATTATTAAAATGTCATTAATAATAATGTACTATACTTTGACAGAATGGTCTGTTAAATTATATTAAAACCATGCAAGAGTCTTTCATATCTCAGTCAGGTGGAAAGACTAATTTTATTTTGGGGAGTTTTTGTCACAAAATATATATGAAGACATTACCAGAACTATGTGCTGCAATTTGTATCCTCAAACAGTTTTAGAGTTTCTGGTGGCCAGTAAACCCTTTCTAAACCAATACTCATTGATATTAATGTTTGAATACATTAAAGCTACACCTTTGCATGGTGTACTGCATATTTTGGAAAAAAAAAAACTATGGTAAACTTTTATATTGAATATGGCAGCCCGTATGGGGATTTGTAAAAAATATCACCCATGGCAAATGAAGTATTATTATTATTACTATCATTATTACTAGCTAAGCTACAACCCTAGTTGGAAAAGCAAGATGCTATAAGCCCAAGGGCTCCAACATGGCAAAATAGCCCAGTGAGGAAAGGAAATAAATATTACTTGGTATTTTTCATGACTGTTATAATTTCAGAGTAATATGGTACACCTTTATACTTACTTTTTCTTTTGCGTGTGAGGCTTTTTTATGCACAGAAGGTAACTACTAACTATTATTTTGTTGTTTGATTGTGTACATATCATTGCAAGAAGTTAAAGTTTCCATAAGCTTCCAGGAATGTGTGTTCTGCCAGAAATGGATATGTTGGATTTAATTGAATCTGTAATGTGAAGAAGTCATTGCATTACATACTTTATGCTTTGGTTCAGCGATGGTGACCTTTTACATAATTAGTAAAAAGGCTTATTCTATAGAGGATGAGGTTATCCAATATGGCCACTAACAGTCGAAAGGGGATAATTCACGCTGATGGTAGCAGGTCGTATACATGATAAGGTTTTGTTATTTTAACCAGACTAAAAGTGTATTTAGAAATTATATTTTTAAATAGAAAATATATTTTGTACAAGCTATAAGGATTCCAAATCTAATGTATTAAATGTACAACAGTTTTATGATAATTAATTAAGTGAAGTTCTACAAAGAGAAGATAAGAATGCAGAAGAAAAGTAAGCACGAGTAATAATATTCTGTTTTAGAGGGAAATTTGCGTATGGCAGGTACACGGACGAAAGGAAATAAGTATAATTTATTTTAAAAGCAATCGGCCAATAAAACATACAGTACAGGATACAAGGGTGGTAAGTGGTAAAGTTGTCAAAACTATCATTATTATTTATACTGTACCAGGTCTTAGGACCAGGTTTGGCATAAGGTCCTATACTTTACAAGTATTCATGTCATTCACATTCACTACCCTTTGAAGTCATAACAATTTTCTTAGGTTTATGCTAGCATTTAGGAATAGTAGAGGTCAGTAAAAGCAAGCCTGATGATAGACTGGCATAATGCCTGCTATGAATAATTATTAATCATAGGAACTTTATGAATAAAAATTGTATTTATCATATTTCAATGTCAGCATCCTAGAATGATAGCTATGATTATTTTAGAAAATTACTTTTTAATTATATTGATAGTATATATTAATCCTCTGAAAATCTAGTGACTCCCTTTTTTGTTGTTGATTTATGTAACCTGAAGTGTATACAAATACTTATTTCATGGAAATATTTGCTAGAATCATAGTGTCATCCAAAGAAAACAAGATTTGCATCCAAGAGAGGGCAGGTGCTGGGGCTAATGAAAATGTATATAGAAAACAGATAAGAACCGCCCAAGGGCAGGACCGGTCATGCGAATGTTCGTTGCCTAGAGATCGTTCATTTTCTTTACAAGCCATGAGCTGCTATATTAAACTTTTTTCTTAGGGTGATCAGGAAGTGCTCCTTCATTTATATTCGTACAACGAGATTTCTACACAACTCTCACATCTAAATTAAAGTCTACTAGCTTAATTATGTTTTTTATGATTTTAGAAATTATCTAACAGTTGTCACTTAATTTAACTAGCTTAATTATATTTTTAATAGTTTTTGAAATTATCTTACAGTTATCACATAATTTTAAAGTTTTCTTTGCTTTTTGAATGATTTTAAGCATTGCTAAAATAATGTTTACATCATAGAAAAGTTCAATCATTCCTTGACATAATGTGATAAACCAGAAGTTCATGTCTGTCATAGTTTGCTTTACGGAAGTGCCAAAAACATTTCTTTTCGGGTGTAAATTTTTCCCCCGTCCAAAAGCCATAGGAATAAAATAATACAAAAAATAAACTGAAATAGAGAAAAGCATGCCGATAAGCTCATACCAAATAATTTTAAGATAATGCCTTTTGGTAAAGAAAGGGAATTTGGCTGAAAGAAGAAAGCAACGGGGAAGTATACTGAAAAGCTCACTCCAAATAAGTCTCGGGCAATGCTCAAAGAAGAAAATGAGGTGGATTTCCAAGAGGATTTGTTGGCTTGTAAATGTTCGGAATTTTCTTTTATCACTTCTGGCTATACCTAACTCCTATATCAAAACCTCCCAGGTACTAGCTTCGGCTACATCACAAGGACAGTTCACGGAATTGATCTTTTGGCTGAGTTCGCTCATCCGCAGGAGAGACAAAGTGAGCTATACGGATGTCTACCTCCATGTGTTGGACAACCTTCCAGGGTATCTGAAGATCTTACCTTTCGAGGGACAGATCCCCTTCACCGGCTTCTGAGCACCATCTTCCTCACCTGCGAGAAGATATGCTGTCAGGAGTAAAAGGGGCTGATTGTCCCTCCTGCCCGCAGGAGAGACAGCATTCTCCTGAGTGGTCTTCCCCTGGGGGTTCCACCGAAGGGTGTTAGACATGTCCATGTCTCGCTCTGGTCCATCAGAGTGCAGCCTTTCAGACCTGGATGATGATAGTAAGAGGCGATAGCCTCTGATCACTCTCCCTCGTCGTCGTATACAACGTAGCAATATGCATTATGTAAGAATGAGCTCTCGCGAGTTTGCTCCTTTGGTCTCTCCTTCTCGCAAGGAAGAACCTACTTTACTGCCTGTGCGCAGTAAGTACTTGCCCTTCCTCTCCTCTTGGGGAAAGAAAGACAGCTTGCCTTTCTCCTGTTGGGGGAAAAAATGAGTGGAAAAGTGTCTTTTCTAGATGTGCTAGTGAGTAAGGACGTTGACAACTTCCAGCAGACTTGTGTAGTCTTGTGCACCTTACCACCTAGAGAGGTGGGAGTGCAAGTTCTCCTGCTGGAGGAAGGCGAGAGTGCTATCACTAAGCACGTTGCTCTTTCTATTGAATCTTTCCATCTAGATTTGTGAGCACTAGAAGCTGTGTCTAGAGCAAAGGCAAGGTCTACCTTGCTAACATGCACTACGTGCAACAGGTAGGTAGACGAGCGCGCACAGGTAGACTACATCTTATTGAGCTTTTAATTCAATACTTTCATCATCTCCGACTTCACGCTTCATATTCCTCAGTCATGTAGGCTTGGGTCTTCCAACTTTTGTATTATTTTGATTATTGAAGTTATTAGAATTATTTTGTGTGAACTGATGAGGATACGCATGCAAGCTTTCCTTGCCAGCCATCGCCTTGCCAGTGCTCGTGATTTAGCAAGGGAGTGTAGGGTTTCCTGCTCAGGCTGATCAAGACAGGTTGACAGTGCTCACTTCCACAGGGAAGATGAGTACAAGGAATACCAGGAGCACCATCCTCTCGACCTCATCCTTTCCAGGTCACTTCTCTCCTAAGTTTTGGAAGAAGGTATGGGGAGCTCATTTAGGAACAATGCCGTTTTCGAAGAACGCCCCTTGCCTTGGTTTCTCAACATTGTTCAGGCAGTTTTGGGCCTACCACCCGTTACCAGAAGGTTCCTTCTCCTGGCATTCCCACCATCCTGCTGGAATCCTCCCAAGGGAGCGACCATCCTCTCGACCCCATCCTTTCCAGGTCACTCCTCTCCTAAGTTTTGGAAGCAGGTATGGGGAGCTCATTCGGGAACGATTCCGTTTTCGAAGGACTTCTCTTGGTTTCTCAACATTGTTCAGGCAGTTTTGGGCCTAACACCCATTACCAGAAGGTTCCTTCTCCCAGCATTCCCACCATCCTGCTGGAATCCTCCCAAGGGAGTAAAGGAGTAAAGGGTCATCTAACCCCAGGTATTGCAGCGAGGCTAAGCAACTTCCTCCTCTAGCCTCTGCAGAGCCTCGGGTGTCTTCGAGGTACCAGTAGTACCTGAAGACCCAGGCTCCAACTGACCAAGATTCAGTCTGGGAGTCTAGGATTGGTTTCAATCATTCTTAAGAGGAGGAATAGGATTCAGAGGGCAAGTACTACTCCACCAGGGGATAACATACATCCTTGTTTGAGCAGGGTACCTAGG
Source organism: Palaemon carinicauda (assembly GCF_036898095.1). Classification (NCBI taxonomy): domain Eukaryota; kingdom Metazoa; phylum Arthropoda; class Malacostraca; order Decapoda; family Palaemonidae; genus Palaemon; species Palaemon carinicauda. The sequence continues at coordinate 70,477,352 of NC_090748.1, forward strand.
TCCCCGGGGGAGGTCACTTTGACTGATAACTATTGGCCTTCGCCTATAGAGTTGAGCTGGCAGGAACCCTCTACCAAGGCAGCCAAGGTTCCTCCTTTTGCTCCCTCCGAAGGTGCAAGACCCAAGGAGCCGGAGAACAACGGGGAGCCCTTCCCGTCTTGAAGGCTTTTACATTTGTCTGAAGGGAAAGGTAGGATTCCAAGATGTTTCCTAAGAATTCGCTTTTTTTGGATGAACGTTAATCTTGAGGGGAACGTCACCCGGCATCAACATCTGCCTCCGTAAGATCGGAACGTCGTGGTCTTCCTCCAAGGGTTCAGTCTTCTACCAAAAGGAACTGAAGATGACATTGACCCTCCCCAGACTGCTCTGGGTGCTAGCTCGGAGAAGGAAGAACCTTTCGACGACGGCTGTGATCATTCCGATGGAGTGCTGCTGGTGTCCACCAGTCCCAAGAGCAGAAGGATGCTGATCGCTTCTTTCTGCAAGTCCTTTCAACCATCTAGGGAGCCTGATCAGAATCCGGTGTAGGGAAAGGACACGGTCCTAGACCTCTTCTGTGATATGCCGAGACCCATCAAAACTAGGTAGCTTTGCCTTGGTCGCGGGGGGTCGAAGCGGCGAAGAAGATGGCGTACGCCTAAGTAGCAGGAACGTCACAATCTCTCCGATTGGTAGACTCTTCTTGTTTACCTCCTCCTCTGTATGTTCAACAGAGTAAGTACAGTATTCAGAGATGGTAGAGGACAATCCATCCCCTCTACCACTAGACCCAGCAGTCATGAGTTCGATACAAAACTCTTCTTTGGCAAAACAGGCGACTCTGCTAGTACATTTCTCTGCCGGAGATGCCGCCAACAATGAAATGGTTGCAAGATGTTCCTTGGAATCCATATCATGGCTGCATTTTCGGTTGGGGATGGTAAGTTACCTCGTTAGGAATGAGTAACACTCCATCCATCAGGGAAAGGAAGTGCTGTTAGCCTTTCTCCTCTCAGGAGCTAGAACTCTCATTTTTTTTACCAAAAACATTAACAACTAGTCGGTCAACTGGGTTTTGAGATGCCGTGATGCGGTGGTCTTAAAATTCCAGAGGCAGGTACCTTAAAGGGAAGCAATGAAGCTCCATAATGCCCTGTTAGATGGTCCTTCACTGTTCAATGTGGAGCGTATTGAAGCGGTGGCAGAGAGATGGAGGAAGATGAGTCAAGACTCCCTTCTCCGTAGGGCCATCGTCTCAAGTTCCCACTCAGCGATACCTCCACCGCAGAGATCTTCTCTGGCTGAGACCCAGGGACCGAAGAAGAAATCCTCCCAGACAAAGCAGGCAGAGCAAGCCCCTAAGCAGTCCTTTCGACCTAGGGGCTTAAGGAGGGGTAAAGGAGGTAGGAGGAGCAGACGAGGATGTTCCCTTTAGGAAAGGCATTACCTCAACCAGTCCACCAGTAGGGGGATACCTGAAGAGCAGATGGCAGTGGTGGATGTTCCACGGAGTCGATCCTTGGTCGGTTTCGGTGTTGAGAGGGATACATCGTCCCTGTCACGCTCCTCTGACCTTCCATTGGACAATATCAGATTCCTATCTAAGGGGGATCTGTGAAGAAACAGGCCCTTCGGACTAAAATTCAGACCATGTTAGAGAAGGACTCTGTCCAGGAAGTTCCGAAAGGGTCCCCAGGATTCTACAGTCACTTATTTCTTGTAGAAAAGGTGTCTAGAGGCTTGAGACCAATCATCGATCTCTAGACCTTGAACAAGTTCGGACATCAGACCCCATTAAAGATGGAGACGGCCCAGATGGTCAGACAGGCTGTCAGACCTCATGACTTCATGATCTCGTTAGATCTCAAGGATACGTACTTCCAGATCCCTATCCATCCATCCTCAAGGAAGTACCTAAGATTAATGTTAGGAGGAAAGATATACCAGTTCAAGGTGCTGTGTTTTGATCTGTCCACCACATCCCAGATTTTCACGAGGGTTTAACATTCTGTCCACTTGGGCACACATGAACAGCACGCGTCTACTTTGATACTTCACGATTGGCTGATTCAGGCAGGCTCGAGGGATTCCCTTCTCCTCCATCGAGACAGACTTCTCGCTATTTGCCAAGATCTGGGGATCATGGTAAATTACCAGAAGTCTCTCCTGCAACCATCTAAAGACAGTATATCTAGGAATGAGAATCAGGACCAAACTAGCAAGATCTTTAAGTTTGAAGAATGAATAGAGAGACTGGGAAGAATATTATTATTATTATTATTATTATTATTATTATTATTATTACTTGTTGCTAAGCTACAACCCTAGTTGGAAAATAGCCCAATGAGGAATGGAAACGAGGAAAAATAAAATATTTTAAGAACAGTAACATTAGAATAAATATGTCCTATATAAGCTATAAAAATTTAACAACACAAGAAGAGAGATTACGTGCCCGAGTGTACCCTCAAGCAAGAGAACTCTAACCCAAGACTGTGGAAGACCATGGTACAGAGGCTATGGCAGAATAAGTTACCAGTACATAAATGGCACAGGCTGCTGGGACACTTAACATCTCTAGAGAAGTTAGTGCCCAATGGCCGTCTCCACATCAGATCTCTACAGTGGCAGCTGAAGACCTTTTCGTCTCAGCACATCTACTGAACACTCCGGTGCCGGTAGGTCAAGAGCAAAAGAGAGACCTGAGGTAGTGGGTGTCAGACTTCAATCTCCTCAGGGGAGTGCACCTTCTATCTCCTCTCCTGGATTTGTTACTCTTCATAGGTGCTTAAAAAAAGGGGTGGGGGCTCATATGTTGCACCTTACAGTATCTGGACAATGGCCTGGATCCGAGCAAAAATGCCACATAAACCTCCTGGAAATGAGGGCAGCCTTTCTCTCCCTCAACCACTTCCATTAGCCACTTTTGCGACACTTCGTAGTGCTGGTGAGTGACATCACTACAGTGGTAGTATTAGCCAAGCCTCAGATTGAAATGTGATCCTGAAGATGGTCTTCCTTTTAACCCTTGCCTCTGTGAAGAGAGTCAGCAAGCACCATGATCTGTCATATGACATCAGCCATTCAAGGGAATGTAGTCAAGAGACACACTGTTTTGTCCCCAAGTTCGTAGCTATGACAAAATCTGGCTATAGCGGATCCTAGATTTGGGCCCCTCTGAATTGAGTCTCTGGTCTGTAACAGATGATCCTGATCAGCTGTTACTCTGAGGAAATATTTGTAAAGAACTGGGAGAGCCCACCCACAGATCAGCATCTTTGGAAGCATGGACAAGAATAAAAGAAAGATCAGAAAGAACAATATATCTTCCTGGTTCAGGCAGGTGATAGACAGAGCCATTCAGCAAAACCGCTCTCAATGATACCAGTTGCCGTTCCCATGCCCATGATGTCACAAGTATCAGTACATCCCTACGACGTTTAGAAATAATGGTGATCCCCTTCATTGGTTTGACTGCTTCAATGGCTGCCTTCTGTTTTATGATCGTCGAGATCGTAGACATATTCCGGCCATATTGTTTAGCCAGATCGCTAACAAACACACCTCGCTCATATTTTTCTCTTATTTCTTGTTTTAGTTCTAATGAAAGCGTTTACTTCTTCCTTTTCTCACCACTATTACTTCCTGAACCGAAACTAAGCTTTTTAGGACCCATGATTATAAGTAAAATAAAAAATGAAACGTGAGAAACGGAAGATAAAAAACACTGTTAATAACTGAGCGAATAGAGAACAACCACACGATGCGCACGAGATGAGAGGACTGATCAAGGCGACGCTTGATTGGTGTCCCTACGATGTGCTGCCGTCTACCAGTGTAAACAAGAAACTATGATTGACACTTTGAGAAAATTCTACGTGTATGGTCTACGTTGTATGTTGGAGCACGACTTCGGGTGTCGAGACGTAAATTTGATCGAATTTCACTTCGGATGTTGGAAAATTCGTATGTAATGACAATCGTATGTAGAGGTTCCACTGTATATCCAAATTGCTTCAGTGTTGGAACTAGTTTGGTGACCCTAGCTTGTACTACTTCCAGTCTAATTCCTTCTGAATACTTGGAGCCCAGAATTGGACTCCATATTCTAGATGGGGTCTTAGTAGTGATGTGTACAGCTGTATTATTATAATTACTTGCTAAGCAACATCCTTAGTTGGAAAAGCAAGATGATATAAGCCCAGGTGCTCCACCAAGGAAAATAGCCCAGTGAGGAAAGGAAACAAGAAAAAATTAAATATTTTAAGAACAGTAAACATTAAAATAAATACTGTATCTCCTTATAAACTATAAATACTTCAACAAAACAAGAAAAAATATAGAATAGTGTGCTCGAGTGTACTTATGTATTCATATGCGAAAAATTGGTTTTGTTGCACGAATTTGGCATATGCAACCATTTTCATAAACTGTATATTTATCATTTATGCATAAAACTTTTCCTTGAGGTATTGGGGCCAAGTTTCAGCATATAAAATCATGTGGCGTCCAAAAATCAGACACCATCTTTGAAAAACCTATGCTCCAGATAGTTTTCAGGATGAAATAAAAACCCTGTTTCTTCATGCAGATTCTTCTAAAGAATATTTTTTTTCAGATCAATTTTGAAATAAATAAGTGATTTTTCATAAGGCTTCACACAAGTGACTGATCTCACTAGCCGGCTCCTTTTTTGACAGAGCATACGCTTCCATTTTTTTGCAGTGAAATTAACATCAGATCTTCAAGAATGCCCTCTTTTTATTAAAGCAAACTAATTTTTAAGGCTTTATTACCCTCAGAAATTTATATATGTGATCTGCCTTATCTTGGATTCAATTCCATTTGGAGCTGCGCCTTTTTTTATGACAAATTGTGGTCTAAGTGCTCCAGCAGTTTCTCTGTAATGGAGCCGTTTTTTGTACCACCATCCATGCCATTTCTCTTTCAAGATTCCACTGTTGCAAAGATGTAGAAACTAAGTTTTTAAAACTGGTCTCGCTTGTGCAGCTCAGCTTGGAATTTGAAGCATACTCGCTTCCTCAGAATTTATAATATTGAAGATTATGTTGATCCCTAATTTCAGTTCATGTGGAACAGCATCACTTTCCATAACAGCTTGAAGTCTCTTGGCTCTAGTATTTCCTCGCCGGTGAAGTATCTCCTGCACCTTCATCCAGGTTATCCATGCTTCACCACTGGTAGTGTGCGTGGGCATGTTACTTACATTTATAATGAATAGATATCTTAGTGACCCCCAAAAATAGAAGATGGCATCTCTGAGGAAAATCTGAGACCCAGATATTTATTTAGGATAACAGGGAAACTGACTGGTGAACTTGTTAAAGCTAATAAAACAATTTTGTTGCAATGCTTTTTTAATGTAGTCAAAATCTCATGCTTCAGCAGATGATAATTGTTATTTACTTTATAATGCTTTTCCTTGAAGCACTTAAGCCAAACTAACAATCAAATATCCTTGTTTTATCCGGCACTAGTAGCTAAGCATTCAAATCTCATTGTGTAAGCATCAGTGCTATCACTAGTTTTATTAAACACAGGTAATTTAGGAAGCGATGGCTTGCACGAGTCTTTGTCACTTTATTTACTTTTTGAGTATTCACCTTGTAATCTTAACCTTTCTAACTCCAATTCCTTTTTTACCTTCATATTCTAATGATAATTTTTAGATTCTGTATCTTGTGCCCTTTCCTTTCTTTCTTTTACCTTCTCTCTTTCAAGTTGATCCTCCTTTTCTTTCTCAATATATTTAAACTCCTCATCTTCTAAAACAGTTTCTTTAGGTAAAGCAAATGAAGTCAGGATGACCAATGGGGTAACATGTGACAGGATGGCATATGCATATGATGTGGATCTGTTGGGTGAAAACTTAGCAGAATGTAATAATCAAGACAATAGAAGAGCAGCAAAATAAGTTGTAGAAATTTATGAAAGTAATTTCAAGGGGAAGAAATGTAGTGAACTTTATCGAATGCTGGAGTTGGTGGATCAGGTCAGATATCTAGGTTCAACAACAACCATAGACAATGAGGTCAAGGAAAAATTAAAATCAGCATTGCTGCATCTTCAAAGTGCAGCTAGGCAATCAATGAGCTAATCAAGTCGAGATAAGTATCCAGAAGCACAAAGATTCAGGCTTACAAGACCATTATAAGACCTATAGCCACATACTGCTGTCAAACTTGGAGGCTGATGAAGGAACTGGAAAGAATGCTTTAAGGTTTTGAGAACAGCATATTGAAGCGAATATGTCGACCATTCTGAGATGAACAGGTGGTGAATGAAGAAGGCACAATATGGAATTTAGAGAAGTATCAAGGCTGCCACTAACAAATTATTTAAGGTCACAAAAATTAGGTAGGCAGGTCATGTTGCGAGAATATGGCCCAATAGTTTGATTGGAGGATTGGAAACTGGTAGACTAATGGGGAAAGACCTGTGGACAGACCGTGACTGTGATGATTTGATAATATTGGGAAAGACTTGGAGTGACTCAAAGTGGATTATCCAGCAGAGTGGCGTAAATTGTTTCAGGATCGCGGGCAGTGGAGGCTTCTGTAGGAGTCGAAGGATCACGTGGGTCCTCAGGCAGTGGAGTGAGTGATTAAACTAATTACTGTATGTTGCTCAATGTGCTCGTCGTGATTTTATATGCTGAACTTGTCCTCAATACTAAAGTTTTATGCATAAATGATCAGGTCCCTGTTCGGACACCAAAATTGTCAAGCCAAGATTAAACTATTTTAAAAAATTTAGTTAAATCCTCGTAACAGTTATAGGAATATTCCTTGCATCAAGAGGTATACACAAAAATAATGTGCGGAGTAATATTGGGGTCAAGGAAATCATAAAATACAAAATCATAAAATACAAAGGAAACCTATTCCTCCTAATATGAGCTGCTGGAGAAGATGCAATATAAACATCAAGGGAGTTTCATTAAAGTAAGAAAGTTACATTTTTTTTTTTTTTTTTTTTTTTTTTTTTGGTGGATTTCCAAATTTGTGGCAGTTGCTAATGTATTGTGTAGATAGGTTGCTGTAGACTAATATAACTTTATTTTACATAATTTAATTTGACATATCTCATTTTAATATTTACCATAAAAGATGATGTTTAATCCTATACATTTTTGTATTAGATTTCTCACTTCTTTTTATATGATTTGTAATTGCCGATGGAAATTAGTATTTGAAGCCAAAATGTTAAGGTATTGTACCATAATGTAGCTATTACATAATGTACAGAATAGTAAATATTTTCTTATTTTGTTGTCGATTTCATTTGCTGACATTACATATTTTTATACACTACTAACATTTTATTTTATCATATTTTTCTAGTATTGTTTTGGTCTGCTTATTTGAGAGTATAAATTGAAAGAAAAAGTCAAGTATAGCATTGACGTATTGATTACTGTCTCAGGACTTGCATATGTGCTGCACATGCAATGGCTGAATAGCCAAAACAAAATCAAGGAATTGTTCTTAAAGTAATTTAGGAGAATAATATGCAATTTGTTGAATTTGTTCATTGATATTTGGTCAAACTGTAAAAATTGGGATAGGAAGGGTTTGGTAGTGTCAAATGGTTAAATTACAAATTTTAGGAATTTTTTTCAATGTACTATGTCAACATATCATTGAACTTTTTCCCCAGATTATGATATAAACCTTTGTAAGTTTCATTTTTGGCAGAACATAAAAATACATTACCTTTGGATGTACTGCAAGGTTTTATCTCTCCATAGTAGTGTAATATGTTGAAGTCAAAACATTTATGTAACTACCATCTGTGATTCTGGTAAGCCTCACTTTAAATGACTTATTTTACATGTGTAGATGTTGAGAATATGATTTTAAAAGTTATTTTTTATGATTTTTGAAAGAAGTTTGGAAGCTTTTTCTCTTATGTAATATACCCAATTATTTTCCAAGCCTACCTTTGGTTATGTATTTGTATATAAATCCTGAGAGGATGTGAATGGATTCTTTAATAGCAATAGTAATGGGCAGATGATGCTTTAAGGCCAGGCATTATTATTTGTGGCCAGATAGAGAATCTGCTTTTTACAGTATTTGTTATGCTCTCTTTGTTGGTCTCTCTCAGCCCACCTCTGCAGTGAATGATGAGCACTACATCACTTTTTGTTATGCCAGATAGTTATCAAGTCTTGTAGTCACATTGTTATTGTTGTCAAACTCATCAGAAGTTTTGCTTGGAATAGATCTGACATGCTCTTTTTGTATTTATATGGTAGAAATTATTAATTTTGTTACAAGCATGAAGCTCAGTTTGTGTGTTAACTATTTTATTTAGTGCATGTATTTTATGGTCTCATTTTTTTTTTCTTTTCATTCTGGTTTAAACTTTTCTTCAAGTTATTAGTTTTAATTTTTTTATTTTTTCTTTTCCTCTCACCTCCCTGAATCCTTACCTTTGCCTGCCTCTGATGCCTGTGTTATGCCACATTTTTCATTTATTTTTGCTGAATTTGCTCATAATTGTAACTGCTTGCTTGGAAATTGCTCATTTTACATATCTTGCTTTGGGAAAAATAATGTTTGTATTCCCAATTGTAAATTACAAAAAACACTCATCCCGTTGGTATGAATGGTTTGTAAATATACATTGCTGTTTATTGTTGCTTCAATTAATATATATAATTTTCATATTATATGAAAATTTCGCTGTTAATTGATAGAAATCAATCCAGATTTGAGATCAGAAGCAGAGGCTCGGATGCAAAGACCTTGCTCTCCGCCCTACCTCCAGTACATGTATCCTCCATTTGTTAATTCCACATTAAATGCGGGTATAACGTCAGGTATCCCTTCTTCCTCATCGGCAAATGTCCCTGTCCAACCAGGCATCGTGTCAGGCATACCTCCTCCTTGTTCCTCTAAGAGGCCTCCTAATCCTGTTCCACCTCACAGCTTATCTAATCACCATCATCCTTTTGTGGGTTGCAGTTGTTGCTCCTCCTTGTTATCCTCATCTTCGTCTTCCTTAACCTGCACTTCCTTGCCTTCCTGTGCCTATTCCTCTCCTTCAACAGTCCCAGGAATAGTATCGGGTATTCCTCCACCCCATAACAACAACAACACGACCAACAACAACAATCCTAGGGGAAAGCACCACGGAAGGAAAAGGAAGACTGGCCTTCCAACAGTACAGGAAAATAATTGGCTGGTTTCAGCATCCACAGATCCATCTGATTGCACCATAGTGGGTAATTATGAGAGGCCTCAGCCTTGTTTTTGGTGGTTGGATATGCAGCATCTATGGTGTTTTTATTTTTCAGGTGATGGTTGATGGGGATGGTGATGGTTATGAGAGCAGTCATGTATTGATTGAAAGGGATTTTTGGGGGTTACAGTGTACATAATTCCTTATATTCAAATATTTTTTACTCTTCTCATATAAAGTAAAATACAATCTTTAATTAAATTTTTTAGATATTTAGTAACATTTTTGCAGATGTTTATAGCTTTACCGTATTTGGCAATTAGAGTAAATTTTGGAGTTTTTGAAATTTGAATCCTTACTTTTCATATATTGATACTGAAATATGTTTTTAATCTTGTTTTGTACTCTTGTATGGAGATTTTCATTTCATTAGGTCAGTATTTGGAGGAATAATTATATTTCTGTGTTGTGAATGATCTTGCTAATAGGCAGGGTTAAGAAATCTTACATTAGCTTTTACCTTCAAGGGAAAAGTTCTGCTTCTGTACCATTTGCAGTTTTCTAAATCATTGGCTGTAAGGTGTAGCATTCGGCTTGCAGACTTCCATCTTCAGCTTGGTGATGCTTTAATAGGCCTTATCTAATTATATATTCATAGTAGAATTGTTAGGTACACACAAGATTGCGACTTCTTCTCCAGAAGAGACCTTATATTCTGCCTCATTAAGCAGTTTATAAACAGGAACTGTATGCAAAACCTTAGGTGTTTATGTAAATTTTGTATTTATGATTCGTACAATAACTTAATTTTGAAACTTGAGATTGTTTACTTCAATACTTACTCAAAATTTGTGTGCTATTTGTTCGTCAATAAAAATCTTCCATCAAAATAAAATAAGAATAGATGAAATTGCAAGCTCTTGTTAAGTATTATGTAAAACCTTTTGTTATAGCTGGAAATAGTAGGGATAAATAGAGTCGTAGTGTATATAACATCCCCTTCCTGCAGCAGCTATCTTGAATCCTCGCATAAGTAACTTTGTCTAAAAAAATTATAGCCACTTTGATTGTAAGCTGGGTGTCCGAATTCTGCGAAAGTGTTGAAATAATTGTCTTTGATTGGAAAAATGTTTATTCAAGTGAATCTTTCCAAATTTCATGTGCTGAATGTCCCATTTCCCTGACGAGAAGGACAGTAGCACTCATTAAACTTAGGCTATACCTATGTCCATTAATAGATTTAAGGTTCTCAAAAGAAATCTTACCTTTGACTCATGTTTGGTAGCAAACAATGGTCTAACCAACCCCATATCATCTGAATGAAGATAGGTACTGATAGTGATAATTTATGCCCATTTCTATATCTCTTTAAGATTAAAGTTGCTTGTAACTTGAGACAGTACACTTTAAAGTAACCTAAATTGTTCAGTTCCTTAATCCTATCCAAGAGTTAAAATTTCAGCAGAATATCAACCACCACCTGAGCTAAGGGCCCAACTTTTATCAAGATGAAACTTGACTTCTCTAAAATAAGGAATATCAAATACAAAAGTGCAATGCCATGTTGCTGGACTGCGCTGCATTTGAAACTACTACTGATAAATCATGTTAACGTTTGTAGTAGTAGTTGCTGCTTTGATATCTTGATCTTTCACTTTGTCTTATTAAACAAGTTTCATTCAATAGTATATGAATATCTACAAAAGCTCTTCCAAAGTGACATAGCATGTTTGGGAAGTGGTCTTGTGAGTTTGTATAAACAATCCAGTAGAATATTTAAAGCTACTCGGTGAACTGCTTAGATCTTTTGTATTACCATTTCATTGATCTAACTTGACAGTGACTTCGTCAATGTTATTTCTCTAAATCTCCTTGAGGGGAAGGGTGAGATAAGTATGAAATAACTGGCCTTTTTAGTTCTGAAACTTGGCCATAAAAGAAATTCTTGTATCCTTACAGTAGAAACTCACTAAGATAGAAATAACCTGTAATTCAATAATTTTTTTGGATATAACTCGAGCTAAAAGAAATTTATTTTAACCTTTAGATATTTAAAGGACACATTTTCAGAGGTTCATACTAGAACTTATTAAATACACCATAGTACAACACTGAAATTCCACCTAATTTGGTTCTGAGTTGGATGCATTTGGAAGATGAAGGACCTAACCCTATATCTGCTAATGACATTACTATCATTCAAGTCCAATCAAACATGTTGCAACAGTGAAGTCCCCTTAGATCTATAACCCTACCTACTTTGTTCTGGTCATATGATTATGCATATAAGTAACAATTCTAAAGAATTCTTATTAGTTCCAACACGGAGTACTTACCTCGAACTACTTTCTTAGGAATATCTGGGATCTCCTCCCTATCCGACCAAGAATTTTTCGCAGTCCCCCCTATCTCCGTTTTCCCTTGTCGGGTCCCTCCGTGGCGGAGGGATACGTGCCCTGAGGCGACCTGGGGTCAGCACGTGGGTGCGCTACTGGGTTGTTGTCGTCAGTAAGCATCTGGTCGCGGCGTAGATCACATCTCGCCGCACTCTCTCGCATCCCGTCCGACCCACCATTGTGTTCCACGTGTTCCCTTTGTGTTTTCCCGTTCCTATCCCTTACTTGTGTTGCTCATGGTTATCCTCATGGAATCCCAATGCTGCTGTCCCGGTGCCAAGGCCAGTAAGTCATGCAGAGCATGGCTCTCTAAGGTTAACATCGATCCGCACACGTTGTGCACCACGTGTCGAGGCAGAGTATGTTTGCCTGCTTCCACGTGTCCGGAGTGTGAGTCCTGGCCAGAACTTCAATGGACGTTTCACAGCACTAAGAAGAAGGCATCGAAGCGGTCACCAAGGAAACCTGGTCTCGGTTCTCCGATAACGTCTCCTTCAGCTCCTTCTGAAAGCGGTACCCCTTCCCCTTCCCCTACCCAGAGTAGGGGACGAGGTAAGTCCGTTGCGGGGAAACAGCCCATTGCTGTTCCCCACGAGTCTGATTTTAATAACCCCAATTGCATTGTGCCAAAGCAGACGAGTGAGGAGTCTGCTATTGTTACGGGAGTGCTTTCGGTAGATGAGGTTCTGGTCCCCGCAGGACCCATCTTGAGTGAGGATCCGGTGTGGGGGAGATCAGGGACACCAGCTCCTTCCCCACTAACTTGGCAGTGTTTTTCAGGTGCAGCGAATTCAGGGGGTGACCTAGAGCCACGTGCTCTTCTGACCCGGATTCCATGGTGTGGACGGCGCCAAAGACGCCCTTTAGGTCACCCAAGCGGCAAGACCCCTTTCGCTACCTCCTGATATTATGCAACCCGTCACCCCGGTAGCACAATTGCAAGCCCCCATGTTGGTGGCAGAGGATTCAGGGTCCTCGGATAGCTCCTCTTCTTCTTCGTCTTCCTCGGACGATACCTTGTCCTCCAACTCTTCGTCGTCGGAAGATTCCAGCGACCGGGAGATGAAGAAAAAGAAAAAGAAATTGAAGAGGAAGAAGTCGAGCTCAAACTCAGGCCTGTCTAGGAAGAAGGCCAAAGTTGCTAAGAAAAAGAACAAGAAGAAGAAGAGTTCCAAAAAGAAGAGGGCAAAATTGTGTGAGTTAGTTTTTCCCCCTTGTGGGTCGAACATGGCTCTTGCCATTCCAGTGCCTGCCTCGGCAGCTGCTGAAGCTGCTAACGTGCCTTTGCCAAGTGTCTCACCGGCTCCATCCAGGCATCGGATGCAGCCGCTGGCACAGCATGGCAGTCACTTGCCACGGATTCCTCCGGGAGGGGTTTGGCCCATGACGGCTACCTCCTCTTCGAGGGCTCCATCCATGATGGAGATAGCCGCTCCGTCGAGTCGGCCGGATGCCAGTGATACGACCGCCTCCACGGATCCATCCGTGATCGAGGAATCAGCCGACATGGCGGATCAAGTGGTAGTGGCTTAGTGGATGCTGGAGATTGCTCACCTGAAGAGACATCCTCATACAGGAAAGTTTTAGCCCTTATACGGCATCACCACAGACTGGATGAGCCCAAACCATTCTCAGAGCAGGCCTGGCTTTTGAGTTTGGGTAGGATGGTGGACAACCCTATACAGCCGAAACCAGCCTTGACCCTACCAGTGGCTCCAGATGTGTCCCTGGGCATGGACCACGTCAACCATTTTGTCTCGTGACACAAGAACTTCCTCAGGGCCCAAGGGTCCTTCAAGCTCCTGCCCGGGCTTAGGACCCAGAAGAAATTTTATGTGCCGGACGGGCTGCCTGCAGGGTCTCGAGCAATGGAAGAAGCCGTTGCGGCTCAGAGCCAGGGCAGCACAGATGACAGGATCCTTACTGCCCCCATGGTCTTTCACAGGCGGAGGCCACTATGATGAAAGAGACGTCTCAGGACATCATCAATGTGGCCTCCTGGTTGGACCTGTGGGCATGGACGTTAGCAGGATTTCACATCTCCCACGATCTCTCGGTGCCTGAGAATTAAGCCCTATTGCATGAGCTCACACCCTCTGGGGCAAGGCGATGAAATTCTTAACATTCCAGTCCTTGACGCAAACAGCAAACTGGATCTTGAGAAGGAAAGAGACAGTGCTGAATAGGCTCCCTTGTAGACCCCCCGAGCGAGAGGCCAAGTTCCTTCGGAATGCTCTGGTGTGAGGTGAGACCCTGTTTCCCCTACAGACGATAGCAGAGACCATGGAGAGAATGGGGAATCTGAAGGACTCGGCTGAGCCTAAGCAGCCAGCAACAAGACGCCCTCCACATAGGAGACCGTCTGTGGACAGGGTCTACCCGTCTACGCCACCAGCTAGACAGGAGGCCCCCTCCCCTTCTTGGTATCAGTCCTCTCGGCCCTCCCACAGAGGTGGTGCCCCAGCCCAGGCCTCCTTTAGGCAAAAGTACTCGGGCTCGAGACGAGGCCGCTCAAACCTTCTCCCCAGGAGGAGATAGGAAGAGAGGCCCCCTACACCTTCCCACGCCACAGGTGGGGGATGCCTCAAATTCCATTGGCAAGCATGGCGGGACAACAGTGCGGACCCATAGTCCGTGTCAGTCCCTAGGGAGGGATACAGGATTCCCTTCCTGACGGAACCACCTCTAATTCCCGAGCATCGGGTGCAGTGGCTGGCCCCCAAGGATCACATGAAGAGAGCAGCCTTGCAGGAGGAGGTGTCGGCCATGTTGAACAAAGGAGCACTGCAACCCGTCCAGGAATCGTCCCCGGGGTTTTACAGCAGGCTCTTCCTGGTGGAGAAAGCTACGGGGCGTTGGAGACCAGTCATCGACCTCTCGGCCCTGAACAAGTTCATCAGATAGACGTCCTTCAAGATGGACATGCCGAAGTCGGTACTGGCAGCCTTGAGGGAAGGGGACTTCATGATGTCCCTGGACCTCAAGGACGCCTACTTTTAGATCCCCGTACACCCCTCCAGGAGGAAGTTCCTCAGGGTGAAGTGGGGAGCCCAGTCTCTGCAGTTCAGGACCCTCTGCTTCGGCCTGTCGACGGCACCTCAGGTTTTCACGAGGGTATTCACCGTAGTATCAACCTGGGCACACAAACAGGGCATCAGGCTGATCAGGTACCTCGACGACTGGTTGCTTCTTTCAGCCTCAGAGGCAGCCATAAAGGAGCAGGGGGCAAAGCTGTTACAGTTCTGCAGGGAACTGGGGGTTACCATCAATCCGGAGAAGTCCCAGTTGATCCCCACCACCAGGATGACGTACCTGAGGATGGTCCTGGACTCCCAGGTAGCACCAGTCTCTCAAGAGAGACTGGACAATCTAGACCACATAATTCAACCATTCTTAGCAAATGGGCCATTGAGGGCCAAGGATTGGCAGCGACTCGTGGGCCACCAGGTCTCGTTGGAGAAGATAGTTCCTCAGGGGAGGCTCAAGCTGAGGCCGGTCCAGTGGAATCTTAAGGACCTCGGGCCACTGGGAGACCTGCCTCAGTCCTTAGTCATGATGACCCCAGCCACCAGAAACATGCTCCTCTGGTGGTCCGATAGGGCAAACATCCTACAGGGTGTGCCGTTCGCATCCACTCTTCCGGAGATGTTGCTCTTCACGGACGCGTCAAAGGAGGGGTGAGGAGCCCATCTGCTCGAAGAGACAACAGAGGGAAAGTGGTCCCTGGAGGAGAAGCTTCTCCACATAAACCTGCTCGAGCTGCTGGTGGTTCAAAAGGCCCTCGCAATATTTGCCCATCGGCTCTGGGGAAACGCAATAGCCCTCGTGCAACAACGCCACCGTGGTGGCTTACATAAAGAAGCAAGGAGGATTGAGATCAAGGGAACTGTGCTATCTCACGGCTCGAGTCCTGGAATGGGCCGAGAGGAATCACATCATTCTCACAGCCAGGTTCATTCTGGGGAAGAGAAACGTTCTAGCCGATGGCCTCAGCAGAGCAGGGCAAATAGTGGGGTCGGAGTGGTCCCTACACCCGCAGGTGGCCCAGAAGGTCCTACAGTTGTGGGGCTCACCGGTGATAGACCTGTTCGCCACAAGGCTCAATACGAAGCTCCCCGTGTTCTATTCTCCTGTGCCAGACCCGGCAGAAGCGTTCGAGGACGCCTTCCAGCACTAATGGGACGGACTTGACGTGTATGCCTTTCCCCCCTTCGGGTTTCTCAGGCAGGTGCTCAAAAGGCTCAGGCAATCAAGGGCAACAGTGATGACTTTGGTAGCGCCCTGGTGGCCAGAGAGGGAGTGGTTTGCGGATCTACAGGACCTGGCCACCCTTCCTCCGTGTCCCCTACTAGTAAGGGAAGACCTTCTGCATCAGCCTCACTTTCGAAGGTTTCACGAAAATCCTCAGTGCCTCCAGCTACATGTGTGGAGGTTATCGAGCGTCTATTGAGAAAACAAGGATACTCGGGGAAGACGGCTTCGAGGATGTCAGGGTATCTGCGGAAGTCCTCGACCGTGGTGTACCAGGCCAAGTGGACCACGTTTGTGAAGTGGTGTTCCACGCAGAATCTGAGGCCTCTGGATGCATCAGTCTGCAAGATTGCAGACTTCCTGGTCCACCTGAGGGATGACCTGGGGGTCTCCATTCCAGCCATCAAGGGGGTCCGAGCGGCCCTGGGACAGGTCTTTCAGCTCAGATGCATCGACCTGGGGGCCTCTCGCCAGATTACCATGCTCATCAGAAGTTTCGAGCAGTCTTGTTCCCCCCACGCCGCTCGGGTCCCACAGTGGGACGTGGCCAAGGTTCTCAAAGTTTTGACAAGGCCTCCCTTCGAGCCCCTCAAGGATATTCTAGATAAAGACCTCACCCTCAAGACGGTGTTCTTGCTGGCTCTGGCCTCAGCCAAGCGCGTGAGTGAGCTCCACGGCTTGTCATTCGAGGTCTCGCACTCGAAAGGGTGGAAGGACCTGTCCTTTAAGTTTCTGCCTGAGTTTGTGGCCAAAACGCAGAACCCGGCCATTGCAGACGCGAGGTTCGAAGGGTTCTCAGTCCCGGTGATCCCTCACTCGGACAACCCGGAAGACTTGCTCCTGTGCCCTGTGAGAACGGTCAGGAAATACCTCAGCAGGACAGCCAGACTCTGGTCGGGCATCAAAAGTCTGTTTGTCTCCTAAGGCCCGGTAAAGAAGGCAGTGTCGAAGAACATGATCTCCTCCTGGCTTCGGCAAGTCATCAAGAGAGCTTACGCCAGTGAGGGGTCTGCAGTCCCTTGTACCCCGCGACCCCATGATATTAGAGGTCTTAGCACTTCTTTGGCCTTTGACAGCAACATGGCAGTGGGCCAAATCATGCGAGCAGGCACTTGGTCCAGGCAGTCCACCCTTACGGCCCACTACCTGAAAGATTCCACGAGGAAGTCCCTGGACTCCTTCTCCATTGGACCAGTGATTTCCACCCTTCAACAAGTTTAGAGCTATGGCCCCAGGTAGCCCGAGAGAAGTAATTGCAAGCGACACAGGTTCCCCCCTTATTCCCCTTTCCTTGCTACCCTTTCCCTTCCCTTCCCTTCCCTCCTCCCATGTGAGAGATGGATGTTTTGGAAGCCCATGTCCGGATTATTTATAAAGGTGAGTTTATACAAACAGGTAGACTTTTGCGTGTTATTTATAAAGGTGAGTTTATACAAACAGGTAGACTTTTGCGTGCTTCCCCTGACTCTCCTACCCTGTTCTTTACGTCATCTGGACCTAGCTACCTATCTAGGTCCCGTGGCCTTGGATGGTAGTGGTGGGTCTTCCAGCCTGTAAGTCCACCCCCGCCTCCCAAAGTGTAAGTCTCCTAAGAAAATAGTTTGAGGTAAGTACTCCGTGTTGGAACAAATCACAAATTTTAAGTAATTTGTATTTTTCCTAACAGTACTTACCTCGAACTACTTTCGGGTTATTGCCCACCCATCCTGGACCAGGTGCCTTACAGGTGTTCAAGGTAGAGACGCATATGCTTACTGACGACAACGACTCAGTAGCGCACCCACACGCTGACCCCGGGTCGCCTCAGGGCACTTATCCCTCCGCCACTGAGGGACCTGACAAGGGAAAACAGAGATAGGGGGGACTGCGCAAAATTCTTGGTCGGATAGGGAGAAGATCCCAGATACTTCTAAGAAAGTAGTTCGAGGTAAGTACTATTATGAAAAATACAAATTACTTGAAATTTGTGATATTCAGCACATGACTAAATGATGTAAAGAAACTAAAGGCACTTAATAATTGACTTGGGAACACGAAAAAAAACATTGATGACAACATGTGCTTCGTAAGGACTGGCATGGCTTGCTGCAAATGTATGTCATGGACAGACCATACTTTTTTATAGGAATTGCCATGGCTTTCCTCACTTGCAAGGCCTTCCCCAAGTACAAATACTTAGTTAACACTTGCATACACCTTTGAGAGACCATGTGGTGCGCATAGACTGACATGAACCGGGCCGGATATACTAATAGTATACAGGTGTGAATTAATGCTTAAATATGTCTGTAACAATTCATGTGCAACCTAGGGACTGGCTAGGCCTTCTCCCATTACGGAACTACAAAAGGAGCCTATTTAGCTCTCTTTGAAGGCTTGGGTCTTCAATTGTTAAAACGGGAAGATAATTTCAATATATGACTGTACAAATGTTTCTTTTAAGTTACCCTTGAGTAATCATGAGTTAATTTCATCTCTTATGCTTGTAAAATTAATTTTAGGCCAAAGGTTTACAACAATTTTTACATTTCTTCTTAAGAGACGTTCAATTTTATTAGGATTACGGCTATCAGAGGGTGTCATTTATTCACAGAATAGTTTTCCTTGACTGGTAAGAGCTGTTTGATATTATTTAGATGATTCATCAGGCATTAAGAGTAATGTGTCTAATTTATTTTGTGATATTATGCACACAGCCTCTTTCTTGAAATACAATGTCATTCACTTTTACCATTTTGTCACCAAGTATAATCTTAGTTACAAAATCGATCAAATGACTCTCAACTTCACAAAATAAAGTGATTGCAATCCAACCAGAGCAATTGAGAATAAAGAAAAAAAGATGAAAAGCTAGCGGGGTTAGTTATGGTGTGAAACCCACTAGCAAGCCCAAAATTAAACTGAAATGACATTAAACTCGACATTATGAGAGTAAAGTATTTTGAATAAAACTATTCACCATAGTATGATAAAATAATAGTTCAAGCATTGATTTTTTCTTTTGAGATATAGAAAAGATCCTTTGGAAGTTTGCCGTAATCAGCTGATCCGCAAAGCATCGAGCTGTTCGTTCGTTTTGTGTTCCACGTAAGGTGGTGCAATCTTGAACGAATAAACAGCTGTGTTTTATACAAACAAGATTTTGATAAAACTGATGTTTCACTTAACTGTATCCAATAATAATGCATGTCATATTAACATAGTATCATATGAAAGAAATAAAAACGGTGCATATTAATCTTTTCCATTGTTTTCATTTATAAGTTGATGACATTAGTGTCTATGCTTTCCTGATCAGATGGTTATGGCAAAATTATTAAGGATCTCTTTATTTCCCAAAAGAAACAATTGGTGCTTGAACTATCATTTTATCTTACTATGGTAAATAGTTTTATCTAAGATAATTTTCTCCTTTTATTTATTGTCGAGTTTAATGGCATATCAAAGTTTACCGAGTTTAATCCATGTTGCCGATGCTTGATAATTTATAGTATTTCGGTTTCTGGTGCTCACAAAATTGTTAATTTTTCTTCTGATTTGCTAGGCAGTTTTCGTACAATTTGTTTTACATTTTCTCAAACCAAAAACACCCTCTTGCACATACTACAAACACGGAGATTTCATAAAGTTGTATAAGATTGTGTTAAAGGTTTAAAGGCTTAAAGACTGCTCATGAATGGCAGGGCCGAGGGACGGTGACATTGTCCTATCAAAAGAGGTCAATGCCCTAGAGACTGACCATATATACATATGATCAGCACCCAAGCTAGAACCAAGGAGGGCCAGGCAATGGTTGCTGATGACTTAGCAGATAGACCTATAGGGCCTCCCAAACCACAGTTAGGGACGATACCACATCGGCCACCTGAAACCATGATGATGATAAAAAAAAAAAAGATTCCCTCTAGTATTGGAGAGCTTTCCCCAATTAGAAAAAACTTAACAGCTATGAGCATTGTTTTTTCACCTTCAGCTACAGCTTTTTGTTTATATTTAGCAGTATATATCCTAAATCTTTTCTCCAAAACGAATAAGGGTTTAGTGTAAAAATATATCAGCCTTATTCTACTTGTGTGAATAAAAAGACTTTCCATTCAGTTTCTATTGTGGATGTGTGCCTTATTACATTACTAAGGAAACTTTTATTATTTTCTATCTTAAAATTGATAAATTTTACAGCTACAAATTACCAATAAGAAGTTCATAACTGAAAGAAATTTTGGTATGTAAATTATAGCATGGGACAAAACTATTTTGTTCGTATCCTCGAAAATTCGTTCTTTGAAGCTTTGTTTACCGTGGCATTGGTGTATAATTTGGAGTTTCAAGTAACCAAAAGCCTAGACTGAAGGTAAGCTCAGGATTTAATTAATTGAATATAGCAATTAAATGTTTTGTCTCTTTCCTTACTGGGTACTCACACCTATAAACCGTTGGAGTCAACAATATGAACATCAGGGGGAGGTTCATAGAAATAAACAGAATTTCAATAATAGAATTTGTTATTTCTATACAGTATTTGCCTGATATTCATATACATGCCCACCTTCCTTCCCACTGATTCAGTGGCATCAAGAGGATAGGGAATTATTTTGATTTTGGGACTGGAGAAGCTATTCAAAATGCATTGTATGTTACTGCTGTTAGCTGCCGTTCTCATTGCTTCACTAGAGGCATTAGTGTAAAGGAAGGAAACGAATGCAAAATTTCCTATTTTTAAGAAGTAATATTGACTTTCTAGAGATAAAAGTTATATGAACATCAAGTGAGTATATCATAGAAATAGGAAATATTTTTATAACTCTGTTGCTGTTATTAAGAACTTTGTTTTAAAATTTGAACCAATCTATAGGAAAATCTACACGATTTCTTATACACACTACATACAGTACTTCTTGCATAACTGATGTTTAAGTTACTGCTATATGAAGGGTTTACAATTATTACTGTATTTTCTGATTAGTACGAGGATTTATTTTGATTTGTTTTAAGTCAGAGAATTTAGAATAGTACAATATGATAGTTGAATGGTTATTAAGTGTAGAAGTACAATATTATCAGAAAGGGTGGCTATATACTGTAGTTATATAGAGAAGATTGTGAAAAAAACATTAAGTTTTGTTTCTAATAAGTAAATTAGCAGTATAGTGATAATAAGTGAAGAAACAAGTTATGTGATATCACAATAACGTCAGGTTATGTGGTGTTGTTGACAGTGAAGGAGATTGTTGGGGTAGTCAGTTGATTGGGTTGAAAAGGTAGTGAGTGAGCTCTCATCTCTTGGCCTTGTTTTGTATGTTTGTTTAGTGTTGGAATTGTTTGTTTTGTGTTGGTAAGCTGACATATGAAATAGAAAGAAATGTAGTGTGAAATAGTAAATTTAACAGTGATAGCAGAGCGAGGTTAGTTGTAAACCTAGGCTAGGCTATCGATTGTGTGTTGATTGTAGAATTCTTTGGTTATGGTAGCACTATGGGAGACTCTACGGAGATAGAATGGAGTTGGAGGAAAGAATATCTTAGGTTTCATGGTAAACAGTCAGAATACAAAGGTTGGAATGGTCAGGTAGAGGATTGGTTGATAGCATTTGGGGATGATGTTAAATATCCAGGTATAGAGATTATATTGAGTTTGAAAGGAAAGGCTTTAGAAGTGACATAAGACATGGAGAAAACTGGAAGGTGCAGACAATACAAAGGTAATGTTAAAGTAGGTTTGCCTGGGCACCAGCCTCCCGTTGAGATACTACCACTAGAGAGTTATGGGGTCTTTTGACTGGCCAGACAGTACTGCATTGGATCATTCTCTCTGGTTATGGTTCTTTCCCTTTGCCTACACATACAACGAATAGTCTGGCCTATTCTTTACAGATTCTCCTCTGTCCTCATACACCTGACAAGACTGAGATTACCAAACAATTCTTTTAAACCCAAGGGGTTAACTACTTCACTGTAATTGTTCAGTGGCTACTTTTCTCTTGGTAAGGGTGGAAGAGACTCTTTAGCTATGGTAAGCAGCTCTTCTAGGAGAAGGACACTCCAAAATCAACCATTGTTCTCTATTCTTGGGTAGTGCCATAGCCTCTGCACCACGGTCTTCCACTGTCTTGGGTTAGAGTTCTCTTGCTTGAGGGTACACTTTGGCACACTATTCTATCTAGTTTCTCTTCCTTTTGTTTTGTTAAAGTTTTTATAGTTATATAGGAAATATTTATTTTAATGTTACTGTTTTTAAATATTTTGTTTCGCCTTGTTTCCTTTCCTCACTGGGCTATTTTCCCTGTTGGGGCCCCTTGGCTTATAGCATCTTGCTTTTCCAACTAGGGTTGTAGCTTAGCGAATAATAATAATAATAATAAAAATAATAATGAAGTATATCTAAAGGACAGAATAATGGGTAACTATGGGAAAATGAAGAAGTACTTTAAAATAGAGAGAGCATCTGATGAAAAGATGAGAGATTTCATGATTAGGTGAGACCGCAGCTTCAGAATGCAGTAATGCTATAGGAAAAATTTGTTTGAGGGTGAGACTAAAGCTTTTCATGTTTTTGAACAGGCAAATCTCACTGAGGATAAAAAACAGATGGTGTTGGCTGTATTTGAATAAGGTAAACTTGAGTATGATTTGGTGTCCAGGATACTGAAAAGAATTCAGTATTTGAAGGATTAGGAAGAAGGAAGAGGATGATTGGTGGGGATCTGAAAACTGTAATATGGGTATAGAGGCAGAGAGGGATATAGGAATAGGGGTAGAATTAGGTGGATAAGAGGGAGAGGTGGAAAAAATACAATAAATAGAGAAGGGAAAGTAACATTGTGTGCTATATGTAGTACAAGATGACAATGTCCTCAGAATTAACAGTATAAAGAAAAGCTATCTGAAAACAAACTTGATGTAAATAAGACCGATAATGTAGAAAATAAGCTCGGGGAATTTTTTCAGGAGTTTGTGTTTTTCGTCGTATACCCCATATACTGTATTGGTATGCCGGCCGGGTCCCTTAAGGGGATTAAATCAAAATTTAATTCTATGCTCAAACATTGGGGAGTAGATCTGTCCCTTTTAGGTATTATAGCAGTTGTATTATATGGTTGAGTATTGAAGTGCCTTCAGTAATAAGGTCTATTTTCTGGATATTGGATGTGGTTTTACAGTATTTTAAAGATCTGAATTTTGAACAGTTGAAATATTTCTCTTAAAGATCTCACAGCAAAAACCCTTTACCTGTTGGCATTAACTTAAGCTAAACACCTAAGTGGGCCACAAATGCTATCTGTCAGAATTAGCTTTAGGGAATATTATAAGATTATTATATCCCATTTGTCTTCCTTCAGAGCCCAAAGAATTTGGGGTTAAGAGTTTGCATCAATTCTTCACATACCTTCTCTGAAAATGGATGAAGTTGTTTCAGCCAAAAGGAGGTTTTTTTTGTCCAGTAAAAGACATTCAGTATTTGAACAAAATTTCAGCCCTATGTTTTCATGGCTTGGTTTCTCGCGGTACAGATATCCATATAATGTTGAAATAAAGTTTCGAGTATTCAAAGTTAGGACTGCTGCGTGCAACGCAACGTTTTCAACCACCCGTG
Source organism: Palaemon carinicauda (assembly GCF_036898095.1). Classification (NCBI taxonomy): domain Eukaryota; kingdom Metazoa; phylum Arthropoda; class Malacostraca; order Decapoda; family Palaemonidae; genus Palaemon; species Palaemon carinicauda. Next base: position 70,500,781 of record NC_090748.1, read on the forward strand.
CACTTTTACACCTGGCCTTTGCTCCATTTCTGTCCCTGCAGAATGCAGTGAAGAAAAACATTAGTATACATGACATCTTTATAGCTAACACATGTTTAACTCTTCTGTGATAAACCCCTTGCATAGAAATTCTGATATTTAAAGGTTCATACATACATTATGTTCAAGAAATATTTATCACCTATGTTTTTTGTCACCTATATTGTTTATCCTCCTCATGAATTTTGTTATGCATAGAACATTCGAAGATGGTGGAGAGGGATTCGACTGGATTGGTAATAGGAAATTGGCAGACCTAGAGTATGGTGATGATGCTTTCTTTATTAGTAGAACACCACAGGATTTGCAGTGCTTGTTTACCAGAATACATGAAATATCACACGAGGTTGAGCTGAAGATAAATAGAAGAAAGACATAGATGATGAGAATGGAGTATGCAATGGAAGAGGAAATATCATTGGAAAGAGAAAGGATTAATGAAGTAGAATCACTAAAGTATTTAGGAACTATGATCTCCAATATGGGGTCTTTAGAATTAGAGTTTAGTGAAAGATTGAAATAACCAAATCAGAGAATGGCTAGGTTAAGTAAAATTTGGAAATCAAATTGTCTGAAATTACATATTAAAATCAGACTATATATCATTTTAATAAAATCAATTTTACTATATGGACATGAGTCATGAAATGGGAATGAAACAATCTCCAATAGATTTGAGAACAAAGCCCTCAGAAGAACATTAGGAGTTGAATTGCAGGACATGATTAGAAATTAAACTGTAAGAGAGATAGATGATAGATTACTCGAGTGCCATATGTGGATGAGATCATGGTGAGGAGTAGATGAAAGTGGTTTGGTCATACCCTCAGCACTCCCCAGGAGAAGTTAGTTTACCAAACGTTTAGCTGGGCTCTACAAGGCACTAGAATGGCTGGAAAATCCAGGCCTACATGGCTTAGGACTATGAAGCATGAAGTAGGAGAGGATGAATGGAGAAGTATGGAATTAAAAGTTCAAGATAGAGACAACTGGCGAAATTTAACCAAGGCCCTTTGTGTCAATAGGCGTAGGAGGTGATAATGAATATTTGGTATGCAATATAAAGTATGTGATGAAAACTATAAATCTATTACAGTTATAAGAAAAGAATCTCTCTCTCTCTCTCTCTCTCTCTCTCTCTCTCTCTCTCTCTCTCTCTCTCTCTCTCTAATAAATGAAATCTTTGTTTCCTTGCTAAGTCACTATTGAGGCTTTATAGTCAAGCACCATATACGTACTGTGAAAGTATTTTTGTTCGTGGTGTACCAATTTTCGTGGGTGGCCGAATCCACAAATTTAAAAATCCAACGAAAATTTTTATACTGTCAGAATTTGGTATTGAACTTGGACACATTCGATTTGTGTTGGTGACCGACATTTTCTGAACCATTGTGGAATACTAATTATTTTGATTTGTTATTGTGAATATGTTTTATTTTGTTGTGCACTATGATAATTATTGCATTACAAATGAACACTTTATCATAATTGGCATTCAACTAATAACCAAAAAGGTAAAATTTCCAAAACGGAAATCCATGAATTTAAGAATCCACGAACCAACATTTTTTTTTTATAAAACAACGAAAATTGGTACCCACGAATAAAAATACATTCACAGTAGCTAAAAACTATAAAATAAAGTGTATTGGCAAAATGGGTGAAACTCAGGTTAACGTTATGCAATTCAACTCGGTACAAGTAAATGAGATATGAGAGAAGCATTTCAAATAAAACTTTGAATTAATATTTGTTCCGGCGTAGATATAAACCCTCGGCTATTTATAGGGTATACTTTCGGCGCAGCTGAAAGATGAGCCATGATAATTTTAGTGAGGGATAACGGGTGGGGGGTGGGGTAGACTGGCTACCCCCTCTCACTCACACCTCTCGGCTGAGTAACCACTTTACTTTATGGCTCGGTAGGGGACGGACATGCTGCCCTTCTCTCCCGCAAAGACTTGCCTTGATTGTTTTTCTGTTTTATTTTTTTTTTGTGTTTTCATTTACCTTAATATATATATATATATATATATATATATATATATATATATATATATATATATATATATATACTGTATATATATATATATATATACACATATGTATATATATAACTATATATATATATATACACATATGTATATATATATATATATATATATATATATATATATATATATATATATATATATATATGTATAAATGGAAATATACGTTGTTAGATACTTGTAACTTTACTTGCTGTTGACAACGTATCCGACTGCCTCCGCCGTAAGGGAGTTGTCATTGCAACCCTACCCTGCGTGGATGGTCGGCAGGTTCTCAACACTGCCGTGTGTTTGTTTCATTACTGAATTAAAGTGTATAACAGTTCAGCTCCCTTTCGAGGAATTATCTTACAAGGTAGGTGACTTATTCCCCGAATAGTGTATTTTGTGCAGCGGAGCATGAATTGTAATTGATCACAACTTCCTTTTTTCATAGGTAGCAGCGACGTAGAACACAAGGCCGTGTGCTACGGCCGCCCTGTTCGTTATCCTGTGCTCCATGTGGTAGCTCATGAGCTGCCCACATTTCGAGGTAGCATTCGCTGTCAACCTTCAACTTGATGTTCCTCCATCAAGGGGAACTTTTCTCTCTCGCACGAGAGATTTTTTTTTTTTTACGACTATGCTATTTTCCCATAGAGCTGGGAGAAAGCTTTACTAAGTCTATGTACTCTTGTGGGAGGACTTCTCTCGTTCGCGAGAGATTTTTACGCCTACGTTTTTTTCCCATAGAGCTGGGAGAAAGCTTGCCTTTGGCAATGTCCTCCTTTGGGAGGACTTCTCTCTCGTTCGCGAGAGAGTTTCCTACGCCTATGTTTTTTTCCATAGAGCTAGGAGAAAGCTCTTCTTAGGCGATGTCCTTCTTCGGGAGGACTTCACTCTCGTTCGTGAGAGAGATATTATTACGCCTACGCTTTATTCCCATAGAGCTGGGAGAAAGCTTGTCTTAGGCGATCTCCTTCGGGAGAACTTCCCTCTCGTTCGCGAGAAATAACTTGTAGGAGGGGCGGTGGCAGAGCTTTCTCTGAAGCAGGTTACCCCTTCAGGGGAACGAGTCTCTCGTTCTCGAGAGAAGACTGCCTCTGGGCATCGGCAGTACTGTACCCCGTTACGCTTAAGGTTCTCCTACTGGCTGCAGGCTCTGGTGGACTAACGGGGTTAGATGCCGGAACAGGCGAGGAAGCAAGCAGTCTACCCAGAGCAGGAGCCAGTAGACTAGGGGAGCAGTTCCTGGACAATCCGGCTGAAGCCAGTAGGCCAGAAAAGGCTCCAGCAGCTACCGCTAAGGCAGTTCTTGCCCAGACAGGGGCTATCCCAAAGTGGAAACGCCTGGCCAAAAACACCACCAGACCAACCATACCCGAAATGACATCATCATAGGAGTCTACCAGTGAAGATTCTGGTAGTGACTCTTCCAGCTCCTGTCTCAGTGTCAGCTCAGATGACACTGTCTCCACCAACCACGTCCAGTCCCTCCAGACAGAACGCAGTCTGTCGGATCAGCATAAGGTCCTCGACTCCAGGAGGAACCCCAAGCCTGGAATCTTCCAGCTGGAAACTGGCCAGAGTTCTGCCCCATTCCTGAGGGATTTCGAAGCCTACTGTCCAAGTAAGTATACTGCAGGGAGCTCTGGTCGGTGGACTGTTGATCTCGGGAAATTTCTCAAGGGAGAAATCCATGAGGCGTTCTTTGCCATGCGGGGTCCCGAGATCTCATACCCGAGAGAGGTGTGATGCCGGCAGGAAGGCCCGGTTCAGGAGTGCCACCTGTGGCGAGGGCAAACTGCTGAAAATTTATACTGTCCGGTTGGCCTCCCTGTACAGGTCAGCCTATCCTCGCCATAGTCTGGACCGGAGGGAGCTTAGGCGAAGCTCCTCAGAACTGTCCTGAGCAGAGCTGCGAGTTGGCTGGAACAGGCGAGGAAGCGAGCAGTCTACCCAGAGCAGGAGACTTCCAGAAGCCTGGTACAGGGTGAGTAACGATGTGAACCCTGGAGGGGGCTGGAGACCTCCAATCACTGGCTCTGCTCCAGTCGCTGGAATTGCCAGACCATTGATGTTTGGCCAAGCTGGGGATGTAGATGGAGCACTGGTGGTCACTGTGGTTGTGACCCCAGTGGCAACGTGGCACGTTGGTGACGGCTCAACGGTCTTCAGGCCCGCCACTTGAAGTGTCAGGGACTTGACCTGAGTTGCCAGGTCACTGACAATCCTGACAAGACACTCTACATCCCAGCTCAAACTCCTCTTAGCCTTTCGGCATTTACTGGATGACGCTGACATATCAAAAGGTTGGTGTTTCCCGGGTCTGGGCACCAAAAATTATGTAGTGGTTTGCGTACTGTGGCCAGAGGTAGCACCCGAACTGCCTAATATCCAAATGCCGACCACAACCCGACGTTCACTACACCACAAATATACAATGGTGGAATACCAAAAAATCTAGGTAACAGGTTAAGAGAACGGATCACTGGGCACCACCCCTTGATTTATACTGGGCAAGGGAACCCATCTAGAACCTGACTTCCCTCTTTGCTTCTCTTGCATTTAGCTTACTGATTATGCGTAAAAGTATAAGAAGATTAGGTGAAAGGGAATATTATAATTAAATAACTAAGAAAAGAAACAGTGGCTGAGAAGGGGAGCACATTGGTGTAAGGAACTGGAATAAATTTATCTTCATAAAAACAAAAAAGTATTTATTTGTAAATGAAAAAAAAAAAAACTAAGTATAAACAAAGGCACACCTAACCGTGTATCTATTTGGGAAAATACCAGTAGCTTGCCTCACAATCAAAGGGTTCATAGAACAAGGATTGCAATTCATGTGGCAAAACTAGAAGATCACGGCAATCTTGCTTATAACTGTCTTTCCCCAGGCGGACTAGTAACATACTCAGGTGGATCATGCAGATTTATTCCTGACTATGACAGAAACAAACTTCAAGCTTAACGGAGAACCCCACACCAAAGTGGTTCATAATCTACATGAACAATCCACTGGGTTTAGGAATTGAACACACTTAAAAGTTTGGCTATCTCTGCAAAAAAAAAACTGTTCTATGCCACTTTATGTTCACTTGGTTCTGGGGCTAACATTTAAAAAAAACTGTCCATCACTAAGTTCCAGTATGGAATCACATTCGGTGATCTGGTGAGGCAGAGTAGCAATATCTTGAGCCTTGTTGATGTAATCTTGGATACTCAAGTTTTCCAACTGTCGAAGCTCCTTTTCAACTGACTGAGAATACCGACGAAGATCCGTGCCTGATGTCAAAACTTCTCTAATGACATCTAGTTGAGCCTTGAAACTTGAGTTTATATCTTCACTTTCTCCTGTTTCATTCATTTTGAGCAATGCATCATTTATTTCTATCAAAATGAGATAATCATGTTTTGCGATGCATCAGATTCCAGGGACGGATGTACTCACTCTTTTCTATATACTGTACATACAGTACTCTGAAGAATAAACCTCCCTTACTCTCCCTACTGAGTGTAGGGGGCTGCTGTCAATACCTGGAAAGGAATAATAACAGATCAAGACATTTTTGGAGGGCACAGAGGGGTATTCAAAATTAAGTTTCTAATAACAATACTGTGTATACAATATTTATTTCCTAGACACAAACCACTGTTTTATTTCATCGTTGTGTTGACCGTTCGCCCTCACACAACACAGGCTATCATGAACCTTAGGGTGAACGTAGTAGTGAGTACTCTCGGCACGCTAAGAGCTCTCGCGCGCAGATTAGCACGCACAACCAACCTTTTGCGCGCACGACCGGTTTGGCGTGCACGACCGAATTGGCGTGCACGACCAAAGTGGCACGCACGACTGGATTGTCGCACTCGACCAATTTGGCGCGCACAGCCGATGTGGCACGCACGGCCAAAGTGGCGTGCACAGTTAATCTGGCGCGCACAGCCGATGTGTCGCACACAACTGATGTTTTGGCCAACACAAGGGGCAATATTATCTCATCAATTGTGGAAAACGAGGATGTAGGACTCCTTAATACAGGAGAGCCCACATACTTCCATGTTAAGACAGGTACTTGTCATGCATTGACCTTTCAATTGTAAGCTCTAACTGCCTTCTTGATTCCGATTGGAGGAAATTGGATGATTGGCATACTAGTGATCATGCACCAATCCTTATAAACACCAACAAGGGTCTGCCTTTACAAAGATCGCCACGATGGAATCTAGACAAGGCAGACTGTGTTAAATTTCGTGAGCTAAGTGAAATCGAGGGTAGTGCAGAGCAGTTTGAGTGTGTTGATGATGCCATAGACCTACTGAATGGAACTCTCCATACAGCAGGAATCAATTCGATTCCCAAAACCACAGGACTATTCAAAAGATGACCAGTCCCGTGGTGGTCTTCAGAATTAACAGCCTTGCACAGAGCCACCAGAAAATCTCTTGACTAGATTGCGTAGACGCCATATGGATGAAAATTTGATGACATACAAAAAGTGTAGAGCACAGTTCTGTCATGCCATGAAAGAAGCTAGACGCCAATCTTGGGTGGCTTTTGTTTCCTCCATTAATTGTAGAACACCAACATATTCTGTATGGAGGAAAATAAAAACGATTGCCGGCAAATTTACCCCAAACCCACCACCAGTGTTGAAAGTGAATGGTCAGTATGTGACTGAAGCAAATGAAGTTAGCAATGCCCCGGGCTGACCACTTTTTAAATGTATCATGCAAGAGTGTAGCAGCTCCTGGTCACCAGTACAGGAGCACTGAAGAGAAGAAAATTTAAAATTTTGCAACAGGAAAGGAAGAATTGTATAATTCTCCTTTTACTGAAAGAGAACTTGATTCCGCACTAGCTACATGTAACGATACAGCCCCTGGACCCGATGGAATTCCATATGCAATGGTTAAACATGTACATTTTAATACAAAGTTATTTATTTTAAGCATCATTAGTAGAATATGGCATGATCATAGTTACCCAAGTGTTTTGGGAATTAGCTATTATTTTAGCCTTTTTTAAAACCCGGTAAGGACTAGTTTTTAGCAGCAAACTATCGACCTATTGCATTGACATCTTGTTTTTGTAAATCATGGAGAAGATGGTCAATGCAAGGTTGATGTGGTACCTTGAAAAGAAGGGTATTTCATCACTGATTCAATGTGGATTCAGAAAAATGCACTCAACAACTGATGTGTTAATACGACTCAAGTCCTCTATTTATGAAGCCTTTGCTTCCAAACAGCACCATGTGACAATCTTTTTTGACCTTGAAAAGGCATATGATACCACATGGAGATATGGTATACTTAAAACAATTCATGAATTGGGATTAAAAGGTG
>NC_090748.1:70515701-70555701 GCF_036898095.1 Palaemon carinicauda
AAATTAAAAATAAAAAAGAAAAAAAATCTAAAAAAAAATTTAGAATATAAAAATGAAAAAAAAAACAAGCTAAGTCAGGTTAAAGTTCACGTAGTGTAAGTTACAGTACGTTCTCACAGTCGCCGTCTCTACCTCCTCGCTGATCTTCCGTCTTCTCCTGCTTAGCAATTCCTACACCTTCGTTGGCCTGTCTGTAAGGTAAAGTGTCAATAAAAACCCCTTTTTTATTTATAATTTCTTTATTATTCTTTTTTAGATATTTCAGTATTATTCAATTGTATTAATGTTATGTGTAATTATGTGTAGCAATTTATTAAGGAGTTATCATGGGTTTTTGGGCTGAGGAACGAATTAAACAAATTACACTGTATTCTTATGGCAATATTTGCTCCAGCATACGATCGTTCTTACGTACGAAGTAGTTCCCGGAATGAATTAAGATCGTATGTAGAGGTTCCACTGTATATCTAAAACATATATGGTAATTATGTATTTTGAATAATTAAAAAAGAAAATACAAAACATTGTGGTTGGTCCCCTTAAGTAAAGGAGGAACTGCTAAGTCTACACCACAGAGTGCAGATTTAAGGGTAGCCCACCACTTACAGTATGTTCCTGGGTTTTACCAAAAAGGTTTTCTTTTATGATTAAATTATATTCTTTTTCAGTTGAAGCATAAATTCTCTGTGCACAGCTATTAGTTGAGTATAGTTATTTAAAGTCAATTCTGATCTGTTATCCTTCCAAAGATGACAGGCCACCTGCTTCTCCAAATAAGCACACCTGGAATCATCATTGAACCAGGGTTTGTCTTTCACCAGTATTTTAGCACACAAGATGGGATATGCTTATCAATTATGATGACTAGATTCTCATTCAAAATAACAATAGGCTCAAGACTAATACAATTGTGTCCAATTCAAATTCATAAGAGGCCATTCTAGTCTGGTGGAGATTTTATATATACTTACATGAGTAAGACACATCAGAGACAGGCTGCTCATTTTTATTGCTAACAAAATCAAGACAATGACCAGCTGTCCCAACTGGAGAACCAACCTTATTTTTTTATAATGCCAGGGGAGTCAGTGTATACTAGGTCTAAGTAGTTGCCAGACTTGAGTAGCTTCAGTTATAATTTGCTCTCATCCTGATTCAGAGGCAAATACCAAAGCTCTTAGGTCATGCAATTAGTAGGAGAAACAGCATTTAACCACTCCCTATGGTGAGAGTTGAAATCACCAACAATAACAAAAGGGGCCTTTCTATCATATTCTTATATTTTAGCCATAATGGCCAGAAGAATCACAAATGTGTACAGTACTATTACTACAATAATGTACTCAATAGAATAAATAACAGAGGAATGGATATATGACATTTACCATTTATGCAGCAAAGAAGTCATAAGCTGCGCTGTCGTCTCTACTGTTGCCTTAATTCTGTGAGGTACATACAGTATGTACAAAGACATTGAGGTTGTAGTGAATGTAGGTATGTATGTAGGATCGGATCATCATCCCCTTCTGTCAATCAATGGTAGTTTTAGAGGATGATAAAGCTTTCTTAGGGGTATTGCAAAAGTCACTGTAGAGATCACCTAGATGTTTACTGGATAACAAGTGCAGCAAGACTGAGACATTGTGAGAATGGCAATTGGTGTCCTGAAGCGGGGTTGAAGAGGCAGGGAGTAAAAATGTTGCATAAAGCACAGAACAGGATGCCAGAGGCTGTGAAAAAAAATTATTAATTAAACTATATTGTAGATCTTAGCTAATAAACAAAACCACAAACCCAAAATCAGTGAATTTTGAGGTGTAACTGTTAACTTCAATATCCTCCGCCTCAAGATTGATACCAAATCAAACCTTTTATAATCACTTTAAGATATTTTAATCAATTATAATCTCCCATATAATCATTTCAAGTATTTCATTTCTGAAATAAAATTTTCTTTAATGAGCTTAAATTTTACTGTAAAAGGAGCTAGTTGAGTGTGGGTGCAAGAGACCATACAATTATAAGATTTAATGTAAGAAATTCATTGGATCTTTCTAAATTTTTATCCAACAATTTAGGTCGGTGAACTGCTCAAGACCAAACTGTGGACCAGTATTGAAAACGTCCAAATATGAAATAATTTCATCAAAATTAAAAGATCTCGGAAATCTTAAAAAAAATGTCTTAATTTACATTTGTTTTGCAGTTGAAGAATAAAGGAACCAGACATTTCTTCCAAAATTGATCTGAAGTTTAAAACATTCAAAATTTTAAAGGAGTTGTATATAGTTAAAGAACCATTGTCATTTAAAGATCAATATGAGAGATAGTTTGTCTAGACCTGTGAAGAATCCTACTATAGCTATGTTAGGGCCCATTATTCGCACCGTTTACCAATTTAGGCTAAATCTATTGAGATAATTGGCAACTGCAAGTCTCTGAGTAGGAGATCTGGCCAGGGAAAATAGAGCAGCATTATCTATTTAATCACCATCATTTTTTGTGGTCAAACTACTTATAGTTTTGACTATTAAAGTAATAATAATGATCATAGCAAGAACAGTACTGTGATGAACGCCTTAGATTACATAATTGAATGCAATCACATAGTGAACATTTTCACTTGACAGTGCAATTGTTCAGTGTTCCCCAAAAGTTTTAAAATACACTGCAATTCAAAATGTGGTAATTGCTGGAGTGAAATAGACTGGAATACAAGGGGATTTTATATATCATACATTTCTCAATCCAAAATAATTTTAAGCTCGGTATTGTTCATGCAGCAGTTGCATATTAGTGGTGCATATGGTTAGGGTTTAACAGGGCAGTGTGTCTTCAATTTAATATTTGTTCCGACACTAAATACAAACCCTTTTGCTCTTTATCAGGGAATATACTTTTGGCAAAGCTGGAAGACTAGCCATAAGACTTCTAGCAAGGTGCAACTACCCCACTGCTAGTTAGCAGGGGGTAGGGGGTTTAATACCAGCTACTCCACACACATACACACTTGTGTTCTCTCTCGATGTTTGCTTTTGGCTTGGCTGAAAGTGAACATTTGTTTCTCTCTCCAGCCCACACTCACTGCCATACTGACTAATCTTTTTTGCTTTTTCTTTCCAAATTTGAGTGTTACTTCTTCCAATCGTTATGGGGATGTGTCCAGGACCTGAAGGGCGCAAATGTAGCACCTTCATGTCCTGAGTCGAGACAGACCCCATTCATTATGTCTGGCCTGCAGATGACAACTTTGTAATCAGGATAACACTTGTTAGGAGTGTTGGAAGTGCTCTTCCTCCCTGTGAGAGAGGTTTGGACGATGGCACAAGCAGAAGTCGAAGAGGGATTCTTCACCTTCGGGGTCATCCTTGAAGTCGAAGAGGGATTCTTCACCTTCGGGGTCATCCTTGAAGTCGAAGAAACTTTGTACTTCTTCTTCAACCCCTTCATCTCTTCTGAAGCTTGTTCTAGCTCAATCTCCCCTGGGGATTGATCGAGTAGGAATGTTGACCTTTTGATCACAGGACAACCATTAGGTTTGAAGGACTTTGCCACTTCCCCTAATAAAGTAGCACTGCCCTTCTCCGTAAGTTGGAGTCTTTCTGAGTTGATAATTTATTGCAATTTTGTTGCCTTGGTGTTGCTGGTTCTACGACAAAGAAGGTCTCTTCGAGTTGTTGCAGTTTGGAATGAAGAGGACGCACACACCAGCTTCCTCAGAAGTGGAACTAGATCCTCCTCCGAAGGGCTCCGAAGATTTCGTACCGGTTGAGTTCCCTGCTTTTGTGTCCAGCGCTGTGTTGCCAGACTCAAGTTCTCCACCCTCACCTGTCACAACTCCTGCTGCTCGCGACAGCGCTCCCTCTTCTTTTGGGTATGCTCAGCATGTGGAGGGGGCCAAAGTCCAAGGCATGTTCCTGTTCCTCCTAGGAGTCACCCTTCCCGAAGTGGTCTTCGCCATGTGGGACTTTGAGATGGTGGCCATCTTCGCCCTTGTCTCTCTCTAGCTGCTCAGAGCTTGGTTTGTCTTCAGAGTTTGCACCCCCCCCCCCCTGCGACTTTGACGAATTCTGGCCTTGCCATTTACTGTTCCTGTTGCCGAGTCCAGGAGTGCTCGCCGTTCTGCTTGGGAAATCCAGATCATTGTGCCTTCCTCGTCAAAGCGCAGACTACACCTCACCACCCAGCACTCCCCCTACCTTGTCACGCAGTGCAGATAGGAGAATTCCCCAAGACGAGCCTCGCTATCCAGGGAAATCTCTGTGTTCCAGGTCCAGGAGTGCTTCAGTGCGTGAACCAGCCCCAGCTCGCCACCACGCATCAGCGAGCAAGCAGTCTCCTGCTCGCCAGCGGATTCCAACGCAACATATGACCCAGGTGCTCACCATCGCCTGCCAGAACGAGATCAACCCCCTGCTTGTAAGCATGTGTCAGTGCATGACTCCTTCCCATCTTATCGTTACGTGTCTCATGATTCCTCACGATCCAGGCTACCCGATCGCAATTTAACATCAGCGAGTGATCGCCCACTTGCTCATGTTCACAACGCTCACTCGTCTAGACTTTCAGTATTAGCTTGTGAACCAGTTCCTACTCACGTTTTTTCTTAAGCCCGCGAGTGTCCAGTAGCGCGCAGCAAAGCAGCTGCTCACAAAGAACCGTCAGCGCACAGTCATCTAGATTTCCAGATACCACGCAACACTCCAGCAGTGAGTTATCAATCTGTAGAGCGCAGTCATTCAGCCCCTCACGCTTCCATAGCTTCCCTGAAGACTACAATGCATGATCCAGTTGAACGTTCACCAAGACTTTCGCGTTCTCCGACTCGCTCTTGCAAGCCAGAGCGAGAGGCTATGCTGGTCCCCTTACAGCCATATAAGAGACCTCTCTCTCCCTTTCAGATGCGGAGACCTCAGTCTCCTGGAAAGGGTATCCTTCCGAGTGAGATGCTGTCTTCAGTTCCATTCAATGTGAAGGACATCCCCTAGTTTGATGTTTCAGCAAAAGCAGTGTACTTGGTGGTATACGAGGCTTTGCCAGTAAGTAAGCTGTTGTCAGCAGCATCAACAAGTACTTCACAGATCACGTTGGAAACATCGATCTTTTAAAAGACCTCTTCTCTGCCTTACGACCGGAGGAGCAGGTCTGCTGTTCCAGCTAGAACCAAGGAACGTCAGCCCAGGTTGATCGTCTCACTGATCAGGTCCAAGATGCCAAGCTTCACTGGCTCTGCAGATGCAGTCCAGGAGGTCTTCTCACAACTGAAGATGACTCCGGTTATGCTTATAAAGAAGAGGAGGTGGAAGCATACAATCCCCCCCCCCCCCTGTGGGGGAGACACCCTTCACACCCGTACAAGCTGGGTTCAAGATCCCCTCGGGGGATCTCTTTGACATCTTCGTATTGCCTCTCTCCCATTGAGATCATCTCTCCAGGACAGTGCGCTATATCCACAGTGCTGGATCATTCTCCACCAGTCCCTTCCCCGAAGGATGTCCCCAATTCCTCCAGGCGCAGGGAGGACGCAAGACGTTCCCTGCTTGCAGAGTTCCTTCATCCTTCAAGTAGAGTAATTAACTGAAGACCATACTGAAGAACAGAGCTGCTAGATCTTCCTTTCAGATCCCGGGAAGGTCTCGCGGGGCTTCGTCTTTAGCAACAGCACCGGCATCGAGGGAGGCTCCCACAACTTTTAGGGCATCTTTGAGCCATGATAACAACTACGACCCACCTCGGGCTTTGATAGGTGAGAGCTCCTGGGTGGATGACAACCAGGACTCTGGAAATGATGATTACCTTCCCAGGGCAGCAAGTCCTAGATACACCAAAGCTGAACAGAAAAAGAGTCTGATCTCGCCTTTTGGCAGGTGCTGGCCTGCATGAGGGCCATCAATGGCCTTGACAACCCCTCCATACCCCCACATGAAGGTAAGGACACTGTCTTAGACCATCTCTACAGCACCCAGAAACCTTCCAATGCCAGCACAGCTTTGCCCTGGTCTAGAGGTTTGAAAGGGTACAGGAAGGCCTTTGATCAGATAGCCGGCACTCCAAGTTCTCTTCGTGCCGGCTCCTCCTCGAAGTTTCTCCCTCCTCCTCATCCAACAGAGGAGGTACTACAAGGTGTCCGACAAAACTTTCTCTCCCTACCACTAGACTTGGCTATTGAAGCCCTGACAAGAGGGGTTTCTTGTAACAGACTCTCAAGCATCCTAGTCACCTTCTCCGCAGCAGAAGCCCTGAACATGGAGAAAGTCGTGAAGTTTGCCATGCAGGCAATTTTGTGGCTGGACCTATGGTTGTGGTTGGTAGGTCATTTGATCAGGACTGAGGATTGTTCCCTGTAGAGCACCAGGAAGTCGATGGCAACGTTTCTTTTATTAGGGACCAAAATCTTTTGAGTTTCTTACCCACCAGGTGGTCAAGATGTTGGCAAACCTAATTCTCAGGCGACGGGACTTGGTAATCGAGAAGTTCCATCGACAGGTTCTGGAGTCGGAATTGACCAGACTTTGGAATTCAACTTTAGAGGGTCCCTCCCTTTTCAGTTTGGACAATGTCAAGAGGGCGGCTGATGGTTGGAGGAAGTCTAACCAAGACTCTCCTTCAGAAGGCCATGACATCCAGATCTTATGAAGCAGCTTCTCCACTGAGGAAACGTGGAAAGTCCAGGCCACAGACCAGCAATAAGAGAACAAGAGTGCAGGCTCATCCAAGGGTTCATCTAAGAGGGGGAAAAAGAGGAAGAGATAGTGGTTAAGGCCGCTCCCACTAGGGAGGGCAATCTTCCCATTAGTCCACCATTTGGGGATGCCTGCAACGCTGATGGCAGAGGTGTCTGCAGTATGGGGCCAAACCCTGGACAGTGTCTGTGATTCATTGAGGGTATCAAACCACATTCGTGCAATCTCTCCCTACACAAAGGGATCCATGAAGGAGCTGGCCTTCCAGGCCGAAGTCCAGACCATGTCGGAGAAGGGCGCTCTCCAGGAGGTCTGTGGAGGCTGGAAGCCATCATTGACCTCTCATCCCTTAATAAGTTTGTCCTAGAAATTCCATTCAGCATGGAGACGGCAGACATAGTCAGACAAGTAGTAAGACCACAGGATTTCATGTGGACACTAGACCTCAATGACTCATACTTTCAGATCTCAGTACATCCGTTATAAAGAAAATATCTAAGGATCATCCACGGCACAGGCAATACCAGTTCAAGGTGCTGTGCTTCGGACTTTCAACAGCACCTCATGTTTTCTCGAGAGTTTTTACCCCAGTGTAAACCTGGGCCCACAGGATTGGCATTCGTCTCCTAAGATACCTGGACAACTAGGTGATCCTAGCAGACTTGGTGGCTACCCTTTTTCAACACTGAGACAGACTCTTTGAATTTTTCTGTGATCTGGAGATTGAGGTAAATCTCAAGAAGTCATCTCTGCTTCCATCACAGAGATCGGTATACCTAGGCATGATCATCGACACCAGCCTGCAGAAAGTCTTCCCTTCAGACGACAGAATCCAGAGGCTGAAGAAGGTGGCAAGTCCCTTCCTTCGAGACATGCTCCCACCCCAGCAGTGGGCAGTGGTTATGTCTTATGAGTTGCCTATCGTCCTTGCTTTGTCAAGTCTGCGATGACTGCCTATGAATTCGATCATATTAGTGGCAGCTAAAATATTGGTGGGTTCAGCACGAGGACTCTCTGGATACTCTGGTCCCTATGGGACCTGAGTAGCAGACGGACGGACTGGGATGGTGGGTGACAGATGAGAATCTCTGCCGAGAGGTCGACCTTCTCATCTCTCCTCCAGAATTGATGCTCGTCACACTCTTTTTAGATGCTTCAATAAAAGGGTGGGGTGGGCCCACATGCTGCACCACACAGCCTCTGGGCTCTGGTCAAAATCAAAAAGGTACCAGGACATAATTCTCCTACCGATGAGGGAAGCCTTCCTAGCCTTACAGCAGTTCCATCAATTCCCAGCGGGTTACTTGGTGGTGTTGATGACCAACATCACCACGGAAGGGGCTTATGTAAACAAATAGAGCGCTACCTTTTTGCAGCCCCTTTGCCATCTAGCAGTGGAGTTGCTAAGATGGGCAGAAGACAACTCGATATCCCTATTAGCTTGCTTTGTTCCGGGCAAAAGGAATGTGCTCACGGACAATCTGAGTAGAGCAACTTGGATAGTGGACTCCAAATGGTCTTTGAATCATCTGGTAGCCAACAATATCCTGACTTTGTGGGGTTCCCTAATAGTGGACCTGTTCGCAACGTCCTTGAACAACAGGTTTCAACTCTACTGTTCACCAATCCTGGATCCCAAAGCCCTCTGGCAGGATGCATTCCAGCAATGGTGGGACAGCATCAACGTTCATGCCTTTCCCCCAGTTTGCCCGATGAGAAGGGGGCTCAACAAGGCATTATCATTCACAAACCAAGCACTGACCCTCATAGCTCCATTACAGCATCATACGGAATGTTTCCCAAACCTTCTTCAGCTGATGACAGAAGTCCAGAGAGAACTCCCTCCACAACACAACCTACTTGGACAACCACACATGAACATCATCTACAAAGCCGTGCGATCCCCACGTCTGTCCTTATGCCTGGAGACTATCTAGCATCTCCTCACACCTAGAGGCTTTTCGCAACAAATTGCAAAGAGGATGTCTGGATACCTCCAGAAATCTTCAGCAGCCGGTTACCTGGTTGAGTGAACTGTCTTCTGTGGTTGGTGTCATGGAAGGGGTATCTCTCCCCTTGATGCCACTATTCCAGTGATAGCAAAGTTCCTTCTGTACCTTCGGAAGGAAAAACTTCTCTTGGTCTCGGCAGTGAAAGGCTACTGCTCCGCCTGGAGCCTCGCCTTGAGACTAAAAGTAGATAACATTTTCTCTTAGTTGGAGTTATCTCTCCTCAAAAGGGAGTTTTTAGCTCACCTTTCCTCAGTCAGAAGTTAGACCACCTCCATGAACAGGATTCACGTCTGGTTTCTGAAGGGTGTCCCCTACGAACCATTATGCCAGGCATCAAATCTTCACCTGACCTTGAAGATAGTTTTCCTAATCGCGTTTGCTTCGACCAAGAGAGTTGGTAAACTCGGTGGGCTTTCCTACGACGTCTCCCATTCAAGGGGATGGGGAGAGGTAATGTTTGGCTTCATCCCTAAGCTTATCGCCAAGACTCAAAATCCGGGAGTAGTGGATCCTACATTCGTACCCTTAGAGATTGGGAGTCTTTGTAATGTAGCCGATTATCCAGATCAACTGCTACTTTGTCCAGTGAGGAGTTTGAGGTACTACCTCAAGAGAACTGCAGTGGCTCACTCCTGAGTGTCAGCACCTTTTGTCCACAGAGGTCAAGAGGAAAACGCCAAGAACATGATCTCTGCATGGATTCGCAATGTCATAAACCAAGCGTTGAACCCTGATCTTTCTCCACAGACAAGACAACCCAGAGCTTATGACGTTATGGGTATAGGTATGTCGATAGGGTTCAAGAAAAACTACTCTTGACGCAGGTCCTACAAGGGGGTGCGTGGAATCGTCAGATGACTTTCACCGCCCACTATTTGCAAGACATAACCCTCAGGAACATGGAGACGTTCTCCATTGGCCCTGTGGTGGTTGCACAACAAGTGGTTCAAACACCTTGGGCTCCTTGATGGAAAAGTAGTAGATGGTAGAGGGCAGAGGTTACCCTAGATTTAAAGGTTTAAAGGCTGCTCATGAATGGCAGAGGCAAGGGACAGTGACATTACCCTATCAAGTAGGACAATGCCTTAGAGACTGACCATATAGCACATAATTAGCACCCAAGCCCCCTCTCCACCCAAGCTAGGACCAAGGTCCAGGCAATGGCTGCTGATAGATGAGACTCAGCAGATAGACCTATAGGGTCCCCTATATCCCCCCATCCTTAGCTCACAAGGAGGGTAAGGTTGCAGAGACCAAAGGAACTAATGAGTTTGAGTGGGACTGGCGATCACCAGTCAGTGACATTACCATATAGGCCCCCCACAACTCTGGGATGAATGTTAAGGATGATTGTCTCTTTCTTTCCTCTTCCCCTCTCTGGGGGAACTGCACCTATAGTCCTCTGCAAGCTGATTACCTCTGTCTGCAGGTAAAACCATTTTCCTTGTGTAACCGGGTATAAGAAATATATACTTGTTGAGTCCCCATACTCTGGCGAGGTGGGATTGAGTTATGTCTATGGTTGGTTCAAAGATTCCTACATTTCTGAGAATTCTTACCTAGACTAGTCACACTGTTAGTATCACACAGTCACACAGATTGCTCAGGCCGCTTAGGCGTGCTATTGGATGTAGAGTTCAATGAGGTGTCAGGATATTCTCCCTCATACGTTGGAATACATACAGGGAAAACCGCGGGTCAACAGCAAGCCATTTGGTTGGGATTTCCACCCACTGTATGGGCGAGTCTTCCCTCATAAAGAGCAAAAGGGTTTGTATTTAGTGTCGGAACAGATGATGAATTTGAAGTAATTTATATTTTTCCTAACGATACACTCCTTGTTCTCTACACAAATTTGGCCCGCCATCACCTATCCCCCTGCAAGTCCTTCTTGCAATCAAAAGGGACAAGACAACACCGTTGGGTGTGTGAGCAGTGTGGTTGGCACTAACCCCCCTACCCCACACTAACTAGCGGTGAGGTAGTTACACCTCGCTAAGAATCTTATGACTAGTTTTCCAGCTTTGCCAAAAATATGTTCCCTAGTAAAGAGATCAAGGTTTGTATCGTTAGGAAAAACACGAATTACTTTAAATTTGTCATTTTATTAAATGTTTGTGAATCAAAGATCAAATTTACACAAACATATGCACATATATACTGTACAATTTAGTATGCTGTTTTTGCATTTGAAATAATACCAATTTCTAGGATTTTGCAGAGAATTTTAACTCTTTAGCATTTGATTTGTAATACTTAATCTTTAGGAGCAAATACTGTATTCAGTGAATAATCCATTGAATGATTGTATAGCTAGATCTGACTGGAGTCCCACTAGATTGCATTATATACCTTCAAGTATGTAACGATTGTACACAGACTTTTGAATTGTGCTATCCATTTTTGAAATGTGCATTTAGTATATCAGTTGCATATTGAAGAGCTTGAATTTGAGAAGAGGATTTTGTCTCTTGTTTGCAGAAATATTATAGTTTCTCTTCAAAACTAGATGCTATGTTGAATGTGATCTGGCAACGGTCTCAAAAGAATTTCGAAGTAAAAGTGTTTGTCCTTATTTGGCATTCCCTTTATATTGTATGATAAGAATGATACTGCTCTTGAATTAAAAAGCAGTGCATGCCACACACTGATGTCATTGGGAAAGTGATCATATTTAGTAATTGAATTTTTATTGCAGGTATTTATAATTGATTATAAATACAACTATTTCATAAATATCTGATCTTTATATATTGCACTTGTTCATTCAAAAATACAAACCATATATGTACTTACTAGAACATGTTTCCTTATTTTGAATGAGGTACCATCCATGAATTTACATATAAACTAGAATACTTAAGATATAAGGTGAATGATGAGGACCTTATAAGTGATAAAAACACAATGGGGTTTATTCATTGCCGTTATTTAGCATTTTCTTACTAACATTCCTTGATTGACCCAAGTATCTCATTGGTACTTTATATTTTATATGAATAAATCATAGTGGGGGGAATATATAGTGAGGTGTTGAAGTTGGCTTAGCCGTGGGGATTAAGGGGTATGGGATAATCAAGTTTAAAACTTTTTGATAAGCTCTTGCTTTTAGAATATTAACAAATAATTGGGGTAAGTATTAAATTAATAGAATTTTATTCTGAAAATTTAATTTTAGGTAGGTTCATATGATTTAACAGATAATAATAACGATGAAAATAATTGTCATAATTGTAATCATATTTACTTCTATGAACCTCCCCTGATGCTCATATTGCTTCTCCAGGAGTTACCAATAATTTTCATTTTCCTTCCTTTCAAAATATACATGCCCTCAGTAAAGTAATGAAACAACCTAGTGGTTAATTATAAGTAGCGCACTAACAGTTTCCCATTTTTCAGTCGCTCCATCGTAGTAGTCGAGTCACAATTTATACCCCTTTCAGAGTGTGATAAGTTTACATTGATTTTTAAGTTAGCTTACCTATTAGATTAGTTAGCATTTTTGCTCAAGAAAAGTAGTGTGTTTTAAATAACCTTTTTGAAGAGTACAATTCATTTGCATAAGCAATGCTTTTCATCCATGAGTCACAGCATATGGGCAGCACTAACATGCCAGTTGTAGAAAATGAGAGGCAGTGTTAAGTGCGCTTGAAATCTTATGATAAAACTTCTATCTAACTTCTTTTTAGGGCAAGGTATGATGTAGGATTTTTTCTCAAAATATTTAGAGAAGGCTGTTTCTAAGACTGTGCAGTACACAGTATACTGTAGCTCTCAATTCCTTATTAGTTTTGTTGGGGATAAGATTTGTTTAATGCTTATCACTTTTGCTAAGAATGGATACTTGGTATATAGATTAACTGAATATGTTCGTTAGTAAATTCTAGTTTCCATTAGTCTCTAAGCCATTAGACTTTTTAAATTTTATAAGACTAATCAGTTAGCCAACCTTGGTTCAGAATATAGTGCACTTTTTAAACCTATCATAACTGATAAAGGAAAACCCTTAAAGCATGGTTTTCAAGCTAAGTTACCTATGGCAGTTTGTGGGTAATGATGTAGGAAGTGTTCATAAAATCATTTCCATTGCAGTAAATTCTAGTTTTAAAAGGCTTTCTTTAAGCAGAGAAGGCTAGGCTGGTTGGTTAATGAGAAAATGACAGTACTACCCCTCCAAACTTTCTTTACTACTTTTGTTATATGGATAATTTAATGCATGGTTGCACATGGTGTAGATGTCAAGTCTCATATCGAGCATGGAGCAACTTTTTTTTTTTTCTTATAAAACATAAGGAAGTAGCGGATATCCACAGGCATTCCCATGAGAGGTGAAACCCCTTTTGCAGTTTACATGAGCCTGTACTTGCGGTAAAAGTAACTTTAAGTGCCCTGGCCCAGTTTAAGCGAAGCCAGGCTTAACAGTCAAAATGACAGTTCTTGATTCCCAAGGTAATCTCTGTTACTGTATTGGAATTTGGAGTCGGTTCTATTCAGACCCTTGTTTAGAGACGATAACCTTTATTATGCTTTCATTATTAATGGCTTCATCCTGTGCTGCTTATGGTTGTACGCAAAACTCAACAAGAATTCAAATCCATCTATTACATTTCATCGTTAATTAGTAATGATTTTTTATTCAGTTAAGAACATTGATTTCTTGCTCATGAAAATATAAAGATGATGTTCCTTATTTCATCGTCATCTGAAGAAAACGAGATCAAATTATAATGGAAACATTTATAATTTTGACAATGAAATTTTTATATTTTTGCATTTGACCTACATTCCCCTACATTGTTTTAAAAAGATAAGGTCGTGAGAACTGAAAAAGTTCGTGCTTTAAGACGTGAAAACTTTACCTCAACGATATACCTAAGATTATACTAATTGCTTACCTCTAGAATCCGTCCCCATACTTAGGTGTTCAAGTAATACAGCTCATTTACGTAACTCGATAATATAAATGTCTTCTCCTAATAACAAGTTAATATCGAATAGTAGTTTGGATGAAAGTGATAATAAGGAAGACAACTTATATTCCTACATCTTATCACCTATCAATTTGTTCAAGTATTATTGTTGCTTACATTGCCGGATTTATTTTTTATAAATTGAAGAAATCCTTACGTTGTGAAGCCGGCTTTAATTGTTTGACTACCATTGACAATAATCTGTTGTCGGGATTAATAGAAGTAAAGAGTAAAGGATATTTGATTAATCCTTCGGGTGATGATGTAGAAATCTGCCAGGGATGTGAGATATTTCTTAGAAAATCAATATCTTTCAATGAAAACTTGTATGTTAACCTTGGCAGAAAAGTTCTAAAAAATTGAATATTGGGTTTTGAAATATTACACAGGCAAAATAATTTGTTAAAAAATTAGAGAACCTATGTTTGACCGAGACCCACAGCAAAATCATTTAGTCTTTCTTGCTCATTAGGGCAGTAGCTGAAAAGTACCTGGAGGTACGCTATTCCCATGAAGGAAAACATTTTACTGCCCCATGCAGAGCAGTAACGAAATTAAAAGTTGCCTGACATTTTAAAAACTTACTTTAGTGGCCAGTAAAATTTATATATATATATATATATATATATATATATATATATATATATATATATATATATATATATATATATATATATATATATACATTATATACACACACACACACACACATATATATATATATATATATATATATATATATATATATATATATATATATATATATATATATATATATATATATATATTTCTTCAAATAGGCCCATAAAAGAAACAAAGGAAATGGAAATAAGTCACTATACTTCAATCAATACACATTGGTCCTTTTCACAGTGTACAGTAAAATGAGAGAAAAAGATTGGACATTAAAAGTTTATTGTACTTTTTCTGGTACAAATTCACTGTGTATAGAAAACAAACTTTTTCTACTTCTTATATTCATTTCCTTGGTAATCACGATATTTCAGTGAAAATTAGTCGCTTGTAATCTATATCTTAGAGGCTTGAGAAAAAGATTAATTTCAAGACAATAATGAAAATTATTCTTAAAGATAAACTATTTACAGAAAATGATCCTTCAACAAACAAGGTCGCTAAAAAGTAGTACCTACTCTTTTTGGACCTGTTAGCAGAACTTGAAATTTCAACAACAGTTTGTTTTGGGTAAAATATATAACCTTGTTATCTCAAATTCAAAGTAAGTTCAGTTGTTATCTCAAATTCAAAGTAAGTTCAAGCTTGTTGTTAAAATATTCTCTCTCACAAAACGGATCATTGTCAGTTTAGTCCTGAATTACGATGTTTCCTACCTTTGAACCCGTCAAGAAGGAAATTACAGATTTTTTAACAAATACCCTAATGAATTCTTTTAAATCTTTTGTCTTCAGTAGTTTTAAAATATAATTATTTAAAGTTGCCATTTGCCTGAAGAAGGTTAGTCCAGATAGTTATAGAAGTTTTTGATCCCTTAATGATATGAAGTTATATCCAGAGCCACCGGTGGTAGCACAGACATACATCGTCGCTTAACCACCAAGGGAGTGTAAAGTCACCCTCCTTGTACATTACGAGTGTGCCATTAACATGGAGGATTTGAGTAAATTTGCAATAATTCAAGATTTTAATTTTATTCTGGATTATCATACCTTTTTTGAAGACCAGTTGAGTCTAGAAGGGCTTCCAAGCCTGTATCAACATGTGTCTGTTTTATGGTTAAGAATAAAGAAGCAAAAGCTCTTATATTTCTTCCCCCTTGTTGAGGCCTATTGTAGATGTAGATGTGATTGATACAGTTACTCAGTTGTATACTGGAACTTGTAGTTAGTCTGTCCCTCCTGATTTATTAATGATTGCTGCTGTGTAGGGCATAGTGATTAGTTTTGGGAGTTTTTGATATGAATTCTCTTATTTTCCTATGCTGGGGACAATTTTTACTTTAAAAATCTTGTGCGTAGTGCATAGGCCTCAAGGTCATTCTAGGAAATACAGTATGTTTTATGATCAGATTAATGTTCTTGGAGTAAATGAAAGGTTTAGTTAAGTAGAATAAGTAAAATTTGTCCAAACAAATGCTTGCTACATCCATAAGTATGTCTAGAAATTTGGAAATGGTGGGGTCACCCAAATGTAGTTGTGTTTATAACATCACGGAACAAAGATGAAGGTGTTTTTTGTAGTATTCTGGATCCCTTAGCATAGAAGGTAGATTCCCTGTTACATACTAGACAAATCTAGATATTTATGCATTTGCATCATTTATTATGATTTTGTAATTGTGAAACAAGTTCAGGCTCTCTTTAAGCAGCAAAATAACATTAATAGCCCCTACTGGTGGTGAATATTCCACGAATCTGTGGCCTCTATTGTCAAGTTCCTAAGAAAGTTACCATAAAACCCATTCTGGTCAGACAACCAATTTCAAAGGTGATTCCTTCAAGCTCGTCAGCTTCATCTAATTCCCTGAAGAATAGCCATTGCAGTCTCAGACCCTAGGATTTTTGCAGCTCTCTAGATATTCTTTCATAAGTTCTGAAAGACAGTTTACCATTATGATACCCATTATTTTGTATCAAGGCCCTGGTATACTGATTATCTAAGAATGTATCAATGACTAGACCTAGCTAGGATAATATTGTTAAAATCTTTTAAGTGGTTCTTTTATAAAAAGAATCTTAAATTTCAGCCTTTAAGAGATGTATATCAATGCTTAATTATGTACTTGAGCATCTGGGAGTAGATCTGTCTTTTTCAGGTCTTATAACAAAGGTATTTAAGGCTTTTAATATTATAATGCTTCCAGTGATTGAGTCTATTATTTATAATTTGGATGTAGTTTTACTGAAAATATTTTGCCTTATAGATTTTAGGGCTAAAACACTTTTCCTATTAGTATTGATTTGAGGTAAATGCGCAATAAACTGCAAGCACCATCTTTTGAGATAGGTTTTTGGAACATAAGAGGATTTTATGTCTGTTGCCTTCTTTCAGAGCCAAAATTATGTTACGACTTGGCACCTGCAATTTATTTTACTTCCCCTCTTTGGAATCCATTGTAAGCATTTCAACAGAATATGGGTTTATTTGTTCAATTAGAGCTGTCGAGAATTTTTTGGACAAACTATTGACAGTAGAGGTAATGTTTGTAATTTGTTACATGGAATGTGAGTTCTAAATAATCATCTATCAAAAAATGGAATGTGATTTATAGTAAAAAGTTGGGTCACAGAAACTCAAAGAATTGGATCCAAATCTTATAAAAGTCTTAATGGCTAAGGTTTAGAATACTAGGAGTACACCTATATCTCTAAATATTTGCATAAACATTTCTTTGGACATTTTTAGTAGTAAATTTAGTTCAATTGTGTACCGTGTTGATGTTTGCTGAACATCAGAAAAATTCCGTTTTTCTATCAGGACTGCTGGGCTTGAGGTCCTATAGTGACTGCTGGCAATGTGGCCTTTCAACTATTTTGAGTTGTGATAATTTATAATTTTATTTTTTATATATTTCAAATATCTTTAGAAAAGCAATCTGGAGTCCCTTAATTCAAGGATCTAGACCATTGTTGTTGCAGGTGGTTATATGAACATCAAGGAAAATTAATAGAAGTAAATAAAGTTTTAATGATTTGATTTGTTCTTTTTCTACTCGCCTGATGTTCGTATACATGGGCACCTTCTCCCTACTGAGATGTAATATCAAAAGGATTGCAACTAGTTCTACTACAAAACTGGAATTACAAAGAGCCCCAGGAGCTTCATTACCTGTTGTTAACTACTACTGTATTTCATTACTTTACGGGAGGCCTGTGTTCATTGAAGGGAATGAAAATAAGAATTTTTATTTCATTTTAGGGGTAAATGTCAATAAACAGCTTCTGGAGAAAAAGCAATAAGAACATCAAGTGAGAATAAGAATAAAAAATGTTATTAAAAAGTTTTAATTGATCTATTACAAAATTTTACTATTTTATTTAAATTCATGGATGGTCAACTCTTCAAAATGGTAAAATAAGGATTTAGGAAGGCAGGGGGCTATAGTCTTCAAAGTACTTTTTTCATAATTTTAATATATTCATTCATTGAACAATCACTCATAAAGAGAAATAACATAAATATTTGGCTAATTATATACCAGATTATTTTATAGTCTCTCCATAAATAGTCTGTGAATCTTATAAGGTATAAGTTGGAAAGAATCATGATAATTTTGAAAATATTTCGCAAATTTTATGTTTGATGGGATGCAAAAGGGTTTCCAAAGCACTATTTTTCTTCTTTGAGTCAATAAATCTGCTTGAGGGACTTGCATCATAGGAGTAGAATTTTATTGAATATATTAGCTGGAGGTATTGTTAGGGAAATATTACTCATTACAATGTTTTAAGAATTACACCTGTTTTGATGTGAGTTGAAAAGGTTGAGCCTTTCTAACACATTTATTTTGCATTTATGTTCCTTTTTCATAAGTAAGTAGACTAGAGGAAATTTGTGTAAGTTTGCAGCTTTCATTAATATTGATTTAATGTGTATATATAGTACATATATATATTTCTTTCAACAATGTATATAGACTACTGCATCTACCACATGGCTTGCTCTGTACTGTACTGTAATTGGATTTTACTTAAAAACTTCACCAGCCTTGCACAATTGTAGCTACTATAGAAAGTAAAATAGTCCTTTTTTCTTCATTTCATGTATTATTGAACCCTTATTTAGTATTTTATTTTCTTTTAAGAGGCTTTGTTTTTTATTGTACACTTGATGATTATACTTTTAGTAGTGATTGTTTTTAAGATTGTGATATTGTTTATATATTCATGGGAGTTATGGCAAAAGAAAATACTTCATTCTAATTTTACCATTGTTTTTTTTAACAGGTCGAGATTACAAGGATACCCTTTATTTGACATCAGACCGTCATTCACTAACCAGTAATATCCGACGTTCATCAGATTCATCTACTTTTAGTCTTTCAAATATAAATCAAGAAATGCAGAAATTACAGGTATGAATTAAGAGTGAATATTCCTTTTATTATATAATATAGTTTTATTAGTTTGTAGTGATACTTCTATGCTCTCATACATATATTTGAATGATATGTGTATATATATATATATATATATATATATATATATATATATACATATATATATATATATATGTATATATATATATATATATATATATATATATATATATATATATATATATATATATATATATATATATATACACACACACACACACACACACATTAATTGAACCCATATTTTTGTATCCGCTATATATACAGTATTATTATCATCATTATTATTAATACTTGTTAAACTATAACCCTAGTTGGAAAAGCAGGATGCTATAAGCCCAAGGGCTTCAATGGGGGAAAATAGCCCAGTGAGGAAAGGAAACAAGGAAATAAACAAACTACAATAGAATTAATTAACAATTAAATCAGATATTTTAAGAACGGTAACAAAAAATAAATATTTTATATACAAACTATAAAAACTTTAACAAAACAAGAGGAATAGAAATAGAATAGCATGCTTGAGTGTACCCTCAAGCAAGTAAACTCTAACCCAAGACAGAGGAAGACCATGGTACAGAGGTTATGGCACTAATCAACACTAGAGGACAGTCGTTTGATTTGGGAGTGTCCTCCTGAAAGAGATGCTTACCATAGCTAAAGAGTCTCTTCTAGGTAGTAGGTTAGTTAAGGCACCATCCACCTGTTGAGATACTAACACACGAATGTTATTGGGGCCTTTGACTGGCCAGACAGCACTACATAAGATCCATCTCTCTGGTTACAGCTCATTTTTCCTCTGCCTACACATACACCGAATAGTCTGGCCTGTTCTTTCCACATTCTCCTCTGTCCTCATACACTTGACAACACTTATGTTACCAAACAATTCTTCTTCACTCAAGAGGTTAACTACTGCACTATAATTGTTCAGTAGCTACATTCCTCTTAGTAAGGGTTGAAGGGAGACTTCAGCTATGGTAAGCAGCTCATCTAGGAGAAGGACACCCCAAGATCAAACCATTGTTCTTTAATCTTGGATAGTGCCATAGCCTCTGTACCATGGTCTTCCACTGTTTTGGGGTAGAGTTTTCTTGTTTGAGGGAACACCCAGGCACAATTTTCTATCTTATTTCTCTTCCTCTTGTTTTTTTTCAAGTTTTTACAGTCTATAAATCGAAGATCCATTTTAATGTTACTTCTCTTAATATATTCTTTGTCCCATTATTTCTCTTTTAGTTTATTTCCTTATTCCTTTTCCTCACTTAGCTTTTTTCCCTGTTGAAGCCCACGAGCTTATAGCATCCTGCTTTTCCAAGTATGGTTGTAGCTTAGCAAGTAATAATAATAATAATATCCTTACCCAGAGGAAAGTAGTTACTGAAGAATTAAAGTGCAGTAGTCAACCCCTTGAAGGAAGAAGATTTGTTTGGCAATCTCAGTGTTGTCAGGTGTATGAGGACAGAGGAGAATATGTAAAGAATAGGTCTGACTATTCGGTGTATGTGTAGGCAAAGGGAAAATGAACTGTAACCTGAGAGAAGGATCCAATGCAGTACTGTCTGGCCAATCAAAGGACCCAATAACTCTCTAGTGTTATATATGCGTGTGTGTACGTACATAAATATATACATACATACTCAATAAGTCCTCACTTTATGACTTAGATCTTTTCCTACACTGGTGTAAGATGAATTTCAATGCAAGTCAAAATAGATAACTACAGTACTATATATAAACACTGAAGTTACCCCTTTATGTTATTCCAGTAAAGTAGTCTCATAATTTAGGACATGAAAACATATTTTATGACATGGAAAAATAACTAGAACTGAAAAAACTCATGGAAGACAATAATACAGTAGACTGTAGATTGATATAGTGTTGTACAAAGAAAAGTCGGAAAAATATAATACAGCTCTATCTTCACTCATGTGCTTGGTTTGTACACTGGAAGGGGCATTGCAGTGGCTGTAGAGATTGGATTAATATTATTATTACTAGCTAAGCTACAGTGTTAGTTTAAAAAGGATGTTGTAATCCCAGGGGCTACAATAGGGAAAGGAAATAAAAAAAACTATATGAAAAGTAATGAATATTAATATAAAATATCTAGACCAGTAACAATGTTAAAATAGACCTTGAAGAGAGACTTATGTCAGCCTGTTCAACATAAAAACATTTGGTACAAGGTTGAACTTCTGAAGTTCAAACCATTTAACTGCCTGATAATTAAGATCATTCCATAATCTAGTCACAGCTGGAATAAAACTTTTAGAATAATGTGTAGCATTGTGCCTGAAGATGTAGAAGGTAAGACTGTTAGAATTAACTTCATACCAAATACTTTGAACATGATGGTACAGTCTAGGAAGATATGAATGCAAAAGGTGGTCAGAATTATGAAAAATCTTATGCAACATACATAGAAAACTAATTGAACAGTGGCACCAGAAATTAATATCTAGGTCTGGATGAAGAAATTTAATAGACCAAAGTTTTTTTTAAAGAAATTAAGATGAGGTTCAGCAGCTGAAGGCCAGACAGGAGAACAATAGTCAAAACAAGGCAGAATGAAAGAATTAAAAGATTTCTTCAGATTAGATTGATAACCAATAATCATAAAAGATTTTATCAATATGCCAAGTTTTTGTCTACTTGAAGAAATAGACCAAATGTGTTACTCAAAAGTAAATTTATAATCAAGAATCACACCTAAAATTTTAAAAGAGGAGTATGTACAGTGGAACCTCTACATGCGATTGCTTTTACATACGATTGCTCCAAGATCCGACGTAAAATTCGATCGAATTCTCGTCTTGACACCCGACATCATGCTCCAACATCCGACGTAGACCATACGTGTAGAATTTTCTCGAAGTGTCGGTTGTAGTTTCTTGTTTACGCCGTTAGACAGCAGCACGTCGGAGGGACACCAGTGAGCGTCGCGTCGATTAGTTCTCTGTTCTCGTGTGCATCGTGTGGTTGTACCCCGTTTGGTCCGTTATTAACAGTGCTTATTATCTTCCTTTTTTCACGTTCCATTTTTGATTTTACGTATAATGGGTCCTCAGAAGCTTAGTTTCGGTACAGGTATTAGTAGTCATGAGAAAAGGAAGAAGGCAATGCTTTCATTAGAATTGAAGCAAGAAATTGTAGAAAAACATGAGCGCAGTGTGCGTGTGAGTGATCTGGGTAAACAATATGGCGGGAATATGTCTATGATCTCGACGATCATCAAGCAGAAGGCAGCCATTAAAGCAGTCAAACTACCGAAGGGGATCACCATTACATTGGAACCTCCACATACAATCTTAATTCATTCCAGGATCTAGATCGTATGTTGGAGTGAATATTCTCATAAGAATACACTGTAATTTGTATAATTCGTTCTATAGCACAAAATTCTATGATAACTCCTTAATAAATTACTACACATAATTATAGCACAAAATTCTATGATAACTCCTCAATAAATTACTACACATAATTACGCATAGCAATAATACAATTGCATTATATAATAGAGATGTAAAAAAGAATAGTTATAAAGAAATAATGAATAAAAAAGGGGTTAACGTTGCATCATGGCTGGACTGGTGGGCCACTACCTTGGTGGGTTCGCAGATTCCGACAGACTCGATGGAACCTGCCAAACGAGAGGCCCTGAATGAATTGGTCGGATCTGGTGGCTGTGCCCTTAAATTCCTCACGTTTCAGGCCTTGGTTCTTTCAGCAAACTGGGTGCTGAGGAGAAGGGATTCGCTGTTGAAGAATCTCCCGAGGAAAATCTCTGACAGGGAAGCAAGGGCTCTTCGGAACATCTCAGTTTGGGATGAACAACTGTTCCCTTTAAAGAAAGCTGAAGAAGTAGCGGAGAAGATGTCCAAAAAGAGGGAAGTCATCGTGCCCAAGTCGCAATCTGTGAGACGTCCCGTCTTTAGGAGACCTGTAGCTGAGGCACCTTCTACTTCTCGTTCGTCTCCGTCTCAAGTAAGAAGAGACCCTTCTTCAGGTAATGGCCTCAGTCGACGAATCCCTCCCGAAGGGGAGCTACTTCAGCTCCTTCCATCTACAGGAGTTCATACTCGTCCTCCAGGAGAGGCCGATCAGGACGTTCCTCTTGTAGGAGGTAATGTGAGAGGCCCCCCTCCCCTGCCCAAGCCTCAGGTAGGGGGATGCCTCAGACTGTTTTGGCAAGCATGGAAGCTCCACGGAGCAGATCCATGGACAGTATCTGTGTTGAAAGAGGGTTACAGGATTCCTTTTCTGGAGGATCCTCCTCCTTTGATCCCAGCAAGCCAGGCGGAATGGTTAGCCCCCAAAGACCCGTTGAAGAGAGCTGCCTTAGATGAAGAAATCTCCACAATGATGCAGAAGGGAGTTATGGAGACGGTAAAGCTTCCGGGTCCGGGGTTCTGCAGTCATCTTTTCTTGGTGGAGAAAGCAACAGGAGGTTGGAGACCAGTGATAGACCTGTCAGCCCTCAACAAATTTATACGGAAGACAAGTTTCAAGATGGACACCCCAAGAACAGTCATGGCGTCCTTGAGGGAAGGGGATTTTATGATTTCCATAGACCTCAAGGATGCCTATTTCCAGATTCCAATTCATCCAGCAAGCAGGAAGTTTCTCCGGGTGAAATGGGGTTCCCAGATTATGCAATTCAAGGCCCTGTGCTTCGGACTTTCTACAGCTCCCTAGGTATTCACAAGAATCTTTACGACGATCTCCATTTGGGCTCACGAACGGGATATTTGTCTAATTCGG
The DNA here is from genome assembly GCF_036898095.1 of Palaemon carinicauda. Taxonomy (NCBI): domain Eukaryota; kingdom Metazoa; phylum Arthropoda; class Malacostraca; order Decapoda; family Palaemonidae; genus Palaemon; species Palaemon carinicauda. Next base: position 70,539,214 of record NC_090748.1, read on the forward strand.
TACCTGGACGACTGGTTACTCCTTTCATCCTCAAAGGAAGTCTTGAATCAACAAGGTGCAGACCTTCTTCAACTATGCAAAAATCTGGGCATTACCGTCAATCTGGAGAAATCTCATCTAATTCCAACCAACAAAACGACGTACTTGAGGATAGTTCTAGATTCATTGCAGGTCAAGGCATTTCCATCAGTAGACAGGCTGAACAACCTGGACCAAGTACTCCGTCCCTTCCTAGAAGGCCAGCCCAGAAGAGCGAAGGATCAAACCTTTAAAAGATATTGTGGACAGAAATCTTACGCTTAAAGCTGTCTTCTTATTAGCGTTGGCTTCAGCTAGGAGAGTGGGTGAACTTCATGGATTGTCGTATGAAGTAGAACACTCAAGGGGATGGAAGGATATTTCCTTTAAGTTTGTTCCATCGTTCGTCGCCAAGACCCAGAATCCATCCATTTGGGATCCTAGATTTGAGGGTTTTTCTATCCCAGCAATCCCAAACTCAGGAAATCAAGAAGACTTAAAGTTGTGCCCTGTCAGGGTTATTAGGAAATATCTTAAGAGGATGGCGAATCTCCGTCCTGGAATTAAGAATCTTTTTGTATCCACGGGTAAGACTAAAAAGAAAATTTCAAAGAACACTATTTCTTTTTGGCTCAGGCAAGTTATAAGTCAAGCTTATTCTAGTGCTAGACTTTCAGTTCCAGGAAAGCCCAGAGCTCATGATGTTAGAGATTTAACCACCTCTCTAGCCTTTGAAAAGAACATGTCTGTTGCTCAGGTACTTAGAGCGGGAACTTGGTCTAATCAGTCGACATTCACCGCTCACTACCTCAAGGATTGTACGAGGAAATCATTGGATGGTTTTTCGATCGGGCCAGTCATCTCGGCGCTCCAACCGATTTAACGGCTCAAGCCCCAGGTTTAATCGCGGATTTCAAACTCTCTAGACACAAGCGTTCTTATCTATTATTTCCCCTTATCTTTTTCTCTTACTGTCCATCGTCTGTGGAGGTCTTAGCCAGTAGACCGGCACATCAAGTTATGTTCAAAATTTATCAAGCACATCAAGGAATTTTGTAGGGTGAGTACTATATGCACTAATGAGCTCTTTGTGTAGTTTATCCTACTTTCCATGTGTTGGGGTCTTTGTCAGGGAGGAACTCCCACCTCCTAAAGTGTGAGTCTCCTAAGAAAGTGTTTCGAGGTAAGTCTCTGTGTTGGAACAAATCACAAATTATTAGTAATTTGTATTTTTCCTAACATACTTACCGAGAAACACTTTCGAGTTATGACCCCCCCATCCTTCCCCCATGTGCCTCACTGATCTTTAGTATTGTTACTTACATAGAACTTACTGAAGCCTACGACCTGGGAAACATGTGGCCTGACTTGGTATTGCCCTCGGGGCATGTTCTCCTCCGCTAGGCCTATCATTATAGAAAATGGGAGTAGGATAAACTACACAAAACTCTGGTCGGAGGTTCCAGGTAACTCCTAAGAAAGTGTTTCTCGGTAAGTATGTTAGGAAAAATACAAATTACTAATAATTTGTGATTTATGCATCCCGCGGATTATTTTTGCCAATTTGTTAATTTTTCACTAATGTTTAGTTACAATTATATTTTATTTTGGTGTTAATATATTAAGATTATTTTCAAGAAATATATTTTAATTTTCTGTTTGATTAGGAAAAAGAATATTCCTAAAGTTCCCTTTATTTTTTCTAATCTCAATGTTCTAATTAAAGTAATAATGATTTTAGTAATAAATGTTAAACTCTGTGACACTACTTGAAATGTCAATTGGTAATGTTATTTTTTCCTTTTTTTTTTTTTTTTTTTTTTTTGGCAATCTAAACATTTTCAATGGCTTACAATTGTAAATGATTTACATTACGGGGTATTGAAATAGACACACATTTGATGGGTAGAAAAGGTATTTCAAAAAGTATTTCCCTTGATAGAGACATTAAAAATTATAACCCTAAATGATTCTCTCTTGTTCAATGACGAATAATTCTTCTTACATCTAGAAGTTGTATTTTACCTCATGATTTGGATAGTGTGGTGTGTAGTTATCAGATGTTTGAGATGTATTGGTTAACATAAAAACTCTTAAGAATTTTGGAAACTTTCTTTATTCTTCACCAAGTACAAAGTAGTAATTCGGGCACTGTACTATTTATATACCAGGCTGACAATTTAAAAGTAAGTTTGCTCATTTCTATGATGATTCTAAAGGTACATGTTAAAGAAATGTATCATATAATATTTATGATTTTATATAATTTCATAGTTTTTGAAAATAGTTTAATTACATTATGGCAATATAGCATCATGGTTTTTTGCTATGATTAGGAAAAGGAACATTGGTAGAGAGTTACCTTATCTTTTACTGCCCTTATTGAATCTCATTGGTCCTGTTAGGTTATGACTGAAGTTTATAATAAATATAGAACTGTTTCATGCACTCTTACTTGCAAAACATAAGTTATTAACTCAGAATCTTGAACTATACAATCTTAGAATCTGTACAAATAAAGATAAATAATTTTTTTTCTGTTATGTCAACTTTCCTCCCCCTTCAATTGGTAATATAGAACTAACTACTGCACTGTAATTGTTCAGTAGCCACTTCCCTCTTGGTAAGGGTAGAAGAGACTCTTTAGCTATGGTAAGCAGCTCTTCTAGAAGAAGGACACTCAAAAGTCAAACCATTGTTCTCTAGTCTTGGGTAGTGCCATAGCCTCTGTACCATGGCCTTCCACTGTCTTGGGTTAGAGTTCTCTTGCTTGAGGGTACACTCGGGCACACTATCTAATTTTTCTTCCTCTTGTTTTGTTAAAGTTTTTATAGTTAATTTAGGAAATATTTATTGTAATGTTATTGTTCTTAAAATATTCTATTTTTCCTTGTTTCCTTTCCTCACTGAGCTATTTTCCCTCTGGGCTTATAGCATCCTGCTTTTCCAACTAGGGTTGTAGCTTAGCAAATATAATAATAATAATAATAATAATAGACCCTGTAGGTAACCGTGTGAATTGGGCCAGTCATCTTGATCATGCAGTTGTACAAGTTTAATTTAATCGTCCATTACGTTAACACTGCTAGCTTAGCTCCTTGAGTGAGCCATTGTTATTAGTAATTATTGTTGGTAAAACTTTTTTTTAACTTGTCCGACAGATACCCAGAATTCCATCTGTATAGTAAATCTCTTGAATGCACAACAATTAGCTATCCCTAGTTACTATGGAACTGCATTTGTTGTATGTGCATCAGGCAGTTTCAGATTTTAAGTTAGACAATATTTGACTTAACTTTTCTAAATCCTACAGTCCATTAGTGAATGCCCTCATATGTCAAGCCTTCACGTTGGCTCATTCATTGGACACTCTGTCTGAAAGAGATCTAAGATATAGTACTGGTAAACACAAATACATTATACAGTCATTATGTTCCTAACCAAAAATTATAATTTCTAGCAAAAAAAAACTCAAATTACATAAAAGAAATGTTTCAACAAAAAACAAAAAATTCCTCTGAAAATCAAATTGTGCACATATCCCCAACATTCACACTCTACAGATACTTTTGTATCCCTTTGGTACACCAGGATCCACTACAGTCATTATCAAATAGTGACAATAATAGTTATTAAGTATGGCCATAATATGTAAAGAAGTCACAAGAAAAGAACATCACCATCAGACATCAAACATAATGAAATAGTATTTAATATCTTCAAACATACTGAGACATCATCTGATATCTTTAAACATAATGAAACATCCGTTAAACAGCTGTATCAAAAATTAGTGAATGTGCATCATCATCAACAGTTAACTAACTGTATCATACTAATAAGAAGTATCATAATCAAGCAAAGGTATTTTCCTCTACACGGAACACTTCTGCAGGCTTCTGCAGGTATCCATGCAAAAACAACAAAATGGTATCATTACAACTAATCATTTGGGCTATGCCTGTACTCTGCATTAATTGAGGCATGCTTGGGATCCCCGAAACCACTCCCACTGCTGGAGTGTTCCTTACACCCCTGCATTCATTGCGCGAATGCTGGCGGCGATCTTACTCAAAGCATCTTGCTTGAGTACAACAAGCAGCACCTAATTCTCTCTCTCTCTCTCTCTCTCTCTCTCTCTCTCTCTCTCTCTCTCTCTCTCTCTCTCTCTCTCTCTCTCTCTCTCTCTCTCTCTCTCTCTCTCTCATATATATAAATGAAATCTTTGTTTCTTTGCTAAGTGTCTATTGAAGCTTTATAATCAAGCACAAAACAGCTAAAAACTATCAAATATCGTGAATCGGCAACATGAATGAAACTCCGTTTAACGTTATCCAATTCAACTCGGTACAAGTAAATAAAATATGAGAGAAGCAATTCAAATAAAACTATTGGAATTAATATGCTAATTGGAAAATGATAGATCAAGTAATAATGGTTTCTTTTAATAAATATGAAATATCCTTCGGTAGCATGCCTTAATGAGCGAGTTATTTGATCTGTAAATTGAGGTTGACAATAGTCCAGGCAGGGTTGATCAGCGGATTTGTATGTAAACAATACATAAGATTATGATTCGCTATGTTTTTAATTATAAATATGACACTAAAATGTGAATATTACATTCATTATTATTGGATACAGTTAAGTGAAACACCAGGGAGAGAGGATAAAACAATATGACAAAGAGCTCAGACAGGGGGAGGTGGTAGCGTGCGTGCAAGCGTTCAGATTGTCCTGGCCTTGCGGTAGCCAAGTTCCTTCTTCTTGCACATTGCCTCCGCCTAATCTATGCTAATTCAAATATATTAGCGAAATCAATGAATTTGGGAAATGCAAGCAGAAGGAATAATACATAGGAATGGGAATACATGGAATGAAAGATAAGAAAGGGGTTTAGAATGATTAATAAGATGAAAATGACGAATGAATGTTTGAAAAGAGATGAGCGAAATTGCAAAAAATAAAGAGAATCAAAAGAGTTGGAAAGATATGTGGGAGAGCAAAGTAAATGTACGAAAGGGATTTGGAAAAGGATTAAGCCTATAATAATAATAAGTGAGTGACAATAATAATGTGAAGGAGATATCATACTTATATGCATGATAGGTTATATCAGTGAGGTAATTCTGTGAAAGTGAATGGTCATATCAGGGGGATGATATCGTGAAAGTGAATATAGGTTGACTACGGACTATGCTGATTTAATCTACTGATTTGAATGTAAACAATGAGTTTATTTCAAATATAGTTGTAATTTTTTACCACAGTAAATCAATACACACTGCACAGAGAGAGCTAGGATAGTGGCACGCAGCGCTCCTAGTGTAAAGGAGCGCGGGCTATTTGAAGTCGTCTCCTAGCTTGAATTTTATTGCAATTTTATGAGAATTTTTATTTAATAGGTATTGCATTGTTCTTGGCCATCCCAATGCGGTTGCCAAGTACAGTGATGCCTCAGCATACGAAAGTAATCCGTTCAGGATACGGTTTCGTATGCTGATTTTTTTGTATACTGAGTCGCGTTTTACATGTAAGTAGCCTAATCCGTTCCAAGAATACGAAGACACTTTTTCTTTCATAAACATGCTAAACTGTAGTAATAAACATGCAATGCAGCCATTTCTATCATTCAATAATGAACCCAACCGTTAAAAACAGCCTAATCCATTCCAGAAACCACCATGAGATTATTCAATAATGTAGTTATAGCCTAGTTATCCCCTCCAAGCCCTAAGAAAATGGTCCGTTTTCTTTACTACTGTATAAAAGTTATGGTACTGTATGTAAAGCATTTGGATCAGTGAAGGTGTATTGTTACCGGTATACCTAAATTAAGGGTTGATACCCTGAAAAAAAAGATACAGTTAATTAACAAAAAAGTTGAAACTTACCTTTTGATTGAGACGATGTCCGATAGCGAAGTCGCGGCAGAGGAGGATGGCATAAGGCAGAAAACGTTACAAGTGACAGACTACGTACAATAATTTACACACTAAACACATTAACACTTAAACTTTACGAAATAAAAAAATGGCAGAAATAATTAACACTTAACATTACGTATGGAAAACTATAAAATGAAAAAAAAAATTACTTTAACACCTAACGATAACATAAAACTTAAAATTGAATTTTTTTTTTTTTTTGCTTTTTATTACCTTTACGTTTTTTACATATTCTAAATTTCTTCTACTTCTTCATCACTTTCTTTTTTCTGTTTCTTTACTTTCACCTTCTACTTCTTCATCACTTTCTCTTTTCCGTTTCTTTTCTTCACTTTCACCTTCGTCTTGGCCTACTAATACTGCTGGCCTCTTTAATAAGAAACTATCCATGGAATCTTGTTTCTGCCTACTTTTCAACACATTTCTAAAATGCGTTAGGCAAACGTCATTGCAGTGTTGAAGCGCACGGTTGGTATAAACTTTTTCTGGATGTTCCTTTTTCGACGTAGTCTGCCATTTTATGGAAACAGCCAAGAATTTCCTTAATGTCTGCCATTTTCAAAGGTCTAACATCCTCCTCATCACCGCTAGAGAACTGCTCTTGAACAACACTCACTTGTATCGTCTCCAACTCCTTCAGGTCGTCCGTCGTCAACTCCTCGTGGTGCTTCTCGATAAGTTCATCTATATCTTCGGCATTAACTTCCAGCCCCGTGGACGTACCAAGATGTACGATGTCAGCCACCTCAGGCTGCTGAATGGGTTCAGGATTGTCAACGATCTCGGCTTCGCCTCCAGGCTTCCCGAACCCCTCGAAGTCTCATGCAGAGACATCATCATGCCACAGCTTCCTCCAAGAGGAGTTCAGGGTATGCCTCGAAACTTCCTGCCAAGCGAGATCGATGAGTCTGAGGCATATCACAATGTTAAAATGATCTTTCCAGAATTCACGCAGAGTGAGGTTTGTACTTTGTGTGACTTGGAAACATCTCTGGAAGAGATGCTTCGTGTACAATTTTTTTGAGATTAGAAAAAACATGCTGGTCCATGAGCTGGAGGAGAGGGGTGGTGTTAGGCGGTAGATACAGGACCTTTATGAAGGAATATTCGGCCAGAAGATGTTCCTCGAGGCCAGGAGGGTGAGCTGGAGCATTGTCCAACACCAGCAGACATTTCATAGGGAGGCGCTTTTCTTCCAAATATTTTTGGACAGTCGGACCGAAGCAGACATTCACCCAATCAATGAAAAGTTGCCTCGTTACCCAGGCTTTAGCATTTGCCCTCCACATCATGGGAAGGTTCTTCTTGATGACTTTGTGGGCTTTGAAGGCTCGGGGAGTTTCAGAATGGTACACCAGCAGGGGCTTTATCTTACAGTCCCCACTGGCGTTTGCACAATAAGTAAGAGTAAGCCTGTCCTTCATAGGCTTATGTCTCGGTATCCTCTTCTCCTCCGCCGTGATGAACGTCCGACGAGGCATTTTCTTCCAGAAAAGCCCAGTTTTGTCGCAATTGAAAACTTGCTGCGAACTGTAGTCTTCCTGCAGAGTCAACTCGTCAAACTTTTTAACAAAGGCTTCGGCGGCTTTCATGTCCGAGCTGGCTGCCTCCCCATGCCGTACCACTGAATGAATACCAGTCCTTCTCTTGAATTTCTCGAACCACCCCCGAGAAGCCTTGAACTCCGGGGGTTCCTGCTGGGATGTTCCTTCTCCTGCCCCTTTTTCGGACTGAGAACGCTCGAGATCACCGAAAATGGCGGAGCCCTTCTGGCGAAATATAGTCTCGGTGATGGTGTCTCCTGAGATCTCTGTCTTTGATCCACACAAGAAGCAGCCTCTCCATTTCGTCATGCACGTGGGTTCTCTTGTTGGAGAAAATAGTGACGCCCTTAGAGGGTGTCGCTGCTTTGATGGCCGCCTTCTACTTCAGGATGGTGCCTATCGTACAGGGATTCCAGCCATACTCCTTGGCGATCACACTTAAACGCATGCCAGACTTGTACTTTTTCACGATTTCGAGTTTCGTCTCCATCGAGAGCATCGTCTTCTTTTTCTTTCCTTAGGGAACATTCTTGGGACCCATGGCTACAGTATTAAGCTCAATAATACTTGTACACTACGTACGTTATATACTATGTAGTAAACACTAATACAGTACAGTACACAGTAAAGAATGTTTAATAACGATAACACGTGGCGTACGAATGTATTCAACACTACGTAAAACAAGCGAAAGCACGCGAAGTCAATGTTACCGATACCGCAGTCGGAACGAAAAGAGAGAGAGAGAGATGAACGTCCGTGCGTGAGCAAGGTGGGATAGTTGCCGACCAATAGGAAAGCAGGATCTTATGGCGGCAGCTAGCATCTGAATAGGGAGATAACCAATGGGTGAACAGGAGGCTGTAAGCGAGTTTACCCAAGTTCAAAGTCTGGCGGGGCGCGAATTGTAAAATTACTCTCGGCGATGAGTTGGGATCTCGTAAGCTTTTCGTATCCTGAAAATTTTTTCGTATACTGGGGCATAAAAATCTTCGTATCGCTTTTCGTACCCTGAATTTTTCGTAAGCAGAAACTTTCGTATCCAGAGGTATCACTATTAGAAATTAAATTCTTAATGTTGGGTAAACATCAACTACAAAGAATTTTTTTATTTATTTATTTATTTTTCACCCCTTTGCCGCGAAACACCAAACCGCGAAGTAAGAAACCGCAATTCACAAGGTCTGACTGTGTGTGTATATATACAGAATGGGCGGAATGTGTTGTTGCTCTACCCCAAGGTTCACACATTTTTCAAAAAGTCATAGATCCTCACAAGTCCCCCCTAAACCCCCTAAAAAGAGTGTAACGAGCCAACATTTTCTCTGGACGTAGTATCAACAATTGGGGAGAGACTAGCGTATGACTTGTGTACCTCCGTTGCACTTTATTCTTTGTGGTGATCGATTTTTTTTTTTTTTTTTTAATTTTGTGTCCCGCTTTTTGTCCCCTTTTGGGTTCGTGTTACCCTCCAGTTGTGCCTAAACAGACCATGGATAAGAAAAAATGCATTAGAATAGTCACATTGTTCAAAACAAACCATAAATTACCGAAAATATCAAGTCTTACTGGTGTGAAGCCACGAACAGTGCAGCACTTGATCAAGTGCTATCATGAATATTGGGAGGCTTGCGTTCCTGCCCCTTTGAAAAATCCTGGTAGACCCTGTAAGATGACTTTAAGGACCAGAAAACTTATGTTAAGTGAGGATCATTCCTTACTTGTCTATCAATAAGTTTTCTGGTCCTTAAAGAAATCCTGTATGATTTTTCTATTAAAATTATTTTAACTCATTGATATTGATGAACAAATTCATCTGAAAAATATGCATTTTTTATGCATCACATAGTTACATGTGTAGAATTTTACCATTTTTTTAAATCCTAAACTCAACTTTGATGTGATGGGATGGCCTCCCTGACCCAGCACCATGTCAAGTGGCCCGAGTATCATATTCTTGCACATTTTCTTAATTTTATTCATTCAAATCATTCTTCCTTTGTACTAGATCGTATATTTTTACATAACAAACCAAGTTCCTTCCTTATAAATCTCAAAAGAGTATATCTTTTTTTATCTTACATTTCTAGTACTGTACTGTATTTGTTTAAACTCATGAAGTTTCTATTTATTAACTTTTAAGGTTATGTATTTTAATTCTGGAAATTTTTTTGATAGTTGAAAGGAGGACTTTGCATTGTGTACAGTACTGTATGTTTATAGAATATAGCATATGTTATACATGAGCATTTTAAATTTAAAAACAAATTAGCAGTATTTTATAATTTTTATACCTTATGTAGTAAGGTATATTGATTGGTTCTATTAATCAGTAGATGGATCATTCCATATAGCGATCATATGTAATTATAATTTTTAGTATTACTGAATTTATGAATCTTTTCTTCTTTAATATTTGATATGATTATCCATTTCATAGTTCACTGTATAAAAATGTCTTTAATCACCTTTCTTAGGAATGCATATCAAGTGGAGACCAGGTCTGTATAGCACTGCAATTCATATACAGTACAGTATACTGTAGTTAGAAGTATCGTACAATTGCCAGTAACAGTATATATGAAAGTACATAAGTAAAAAGTTAATTTTCGGTTATGCAGCTTTGTTTTTCAAGGGTGAATCAAAATTTTAATGTTGTATATTGTTTAAGGTCTGTGACTGCATTGTGTAACCATGTCTGGGTTCTTTTTATTTTATATTTATTCTAGCATACAGTAGTGATCTATTCTAAGCATAGAAATTATTTTCAATGACACCTAAGTTGCTGCAGAGCTTTTCAATTTATCTCACTAAGAAGTCTGCTTCATTAAAACTCGCATTTAATTTGGTACGATGTACAGTAGATGCAATTTCTAGTATTTGAACTAGACCTTTCAACAAGAAACAAACTTAGTTTTATGTAGAATCACAGTAATGTGATTTTGATATGTAACTGATAATGTAGGTAGTGTAATCAACAGTTTGTGACCTTATTACTTTACAAGAAAATTTTTGGACTTTTCAGAAGAGACTTAATTTATCAGTTTAATCATCCCTTAGATATCAGTCAGAATTTGAAATTACCTAGCTTCAAACCCCAAAATTCACTTGCTAAAAAGCATTTTTCACCAAATATACAGTACCTACGTGCATAAAATCATTAATAAAAAACAAGAAACAAAATTAGATGGATTGAATAGATGAGTATTGAATTTCCATTTTGTTCTAATAAGGAGAAAAGATGCCCTAAGTATAAGGCTGCCTGGCTAAATCAGACATAAACAGACCACTTGACTTTGGTATAATCTCTTTTCTCAATTCTTTTCTGATTCTCACAACTTTGGCTTATCATTGCCACTGGCATTATTAGGTCCCATTTAGTTTGAGTATAATATAGTGGAAGCTGGGAAAGACCTTGATGTGCACACGAATCAATTTAGTGGGTTTCAAGTCGAAGCTATCATTAAAAAACTAGAGATGGAGAGCCCCTAGATACGATGGAATAACTGCTGAGATGATATTGGCCAAAAATGAAGGTACTCCCGGGATACTTACCAGATTATTTTGTAGACTGTGGCGTGAAGAGGCAAAACCTGATGAATGGGAGCTTGGAGTATTGGTGAAAATGTCAAAAAAGGAAATCTGGCTGATTGCAATAAGTACGGAGGCATCACACTTACATAATTTGTCATGAAAATTTATAGTATGCTCATTCTAAAGAGAATAGAAAGAAATATTGATGAATAAAAAGGATTTTGAAAAGGTAAAAGTTGTACTGACCAAATATTCATTTTAAGACATGTGGTACAGCAATGTGTAAAATATAGAAATCGACTTTTAATGGCAATTTTGGACTATGAAAAAGCCTTTGATAGTGTGCACCGGTCAATTTTGTGGAGAGTCCTGCATTATTATGGACTTCCTCTTAAATATGTAAATTTGATTGTCTGTTCATGAGCATAGCAAGTGCAAAGTTAAGGCTAGTGGAGTCCTATCAAAGGAATTTCCAGTGAACAGCGGAGTACTCCGAGGGAAAATGTTGTCACCTATGCTGTATATCTTCCTCATGGATTTTGTAATGCATAGAACATTTGGGGATGATGAAGGAATAGACTGAAATGGCAACAGGAATTTAGCTGACCTAGAGCATGCTGATGACGCTTTCCGTATTAGCAGAACACCACAGGACTTGCTTACCGGAATGTATGAAATATCATATGAGGGACTCAAGATAAATAAAAGAAGACAGAGATGATGAGAATGGAATATGCAATGGAAGATGAAATATCATTGGGAGGAGAAAGGATTAATGAGGTGGAATCATTTGAATATTTAGGAACTATGATCTCTAACACAGGATTTTTAGAATTAGAGTTTAATAAAAGATTGAGAAAAGCAAATTAGACAATAGCTAGGTTAAGCAAATTTGGAAATCAAATCGCCTGAAATTAGAGATAAAAATCAGGCTATATATTAGTTTAGTGAGATCGGTGTTACTGTATTGACATGAGTCGTATTATGACAATGAAACAATATCCTACAGATTTAGTAGATTTGAGAACAAACCCCTCAGAAGAATATTGGGAGTTGAGTAGTAGGACAGGATTTGAAATGAAACGATAAGAGAGATTACTCGAGTGCCATATGTGGATAAGATCATGGTCAGGGGTAGATGGAGATGGTATAGGCATGCTCTTTGCACTCATCAAGAGAGATTAGTTCACCAAACTTTCTACTGGGCTCCACGAGGCACTAGAAGAGTTGGAAGATCAAGGCCTACATGGCTGAGGACTATTGAAGCGTGAGGTAGGAAATGACGAATGGAGAAGTATTGATTTAAAAGCTCAAGATAGAGATTATTATTATTATAACTTGCCAAGCTACAACCTTAATTGGAAAAGCAGGATGCTATAAGCCCAGTGGCTCCAACAGGGAAAATGGCCCAGTGAGGAAAGGAAACAAGGAAAAATAAGATATTTGGAGAACAGTAGCAACATTAAAATATAAAGATAAACGATAAAACTTTAACAAAACAAGAGGAAGAAAAATAAGATAGAATAGTGTGCCCGAGTGTACCCTCAAGCAAGATAACTCTTAACCCAAGACAGTTTGATTTTGGAGTGTCCTCCTAGAAGAGCTGCTTACCATAGCTAGAGTCTCTTCTACCCTTACCAAGAAGAAACTGGCTTCTGAACAATTAAATTACTGTAGTTAACCCCTTGGGTGAAGAAGAATTGTTTGGTAATCTCAGTGTTGTTATATGTATGAGTACAGAGGAGAATCTGTAAAGATAGGCCATACTATTTGGTGTATGAGTAGGCAAAGGGGAAATGAACAGTAACCAGATAGAAGGATCCAATATAGCATTGTCTGGCCAGTCAAAGGACCCCATAACTCTTTAGCCATAGTATCTTAATGGGTGGCTGGTGCCCTGGCCAGCCTGCTACCAGATGACTAGCAAAAAATAACCAAGGCCCTTTGCGTCAATAGCCGTGAGAGATGATGATGAGGATGATGATAATATAGCAAAAATATTGCATAAATGTTTACAGTTGTTTTCCTGGGGTGCATTGGCAGAGAGCTACATAAAAATTTAGTATACCATATTATAAAACCTTTATCTGGTTGGTATGTTGCTGATGATATGTGTCTCGGTTCTATAGGTTCTAGAAAGTTGCAAATGTGGATTCGATTTAATGTTAATAAATCTTTTGAAAATACCTTTCAAATACCAATTTGTTCAGTTTCATTTGCATTTGTTTTCTGGGGTTCTACTATTATTGAGAACAAAATTAGATAATTTGAAACAGCAGACCTATAATACAAAATCTTTGTTGAAGGGATTTTGGAAGACCTTAAATTTGAAGTGACATGAAAATCTCCTGTATACAGTATAAATTTGAATAATAAAAATTTTTATTTCTATAATCCTTATGTTCATATTTCTTCCCTCTGGAAGCTTGGTTTTATTGAGTTTTACGGTACCCGTAAAGCTAAAATGTTTCCCATTTTCTTTCTTTTCAGTAGACTTATGTCTCCAGTAAAGTAATGAGACAATCAAGCAGTTAATGGCAACCACTGATGGCTTGTTCAAGCCACAGATGCTTTGTCTTTTCAGTCTCAAAGTCAATACTATTCTCTAGCTACTTGACACCACAAGTCAGTGGGTAGAAGGTTGGGCATGTATATGAACATTAGGTGAACATAGAAATAAAAATTATTATTAAACTTATGTTTATTTCTATTAACCTCCCCTGATATTTATATTGCTGCCTTCCACACACTGATGGAGGTAGGTCACCAGTGAAGGAAAGAGCTAGGTCATTTATAGGTGTAAAATGATAAAATTAATTAGCATTCTAGACTCTTTTATCTAGTTTATTGGTAACAAAGCATATGAAGATACATTTTGAAATAAGGGACTTTAGATTGTTTAATAATTACCTATTCATATAATTCCATTATAATTTTTCAATTAAGGAAAAGATTTAGGTTAACAAAACCCCAAAATTTTATTAGATCACATTACTAGGTGCCGATATAGGACCTGAAGCCCAGCAATCTCGACAATTAATAACAGGATTCTTAGGGATAATTGACTTGGTATGCTATTAAGCTTTCACCTAAGCATTTAAAAAAAAAATCTAAAATATTCAGGAATATAGCATCACTTTTAAGGCTTTCATTAGACTTTGATTGAATATTCATGAGGCTATGTGACCAAACTACAAGAAAGGACATTATTTTTAGCCAGAGGACAATTTGGAATTCTAATCCCCCAAATCAAATTAGGGATTCTACCTCTGGTGTTTGTAATTTTGTACAAATGGTACTTAATGGCTCTTAACAGACAATAAAACTATTTTCTGATATAATGCTCACATTTTTATTCCAATGAGGGAATTTAAAGAAATTGTGGCAGTCTCTCCAAAAATCAATTTCAGATCTGAAAGTAGGCAAAAGAGATATTATCATTATCATCATACATTCTTAATATAGCTTACCTTACTGTAGAAGATAGTGCTTGTAGTTTATTCATGTGTTTAGCTGAAGGCCAGACAAACAAAAAGATTGGTTTAGGTGTGAAATCTTTATCTGAAAGGTTTTCCAAAGACTCAAAACTTGAACCTTTTAGACACACTATTGAAAAATTGCATCCAAATTCCAAGAAAAAAATCGGTAGACCTGAATACCAAAGGTCTTTCAATTAAATAAAAGCCATAAACACATCTGCTTTAACACCTGAGATGGATACATCTAATCCAAGATGCTTGAGTACAGAATTAAGCATGGATCGGTATCCTTTAATGGCTGAAATTAAATATTTCATTTTATAAAAAAAGAAACAAAAATAAAAATTTCATCCTAACAAGTTCTAATCATAGATACATTTTTAGATTTGCACCAATCATAATCAAAATTTTATTGTTTTAGCCACACATTATGGTGAGACTATCATTTCTAATATATGCTAGACCATATACAGTAGAGGGCTGCAAAAAAACTCTTGTTTCTGAAACTATGGATATCCATTCGTTAGATGTAGCATGGATGAGTTTGGATGAATCACCTCCGACACTGGTTGTCTGAGGAGATTGTTATTTACTTCAACCTTTATGGCCACTCCGATAAAAGATACCACAGATGTGGGAACCATT
Organism: Palaemon carinicauda; assembly: GCF_036898095.1. Lineage (NCBI taxonomy): Eukaryota > Metazoa > Arthropoda > Malacostraca > Decapoda > Palaemonidae > Palaemon > Palaemon carinicauda. The sequence continues at coordinate 70,554,382 of NC_090748.1, forward strand.
CCATTTGTGGCTAGAATGAAGCTACCAGTGTCATCCTGCCATTGTAGAAATTCTGAACTTGTCACCTGTTGAATCATAGTGAATGATTCAAATGCTCAAAGATCCAGATTTGACAAGTCTTGTAACATGGCATCTGGTAGCCATGGCAAGATTTCAAGTTCTGTAACTGGTGAAGAAAATACTTCTGCTGTATAGTTTTTGTTAAGTACTGTTGCGATGTTTTGTCAACCCCACTATTTCTTGACCTCAAGACACTGACTAGAGACCATTTGGTTGGAAGATTCTGACTTATCCTTCTTAACTGATCTGCCAAGATGTTCGACTTAACGGGAATAAACTGAGGGGAAAGGCTTGTTCCTCTCAAATTTGTCCAAGTCTAAAGCACCTCCATTATCCTTGGTTCCTGGTGTAGGCCAATACTTGTCTGAAAACACTGCCATGGTCTTTCCTACCACTAGTGGTTCCTAATTCTGAAGATTTGACTCCTGCAACGTCCATTTCCATGATAGATGTAAATGCTCTAGAGTTGATCCTCCTTCCTGTGAATCATTTGCAAACAGAAAAGTCCAGGATTTTTATTTCTAGGGAAACTGCCTGCGATTGTCCCACAAACTCAGAATTTGAAAAAAAATGAATCTTTATCACAGAAGTTGAGATTGTTTATTCTGTTCCAATGCATATTGAGATGAAATTTGAAAATTTTCATCTTTAGGCATCCCTTCTGAATTAATTACTCTTGAAGACATTCCTATAAGTCTCATGCTCTCCCAAACTGACATAAACTTCAACCTTTTGAACCTAATCAACAATAGAAGGAAAGACAGACCTTTTCTCCAACAGAAAATTCCAAAAAGAAATTGTTTCTATTAACATTTCCAAATATAGAATCTTCTGAGCCAGAACCCTAAGGCACTTTTTAAAACTGATTTCTCCAACTTTTCCAGTAACTATAGGAAGCAACTACAGTACACTTGCTGATCCCAAATCTTCTTCCTATAAATTACTTAAAATAGCCAATCCTCAAGGCATAAAAGAACACTTAGCCCCAAAATCATTAACTATTTCAAACAGTAGTCCCCATCCTTGTGAACACTTGAGAGACTGTCCTAAGACAGTATGTGAAAGGATGCCACTGAGAAGTCTGGTAAAACATATCCAATCTTTTTTTATCACCACCAGAATTGTCAAGGAAATTACCATGGAAAACTTTGTGAGAATTGTAAACTTGAGGGTCGAAACATCTAGAAATGGTCTTCAAACCCCAAGAAGCATGGGAGCTGTTGCACATTCATTTGTCAGGGAACTCGTTTTGGCTGTTGA
>NC_090748.1:70558201-70568201 GCF_036898095.1 Palaemon carinicauda
TTAAATAAAGGAAAACACACAAGAATCTTAAACACCCAACAACACAATGTTTTCTATACGACGACAACGAACACACTGGGAGAGAGAAGTTCAGGTAACCTCAGGTGCCGAGTGAGCGTTAGGATCGATTCGGGTAGCCGAGTGAACACTCTGCCACCTACTGATGGCGTCGCACGATTTTTGAAATCGTATCTAAAAAAAAATCGTCGTATCTTAAGGCATAAATATAGATATAATGTATCATCATATTTCAAAAAAATCGTATCTTAATACATTCGTATTACTGTGTGTGTATATATATGTATATACTGTATATGTATATATATATATATATATATATATATATATATATATATATATATATATATATATATATATATATATATATATATATATATATATATATATATATATATATTTAGACATACATACTGTATATATGTGTTGTACGTAGTAAGCTCCTCATGGTGCTCCTCGAGAAGGTAATTAATATCGTCCTCATCGACAACCAGCCCCATGGACCTCACGAGTGTAACGATGTTCTCAAGCTCAAGTTGCGGAATTGGTTCAGGATCATCAACTTTTTCGGCTTTGTCTTCAACTTCAGCTAAGCCTACGTGGAATCCCTCAGAATCCCTCAAAGTCTCGTGCAGAGACGGACTCAGGCCACAGCTTCTTCCGTTAAGAGTTAAGGGTGTGCCTCGAAATATCCAGCCTAGCTTGATCTATGAGTCTGAGGTATATCACAACATCGAAATACTCCTTCCATAATTCGTAAAGGATGAGGGTTGCTTTGTCATTGATTTTAAAACATCTTTTCGTATAGAGCTTTTTGAAGTTGGAAATCACTTACTGGTCCATGGGTCAGAGGAGAAGGGTGGTGTTAGGCGGAAGATACAGAACTTTGATGAAGGAATACTCGGCTAGAATATCTTCCCCGAGACCAGGATGGGCATTATTCAACATCAGCAGACATTTCAGAAGGAAGCACTTCTCTCCTAAATATTTCTTGGCAGTCGAGCCAAAACATAGATTTACTTACTCGGTGAACAAGAGTTGCATTAGCCCTCTACATCATTGGAAGCTTGTCCTGAAGGCCTGAGGAGTCTCCGAGTGATACAATAGTAGGGGCTTTACTTTACAATCCCTACTGGCGTTTGCACAGAGTGCAAGGGTAAGCGTGTCCTTCATAGACTTATGCCCAGGTAGCTTCTCTAACGCCGTGATGTACGTCCGTGGCATTTAGAAAAAAAATAAGCCTAGTTTTGTCATAGTTGAAGACTTGCTAGTGAGTGTAGCCTTCCTTTACAGTCAACTCGTCGTAAGTCTTAACAAAGGCTTCATCCGCATTCATGTCCGAGCTGGCAGCCTCCTCATGCTGCACCACCGAATGAATGCTAGACCGTCTCCAGAGTTTTTTAAACAACCCCCGAGAATCCTTGAACTTTTGGGGTGCTTGCTGCGATGCCCTTTCTCCTGCATCTTCTTCAGCCTGAGTACCCATGAGATCACCGAAAATGGCGCTGGCCTTGTGGCAGATTGTTGTCTCATTGATCGTGTCTCTAGCTATTTCCATGTACTTGATCCAAAGGAGAAATTGTTTTTCCACCTCATAACATGGCTCCTCTTGCTGGAAAAAAGTCATGCCCTTAAAAGGTGTTGCTGTTTTGATGTCTTCTTTCTGCTTAAGGATGGTGCCTATTGTCGATAAATTTTGGCCATATTCCTTAGCGATCACCCTCAACCTCATTGCAGCCTCTACTCAATTATTTCCAGCTTCGTCTCATTAGAAAGCATCCTCTTCTTCTTTCCTTGAACATCAGCAACATTCTTGGGACCCGTGGCTAATAATATACGAGTTGAAAAACGTAACACGATGCAGTACTGTACAGTATATGAAAGCACGAAAGCAAAATCACCAACATGAATTCAATGTAAACAATAACGCTGCTGAAACAAAATAGTCAAGGATTTCTCATATGGAGATGCATGATGGGATAGATGCTACCTAATAGGAGAGCAGGATCTTACAGCGGTATCTAGTATCAGAGGAGGGAGATAACCAATGGTGGCGAGTGTAGTTTGACAGCGAGAGAATTTTGAAATTATCTTTGCGGTCGGGCAAATCTCGTACAGTATTTCGTTTCATATCAGGAAATTATTTTTCGTAATAGGCGAAAAATCTTCATGTCGTTTCGTATCATGAATTTTTTGTGTACTCGCACACACACACATACACAGTAGAGTATCATATTATGGGAGAGTTTGGTCGATCCACTTTCCCGCATAAATGGAAAAATGCATATTTCAAAACAAAAATAATTGCATTAAGGCCAAGTTAAATGGCAACTTGCCCATTCAAACGGTTTTACTACCCATTTTCAATACTTTCTATGTACTATTCTATACTTTTTCTAATATTTAATTGTTCATATGAATAAATTAAACATTTAAAGTTTTTTAAAGTTTTCATAACTTGAAAAGTTAAAATTACACCTAGAATGGGTGTAAATACCGTATATATCAGCATATAACACAACCTAAAATTAGGACAAATTTTAATGAATTTAAGTCATATCTGTTTTATAAGACGACTGGTGAATTGCAAAACCATCAGTGTATAGACTAGTTTTTGCTGTATCATTGAAAATCCAAAATTAACAAAAATAAAGGCGATTTTATATCATGCTTTTGCTAAACAAGCACACAATCTAAGACGGAAACCATTATTTTATTTACGTTCGTCTCTGTTTGTAACGAACAAACAAATGCATTTACACATCTGTGTTAAAGTTAGTTTTTGCAGCGCAACTATCATACCAAGTATTGATTATTTTATGATTTTGTTATTACTTATGTTGTGTTATTTACTTTTTGTTAGAACTTCAAAATAGATTAAATTAGTGCAATTTTATGCAATGTTTATCCCAAACCCAATGCTTAAAATGAAAACTATCCGTTTGTTTACGTTCCATCATCGACTATAATGAACAAACGAACACATTTACACACCAATGATCAAAACTGATAACAGAATATTTAGAGCTTTTAGTAATTTTTATGTTTTTATGAAATATTTTACCATATCCATATAAATTTCTACACACAGCAAAACATGAAAATCATTTTGTTTGCGTTTAGTCAACAATAACAAACTGCCACTAGTGGGTAGTATATTGGCCTGGCACCAGCCACCCGTTGAGATACTACCGCTAGAGAGTTATGAGGTTCTTTGACGGGCTAGACAGTACTATATAGGATCCTTCTCTCCGGTTACGGTTCATTTTCCCTTTGCTTACACTTGCACCGAATAGTCTGGTACATTCTTTACAGATTCTCCTCTGTCCTCATAACCTGACAACAATGAGATTACAAAATAATCTTCTTCACCCAAGGGGTTATCTACTGCACTGTAATTGTTCAGTGGCTACTTTCCTTTTGGCAAGGATAAAAGAGACACTTTAAGTATGATGAGCAGCTCTTCTAGAAGAAGGATGCTCCAAAATCAAACCATTGTTCTTTGAGTACACTATTCTAATTTCTCTTCCTCTTGCTTTGTTGAAGTTGTTATAGTTTATGTAGAAAATATTTATTTTAATGTTGTTACTGTCCTTCAAATATTTTATTTTACCTTGTTCCTATTGTTAATTTGTTCTCATGATTTATTTATTTCCTTATTTCCTTTCCTCACTGGACTATTTTTCCCTATTGGAGCCCTTGGGTTTATAGCATCTTGTTTTTCCAACTAGGCTTGTAGCTTGGCTAATAATTATTATAATAATAGATATATAATCCTTCTCTTGCTTGAGGGTACACTTTAGTACACTATTCTAATTTCTATTCCTCTTGTTTTGTTGAAGTTATAGTTTATGTAGAAAATATTTATTTTAATGTTGTTACTGTCCTTAAAATATTTTATTTTACCTTGTTTCCTTTCCTCATTGGGCTATTTTCCCTATTGGGGCCCCTGGGCTTACAGCATCCGGCTTTTCTTACTAGGGTTGTATCTTGGCAAGTAATACTAATATAATGTCATTATGATAATTTACAAAAATTCTAAACTGTTACAAAGGATAATTATTGTTCATTCCATATTTAAAATACTTTTCCTAACTTCAGTTATAAGTCTGTTTGACTTAATATCAACTTCTACCCACATCATTTACGGAATCATCTGCAAAAAACGAAAGAAAGTACTAGATTGGTTTTTAAAGTTATCGGACAATTGGGTTACTGTTATAATGTTTGATGTTACAGAAATGGTGCAATATTGGAGAACGTTAAATCTTGGTGGATTTTTAATGAAAAATTAATACAATTAACCCTTTTGCTATAGTGTTTTATTAATATCGCACCTACTCAAAAAGCTGTCCAAATACCTTTATCATGCCTTAAATGACTGCTATAATGCACCCTGGTTGATCAAGAAATTCAAATATCTCTAGCACCGTCAGAGTATCTAACTAAAACTTTATATATATATATATATATATATATATATATATATATATATATATATATATATATATATATATATATATATATATGAGAGAGAGAGAGAGACATAAATATACTAAAAGAAAAATATAGCTTTTAACCCATTGGTGCTAATATGATATTAACAATATAGATGTCTTAAATAAGTTAAGAAATAGTATAAACAATACTCTGTGTTCCTGTAATTGTATTTACACCTATTGCCCCCGCTCAGATGTACAGTATATTCCGGGCAATCTGAACGAACGACCGTTGACATAGCTGATCTGTTCACAGCCAAAAGTAAAACTAAGAGAGGTCAGTAATACCCGATTATTAAGATACATCCGAATTGTAAAGCAACAGAACGTAAATGTTTTATTAAAGCGCAATGAACTTTTTAAATAAGTGTAATTTTCTAGAATGCAATGATGTTTCCTAAAAACAGTAGTCTTGTGACAAAATTAGATCACATGTTTTAAGTTACAATTTGAAAAGGATATATACATGGTGTATTTTTTTAGTGTATATTATTGACACTTTTTAAGGAAACAAAGATATTGGTTTCTTATATATGTAAGTTGTAGAGCACCTGAGAGAGAGAGAGAGAGAGAGAGAGAGAGAGAGAGAGAGAGAGAGAGAGAGAGAGAGAGAGAGAGAGAGAGAGAATCAGCTGGTGTAATTGAATGCCATGTTATTCTTTGTTTTTGTACCACCGGAAGTGAGGAATTGCTCGCCACATCTCACAAGTTATTATTATTATTATTATTATTATTACTACTACTTGCTAAGCTACAACCCTAGTTGGAAAAGCAAGATGTTATAAGCTCAAGGGCTCCAACAGCAAAAATAGCCCAGTGAGAAATGGAAATAGGAAAAGAAATAAACTACAATAGAAGTAATTACCAATTTAAATATTTTAAGAATATTTCATATGTATATATTTTATATATATATATATATATATATATATATATACATATATATATATATATATATATATATATATATATATATATATATATATATATATACAGTAGGGTCCCGAATTATGCGAGAATTTGGTCGATTAATGACCTCGTGTAAATGGAAAATCGCGAATTTCGAAACACACAACTAACAGAAATAATTCCATTGCGGCCATGGCAACCAGCAATTTGCCTATTCAAATGTGTTTACTACCCATTTCCAATACTTTCTTTGTACTATACTGTATTTCTTTATAATATCAAATTGTTCTTGTAAATCAATAAAACATTTAATATACTTTAAAGTTCTAATAACTTGAAAAATGGTTAAAATTACAACCAGGATAGGTGTAAACACCATATATTTCCCGTTATAACACAACCCAAAATACAGACAAATTTTAATGTTTGTCATATCTATTGTATAATACAACTGGTGAATAGCAAAACCATTACTCTATAGACTAGCTTGTTGTATGATTGAAAATCCAGAATTATCAAAATAAAGGCGATTTTATATCATGCGTTTCCTAAACACGCTAAAAAGCACAATAGAAAACGACAACCAATGTTTTGTTTACGTTTATCTCTGATCGCAACGAAGAAACAGACGCATTTATACATCGGTGTTTTTGAATTGACAGCAATTTTACCAAGTATAGATTATATGTTGAATTTGTTATTACCAATGTTCTAATTATTTTTTATTAGAACTTTCAAATAAATGAAATGAATGCCATTTATGAAATGTTTTTCTTTATGATGCCACCTGAAACGGAAACCTTCCATTTGTTTATGCTCCATCTTCGATCATAATAAACAAACGAATGCATTAAACACACATGATCTAAGTCATAACTAATGATATTACAAACATTTAGTAAACATTATGTTATTACAAATATTTTACTTACCGTATCCATATAAATTCCTAAATTCGTAGCAAAGCTGGAAATTTTTTTTTCCTTATGCGTTTAATCCACAATAGCAAACTGCCGCTAATGACAGAGTGATAACTTACGATAATTCTAAACTGTTACGAAAGATAATTGTCCTTTCCATATCCAAAATACTTTTCCTAACTTCAGTTATAAGTCAACTTGTACCCACCTCAATTATAGATCCATATGCAAAAAAGGTAAAAGAAGAAAGTACTAGGCCTATTTTTAAAGTCACCGAACAATTAGGTTACCGCTATAACGTTCGATGTGAGAGAGAGAGAGAGAGAGAGAGAGAGAGAGAGAGAGAGAGAGAGAGAGAGAGAGAGAGAGAGAGAGAGAGAGGGGGGATGGTTTTAAAGTACTAAACAATAAATATGATAGGTTATACTGTAACACATTGGTGTTTATGTAATATTAACTGTATAGATGGTTTGAATAAGTTAAGAAATGGTGTAAACAATTATTTGTTATTGTATTCGCGCGGAAGCTAGACATCAGCTAATGTGATCACAGCCAAAAGTAAAACAAAAATAAGTTAGCAATACTCGATTTTTAAAACACACCCGAAATTTAACAACATAAGTACATACATGTTTTATTATAGCGCAAATGACATTTAAAGAGTAAAAATTATATCAATAAGTACATTTTTGAAGTTAAAAAAAAACCTAGTATACACTACTGTATTGTCTATGTACATACGCATAATGCTACTACGCATATCAGCATATCAAAACATTGGTGATATATCTTTCTTTCATTTCAGTAAATAAATAACAGATCATAGTGATATAATATGCAAGAGGTTGCAGTGATTAAAAGGCAGGACTTGATGGCTTGGGTGCTAGGTAGAGACTGAGCTTTATTCATAGCTACATGGGACTACATGATACCACATCCCCCTTATCACATACAAAGAGATAAACGATGAAAGTTCCATATTCAAACGTATTCCATTGTTTTCATCCCTTCACAATAAACATGCATAGTACAATTTGTGATTGTGGATAGTAATATAAACATAATAGCTATCATCTTTGCAGACTTTGGTCCGAATAGTGTTGGTTACAGCAGGGCAGTCATAAATATGAAAATAAATGGCAATTTTTTTTTTTTTTTTTTTTTTTTTTTTGATGCAAAGAACAACACCCAAAATATATTAAAACAAAATGGAAACCTGATACACATGTAACGACATTGTTCGAAATGGAGCCTGTTCTCCATTCCGAGACTCGTAAATTTTCAAATAAAATTCATTATTCTGAATCACTTATCAGTCCTGAGACTGATAACTTTTCTTGAGTTTCAAACTCTGGTAACGACCTCTCAGAATTTTCGGTTATGAAACGAGAGGGGGGGGAGTTGTATATTACTATTTAACTTAACACTTTATGGGAATTTACTGTATGTGACCGCGTTACTTTCAATATATCTGGATGGGGTTTTCACCAGCCGGCCTGACTTGGTATACACCGCTGTCGGGTCTGTAGTGTTATCAGTAGTTGCGGGTCTTTGGTGGGTTATTTCGGTCTCACTAGGTGGCGGCAGCGATATATCGGCAGGTCGTGGTGGAGGCTGTGCTGCTGATGTTGGTGCCTGCTGCCGGGTGTTGGACGGTTCTGTGTTTGTCGCGAGCGGTGTCAGACAGATGTGGGACCGGTTCCTCCTGAGGCACGCTCCGTTTTGGGCTTCCACAATGTATGATTGGGGTTCTTCTGACTTATGTACCACTCTGCCAGGCACCCAGGTGTGGCAGGCCTTGTCGAATATTCGGACTGGTTGTTCGGGTTGGAGGTCTGTGAAGTGCCATTGTGTCCGATTTGGTCCTAGGCGGTCCTGGAGGTGGTTGCGGGTCGTGATGTGTGAGAGATGTGGTTCGTATCGGCCTGGTAGGTCAGTGGTCACATTGCGACCAAACATGAGCTCTGCGGGGCTGGTTGTCTTATTGTCGATCGGGGTGGCCCGTAAGTGGAGTAATGCAGTATGCATATCACCGCCTGTCTCGAGGCATTTTTTGATAATCGCCTTGCATGTTCCAACTGCGCGCTCCGCGAGGCCATTGGACTGAGGGTAATGTGGGCTTGATGTGATGTGCTCAATACCCCAGGCTTTTGTGAAGTCCCTCATGGCTGCTCCCGTGTATTGAAGTCCGTTGTCTGAGACCAGGGTTTTGGGGCATCCGAACAGCGAACACAGGGATTTGAGGTGGTTGGCCACACTTTCAGATGACAGGTTTTTTAGTTCGGTGACTATCGGGAATTTTGTGAAATAATCAGTTGTGATCAGATATGTCTTGTGGCCAATTTGGAAGATGTCCGAAGCAACTTTGAACCAGGGCATTGGGGGAATGTCATGATGCGTGGTTTCACTAGGACTTTGCTGGGGCTGGTACTTCTGGCATATGTCACATGCCCTGACCTTGTCCTCTATATCCTTTGTGATGTTGGGCCAGAATACACACTCCCGTGCCAGGGCTTGTGTTTTTGTGATCCCTTGGTGCGACTGTTGGAGCTGGTCCAGTATCCGGCCTTTGACCTCTTTGGGGATGATAACTTGTCGCCCTTTGAATATGACTCCGTCTTCCACGGCAAGGCATTCTCTGTATGAGAAAAACTGGCGGATATCGGGGTGACAGCCTTTTACTGAGTTAGGCCAACCCTCGATGATAGTATGCTTGAGAGTGCGCAGCACTGGGTCGGTGTCAGACCTATGGCGGACCTCTTCCAAAATCTGGGGACCAAATTTTATGAGTGCAACTGATATCACATCGATGTCATCTAGTTCCAGTCCGTCCACTCGTGTATCCAAAGGGATTTCCTTGTCATTTTGTGGGTTAGGAAGGCGTGATAGGGCGTCAGAGAGTACAAGGGTCCGTCCTTCCTTGTACTTGACCCTCATGTCATACCCCTGTAGTTTCAAGAAGAGATGTTGTAGTCTAGGTGGGGCACTGATCAGTGTCTTCTCCCAGATATTAACTAGGGGTTTGTGGTCAGTGACAGCTTCGAAGTCTATTCCGTATAGGTAGGTATGGAATCGTTGCACGCCGTGTACTAGTCCAAGGGCCTCTCGCTCGATATTGCTGTAATTTTCCTGCGTTGGTGTCAGGGCTTTGCTGGCGAATGCTATTACCCTTCCCATCTTGGATGATGGCCGCCCCGAGGCCTCTCTGCGATGCATCGACTACAAGAGCTACAGGTCGAGTTGGGTCGTAGTAAGACAGCGTGCTTGATGGCGCTATTTGGCGTTTCAGGTGTTGATAGGTGGATTCATGGTCTTCTTCCCATTGGAAGGGCACATCTTCCTTGACCAGATCTCGAAGTCTTTGTGACTGAGCTGAGTAATGTGGTACATAGGGGCTGAGGTAAGTCATTACTCCCAGGAATCTCTGTAGTTCCTCTTTATTGGAGGGTGACGGCATGTTATGCAGGTCGTGTACCTTTGACGGGTCTGGCATCATGCCCTTGCTGGTATAGCGTGTTCCGAAAAACTCGATTTCTGGTTTTGAAATGGAGCATTTCTTTGAGTTTAGGCTGAGTCCGTGTTGGGCTGCACGCTGCATGAACCCCATCAGGTTTTTGTCGTGTTCCGACTGGTCTTTCCCACATATTGCCACGT
>NC_090748.1:70573201-70583201 GCF_036898095.1 Palaemon carinicauda
CTGTTTTGACACTGTTACTGTTTTTAGAATGATTTATTATTAATTTATTCTCATTTATTTTTTCCTTATTTCCTTTCCTCACTGGGCTATTTTTCTCTATTGGAGCCCTTGGGCTTATAGCACCTTGCTTTTCCAACTAGGGTTGTAGCTTGGCTAGTAATAATAATAATAATAATTTGATTTGAACTTTGCTAGTAACAATCTTCTATTTACATCTCTCCACCCGGTTAGTGCCTTTTCTGCTCTTCGTGTTATCATCACTCTTCTAACTCCATTTGAGTATCCTGAGTATATATATATATATATTGCCTTGGTCAAAAGTTTCCTTACCAATCCCCTTACGTCTTTCACTAAGGGCCAATATATCCAAACTATATTTCATAAATTCACTCTCCACTTCCTGTAACTTCCCATCCTGATTCATGGTTCTAACATTCCAATTACCTATTTTCAACTTTTCTTTAGTATTTATAAACCGGGAGATTCTTAGCACCCCGCTACGCCCGGGACTGGGGGCCATTCTCTCATGTTCTCTATCCATGACTGACTAAATACCTAGAGGATTCATTGGCTAGGTACATCAAAGGATAGCCAGTTCCTTGTGATGCGCAGTGCCTATCTAACTCAGGCAAGTGACCCCTGCCGGTCCACACTAATTCTAGTAAGATCAACAGCCAACAGGAGTAAAAGCTGAAGAGACGGTTAGTACATTGCCTTAAACCCAGTCCGTCACCCTGCTGCCAGTGACTTTGAGATTTAGGGGGGCATTTCCTCCACACCCATAGCTCTCATTACTCCACCAAGTTCCTCATCTGCTTATACGAGTATAACCGTTGGCAAACATGGATTGCTAAGATATACCGCCTTGCACGGTATATATACCCGGAGATTCTTAGCACCCCGTTACGCCCGGGACTGGGGACCATTCTTTTATCTTCTTTATCCATGACTGACTAAATCCATATATATATAAATATATATATATATATATATATATATATATATATATATATATATATTCATTTATTTATTCTTCTGAGCGGCTATGTTCTCAAATCTACAGAATGTGTTGGCTATTGTTTCATTGTCATACCACGACTCATGTCCACACAGTAACACTATTCTCTCTAAACTGATACATAGCCTGATTTCTATATGTAATTTCAGGCAGTTTGATTTCCAGATTTTGCTTAACCTTGCCATTTGATTAACAAATTTTACTTAACCTAGGCATTTAATTACCAACTTTTACTAAACCTAGCCATTATCTTATTTCGTTTTTTCAATCTTTCATTGAACTCTATTTATCTTTAGCCCAACCTCATGTGATATTTCATACATTTTGGTAAGCAAGTATTGGAAATCCTGTGTTGTTCTGCTAATAAGGACAGTGTCATCCGCGTACTCCAGGTTTGATAATTTCCTGTTACCAATCCAGTCCAATCCTTTTCCACCATCCCCAACTGTTGTATGCATTACAAAATCTAGGAGGATGATAAACAACAAAGGTGACAACATATTCCCTTGGAGTACTCTGCTGTTCACTGGAAATTCATCTGATAGGACTCCACGAATATTAACCTTTCATTTGCTATGCTTATGAACAGACTTAATCAAATTTATATGTTTAAGATAAACTCCATAATAATGCAGAACTCTCCACAAAATTGGCCGGTGCACACTATCAAAGGCCTTTTCATTGTCCACAAATGCCATCAAATGTGGATTTATATACTCTACACATTGCTGTGCAACATGTCTTAAAATGAAAATTTGGTCAATACCAGTTCTACCTTTTCTAAATCGTGCTTGTTCATCTCTCAACTTTTCATCAATCTCTCTCTTCACTCTCTTTAGTATAAGCATACTACAGTATATATTTTCATGACAACTGACGTAAGTGTGGTGCCTCTGTAATTATTGCAATCTGCCTGATCTTTTTTTTTTCTTTTTTTTTTCTTTTCATTTTCACCAACACTCCTAGCTCCCATTAATCAGGATTTGTCTCTTCACACCTCCTTCTACAAAAGAATTTTTCAAGTGTTATGGTAGTCACTTCATTTTCTGCCGATTTTATCTGGGCAGTTATTCCATTGTATCAAACTTTACCATCTCTTGAATTTTTTAATGATAGCTTTGACTTCAAACACAGTGAATTCATTTATGGGCATGTCAAGGTCTCCCTCCGCTTCAGGGGAGTTAAATGGCTGGACAGGATTAGAAATGAAACTATAAGAGAGGTAGATGGAGATGGTTTAGGCATGCTCATAGCGCTCCCTGAGAGAGATTGGTTCACCAAACTTTTAACTGGTCTCCACAAGGCACTAGAAGTTCGAAAACCCAGGCCTACATGGCTGAGGACTCTGAAGCGTGAGTTAGGGGATGATGAATGTAGAAATACAGATTTAAAACCTCAAGATAGAGCCGTGAGTGGGTGGCTATCCTTGTCCAGTTTCACTTGGTGGAAATCCCAATAAGCGTCCGTTGCAATTGTGTACGTGGATATACGAATCCTTGAGACCATATCAAATGGTACCTGTGTATGATGAATGTCCCAGAGACAGTAGGTGTTAAGTTGAAAGTCCATGGTTTGGGGAGGTTGTTATGTCTTCTGGCTACAACAACCATCCTTGCACAGCACTCGGTTGCATCCCCTTCTGGGATTGGTTTTACAACACCGTTATTGATGTCCTTCTCTAGCTCGGCCCTTTCCTCCTCTTCCCAAAGTTTGGTAGATTGCTGCTGGGGCGTGGCAGGCATCCGGTACGGCAACTGGTAATAGGTGTATGTTGCGCTGCTTACCTGTCATTACAGGAAAAGGTTCCCTAGTTGTGTTAAAGGTTGTAGCTGAGAAGTGACGTAACAACCATTCTTCCATTCTTGGGCTGTTCTCCTTCACGGGCAGGATTGGCACAGAGATTGGCTCCGTTGTCTGCAAAGGTGAGGCTGCGAAACTGGTCTACTGGTGACGACTGCTGATGCACCGAGTGGGGAATGGTCAGGAAATATTGGTGGAACCAGTCCCAACTCCTTACAAGTACTCAATGACAAAAGTCTTTGGCCGTTGGCACACAATAAACATCCTGCTTTGTACATCGCCCCCCTAACTCGATACTGCATGCTGTTGATCCGAGGCATTCCACTTTCAAATTGACTGCGTCACTGAAACCAGTTCGGAATTGCACTTCAGAGGGTTTGACTTGCAGGCTAGTAAGCAATGAGGGTCAAGCAACACAAATCTTTGCTCTTGTATCAGCTACGGCAAATACGGACACCAATCTTCTCCTCCCATGACCAACATTAACCCTAATAGAGGGGTTGGGGGAAATGTGTACCTCTCCAACGATCACCACACTTGAAGCAATCGGTGCTTTCTTTGTGTTCATGCAGCATCTTTGGAAGTGCCCTGCCTATTGGCACCAATGACATGTCACGTTCGCTGAGCACGTTTGACCAGGGGAATGACATTCCCAATTTGCTTTACATTTCAATTGCCACACAATGTGGTTACATCTGTCTCGACATCATCACTGGCTGTGATGTCACTACTTGAAACTTTTGCTGATTCCCGCCCAATGATACCCAGAGTGCGCTCAACATCTTCAACATCTTGGCACGCAGATTCAAATGTACAACACAAAGCTTGAAGGTCATCTACACTATTAAACATATCACATGCCTTCTTAATACAGGATCACTAAGGCTTACCATTATTTTATGAAACAGCATACAGTATATTCAACTGGGCACTCCCCACACTTTGGACTCTGGAAATCACAATCGGTGGCTTTTTGGCCACACCTTGAAAAATAATAAGTCACGGATTCCTCACATCCTTGGGCGAGAGTAAAGAATTCCGACCATGGCATAGCCTGATTTGAAGATTGTACAACAACATTCCTAATGGCATCTAAAGCCATGTCTGGAGTAAGTGCTTTCCCTTTGGCGTCCGAGTACCGGCCATCCAGAGTAAGTTGCAATGACGGAACACAGTTGAGCCTAATGTGCAGGATAATGTTCTGCGGCGGAAAGTTTTTGAGCCAAATCCAATATTCATCGAGTATATTCATGACCTGAAGGCCGCTGAGGACATAACATCACATTTCTCTGGGGCGGCGGAAGTAGGGATTCTACCGTCATGTGGTCCAGAACTAGGAAGGTCGTCCTGAAGGGTGCAAATAGCACATTTCTAGTCTGCAATTATCAACTGTGCCTGCAACACAGCCCATGGCAGGGTCCTTGGCATTGCAGGAGAGGCATGCCCTGGTGTGCCTGGGTTGATCTTTGTACCAGAGGCATGGCTTGGCATGAAAACTCACTGTACCATGTTGGGTAATAATAAAGAGCCGATCCACATTGGTGTTTATTCGAAGATATCAGAAAGCCAACTGACTCCCACAACCCAACGGTAGCTGGTTCTCACCAGTGTCCGTGGGAAACACATTATTACAATATATCTTACACCTGGGTACATCAAAACGTGTTTACCAAAGTTTAAAAAGTACCCATCTATGCTATCCTAAATATTTTAAAAAATTGTATTGATAGAGAAAAGAGTGCCTTTAATATCATCCATTTAGAGAAAAAGATCTCAATAAATGAAAGTACAGAGAAAAAGAACATTCAGGGACTCAGTTTACCATTTTAAGAATGTTTTTAGATGCCATCCCACTTAGGATGAAACAATAGTATTGGTTAGATATAACTACGCAAAGAAAAAAATCTGTTATAAATAGCCCTCAAAATTATTATAATATTTTATATACAGTACTGTAGTTTTCCCATGTTCAGAAATGCAATTAATTTTGTTGGTTAAATATATTGAAGCATGTCTCCATAAGACTAAAAAAGCATGAGAATTCCACAAATAACTTTTCTTATGATCACATGTTATATAAATTCATGACAAAAACTTGATACAAACACAACTTTCTTGTCTGAAATCACACTTTTTCCCCATTAGTCATAATGTCACCAATATTTTCCCCAGTCAAAATCCTTGGCAAAATAGGAATTGTTAACCCCTTAATGGTTCTTGGTCACCTTTTTCCCCATATCACATGGAAGCTACTTTGATATGAAACTTTTTCTTTTAGATATTATAGGCCCCAAAGCATCCTAATCATTAGGCATTTTTGGGAGGAAATAGAAATAGAGGAGAGAATTTGTGATTGTTAAGATATTACAAAATCCTGATAGATATTATATTGTATACTGCTGATCTTTTAATTTGTAAAACTGTGAGGAAATATTAGTTAGGTATTTTATTAACTTTTTGTAGATTTCTTCCTTATTTGATAATTATAATCCCAATTAATGTACGTCTTTATTTAATGGTAAAATATCCCAAAAAGGGAAGTGTGTGATTGCTCATTTGTTATTAAGAGGACATTCCTCTTACTAATGGGCCAATCCATGAATTTGTATTCTACTTACCTTACGTAGCATATCAGTACCACAAACTAACCCATTGACACTTCATAGGGCAGCAACGTTTTGTGATTTTTAGCCAAAAAAACTAAATATAAGTTAGGAAATGAAATCTTATATTTAAAAGATATCCTAATTATCTGTATTGATAAAGTAGCTATCATTAACATGAAGCTTCTTAATGAATATCTGGTCTTGAGTGAATTTGAATGTTAAAAAAATTTATTTTGAGTCCAGGCGTTTAGCATGATACTGTACATGTATCTGAATCATATAGGATTTTACTAGACAACGATTAAAGAAAATTGAGTTTCTTTTGAAAGTATAGAATGTCTTCATGTTATTTAGGTATCAAATGAAGAGTATAGAATGTCTTCATGTTATTTAGGTATCAAATGAAGAGTACAAAGTATTTTTTATCAGATCATCCTAAAGTAGATTTTTTTAAGACCATGAAATTTCAAGGACAGTTTTCTAGTAAGTAAGAAAAGTGTATAGTGTGCTCCTTATGGAAGCTTATCATTTATAAGGAAGGATGCTAAAATATGGGAGTAAAAAATTGATTTATAACAAAGACATTAGGACCTCACAAAATTGATTTATAACAAAGACATTAGGACCTCACAAGTTTGTTTCTATTTTTGGAATTAGTTGAAATGACCACCATCTCTTGATGTAGAATAGTTTTATATAGTTGAATTTTTTTAAGCATTTTTGAAGAGTAGTAGCCATATTTTTGTTAAGTTTTTTACCTTTAAAAATGTCGACAACTGTAAAATAGATTATTCAGATTGTGCATTGAATTATCTTGGTTTAGAATTAATTTTATTTGTAAAAATTATAAAAGTATGGAAATATTCATATACTAGCATTTGTTTCCTTTTCAGCAAAAAACTTTATTAACTATGGAATCTATAAAATATTTAAGAAAATTCCGTTATCATATGCACCTTTCAGTGTTATTTGTATTATTCCCACACACTCCACATGAATGAATAGTAGCTGAGCTCCCCCACCCCAACCATGAATATTCCCCCCCTAAATGTTTCACTAGTTTGAATTTAAATTTGTTTTTAATGAAAATTTTATTTAGTTTATTAAGGAATGGATTTATTGGCTCTTTAGGTTATGTTTAGTAGGATAGCATTTACCCTGATACTTATTCAACAATATGTATACTAGTGTATGAGATGTTATTTGTAAATGAAAGCAGTCAGTTTAAGGATGGTTTCATAGTGTTTAATACAAATTATAAAGCAGTGTTGGTAGTGTTTTATGATTGTCTTTCCTTTGTGTAGCTATTCAGTATTCTCATAAGAAGCTGTTTATAAGTAACAAGGAAAACCAATCACATGGCCCTTTGAACAGTCACAGTGGTAAGTTAACCCACCAGTATTGGTCCTGTTATATGCATGAAAAATTCCATTAGAAATGGGCCAACATGTTCCACTTACAGGGATGCATCGCTCGAAGCCAGTCTCGGTCCCGAGTATGGCCTCCCTCTACTTTTAGAACTGGCTCTCCTGTAACTGGTTGTACCCTTTGTGGTGCCCTGCTAACTGGCTCACCTGTTTCAGCGGGCTCCCCGGTAGCCAGTCTTGAGCCTATACCCAGTTCATCCTCACTTGTAGAAGGTAGATTAGGCACGAAGATAGGTTCATTATCCATTAAAGCAAATAATGGATAAAAGACTTGATTATCAAATTGTTTGCATATACATAGGCATTTATGTCAAATAAGATAAATATTCTAATTTTTATATAAACCGATTTTTATTTATATTTTTTGTTTGTGCATTTTCATTCTTTCATTAGTATGAAAATTGATATTTATTTCTCTGTTTGAAGGTTTTATGCTCCATAATTTCTCTGTACTTCCTCATGAAGACTATTTTCATTTAAAAATATTATTGTGTTATATGGTTTGTATATGATGCTTTTATCAAGGAAAATCTTGTATATTTGAGTCTGGTTTGGACAATAGCACATTTCAATTTTGTTTTAGCCAAATAAATCCTGTTTATAGTTATATTACCACAATAGAAGCCCTATGTGATAAGGTGTTTGACATAAATTTAATTTGTAATTTATAATCTTATGCTTAGGGCCTTGATATTTTCTCACTAGTAGAATGTGTTTTGAAATTTAGCTTTCATATACATTTAAGATTTTAAGGTGAACAAACTGAATGCTACATAGAAGTTGAAGATGCTTGAAAAAATTTTTCTCTGTGTGAGATTATAGGAAGAGCAATCTGGTTCTCACTAGATCAAAGTCCCTTGCATATTTTTTTGCTTTTAGTAGTGGACCTCCTTGTGATATTCTTTTCAAATTACCATTGTCATGTGTCTCATTTCATAATCTTCCTTCAAAATTGTTTAGTTAGTGTCTTTCTTACTACACTTATCATTGTGTATGTAATAAAATCTCAAGGATTATGACTTCAAAGATCCAGATAACTACATTATAAAATATAAGGTTAAGGAAAAACAAATGTTGAAGTCAAAATTTGATAAAAAAAAAATCCCATTTAAATGGGTTACTCTCTTTCCATAAGGTCACAACAGTTATGTAACAGTTAGAATTATTTAAGGTGAAATTTCTGTAGCTTTATGAAGAAAAAAGAATTTTGATAATACAATTTTTTTTTATTTCTTTGCTCACCTGATGTTCATATTGTTTCTTCTATAGAAGCTCTGTTTAATTGATTTTTATAAATTTTTTAAAGATTCTAAAATTTCCCATTTTCTTTCCCTTCAATAAACACCTGCTATCAGTAAAGAAAAGAACATTCTAGCAGTAAGTGGCAAGAAGCCTTGCTGATGTGCTACTGTATTTTTTGTCCCTCCAGTTTCCAAAGCAAAACTATCCCTATCCTCTTGATACCACGAGGCAGTTGGGAGGAGAGTGGGCAAGTATATGCACATCAGCTAAGTATAGAAATAAGAAATTTTGTTGTTAAAATTCTATTTATATCCATGAACCTCCCCTGATGCTCATTTTGCTGACTCCCACACACTACTGGAGGTGGGATGCCAGTGAAGGAAAGAGATAAGATAAATTAAGTTAAAAGCAGTATACCATGGTTAAGATTTACTAACCAGGTCTATATCACTTTTAACAAACCATCTAAAATTATAGTACTCCAGGTTGCTTACTAAGGCTCTTTAAAATATTGGACTGTTTAAAGGTTTAAAGACCGCTCATGAATGGCAGAGGCAAGGGACAGTGACATTGCCCGAGAGACGGACCATATATACTACGTATATGATCAGTGCCCAAGCCCTTTCTCCAGATAGACCAGTAGGCTCCCCCAAACCCCCCATCCTTAGCTCACAAGGATAGTGTAGTTGCAGCGACCAAAGGAACTAACAAGTTTGAGCGGGACTCGAACCCCAGTCTGGCATTCACCAGTCAGGGACGTTACCACATCGGCCCCCATCAAACCATGTCCCTTGTAGCTTGTCTTTAAACAATAATGCATTGCATGATCTAAATTATACTTTTGATTGATATCAAAATGATTAGTAATTTAAAACCCAATAGACTTGAAGATAAGAGTTATAAATAATAAATTACAGAACTCAAAAGTAATTGTACCACAGCTCTGCAGCCTCTATATTATAAGGCTTAGAGCCTAGGAATGTTCATAAGCAAACGAGGATTCCTTTAAGATGACGTTTAGCAAAATTTTATTGGAGTGCCATTGACTTGCTGCTAAATATCAGCAGAAAGGTTTCTACAAAATTTAAGGGAAGTAGCTGGATTACAAATACCATATACCTTCACTTCCAAGCCTTTTATAATTGGATCGAGTTCTTAGAGAGTTACTGTGGCCAAACTTCAACGTTTGAATGATTTTGCATTTTTCGGTTTGGGCAGTTAGGTTTGGTAGTATGTGTAGAATTATATTTCAGTAGCCTATATAATGAGGTTATTTTGTATATATTACTGTATACAGTAATAACACAACATACAACCACTGTTGCATAATAACATTCCAAGATACGAACCAGCCTCCGAGCAAAATTTTGCATTGAGATACGGGCACAATATTGAGAGACAATTGTGCTTACAGATGCTAGCACTAGATGGCCAAGCACTTGGGAGCCCTCTTAAGCCCCCATCACTGGTTCAGTTCACGTGGCCATTGACTTCTGTACACATCTCCTGTGTTGTGTTTGCATTATTTACATGATTTACATAGTACTGTATTGGTGAACATTCTTTGTAATAAGTGATGGGTCTTAAGAAAGTGAGGGCTAAGGTTGGCAGTGAGAAGAAAAAAGCAAAATGGTGATGAAGATAGTATGAAACTATCGAGAAACATGAGTAAGTTGGCATGCCATTATGTGTGGAATACATCAACATTCGAGAAAATTAGAAAAGAATAGAGAACTTCAGGTAAAATATATGGTGTACTCTCTCTTGAGTAGCTTGCAATTTCTCTAATTGAATCAGTTATTTCACATTTTTTGACACTGATGTCTTTTTTTAGTCATATGACCAACTTTTACCAGGTACCTATCTAAGAGAAACTGTTTTTGTTTCTTACATATGGTGTAAAAATA
>NC_090748.1:70590701-70595701 GCF_036898095.1 Palaemon carinicauda
TGGAGATAGTGGCCCCTTCGGTCTGGCAGCCGAGTCTTAACCTCCAAAGGCCACCTAGCTCGTCACGAGCGCAGCCCTCGGGTTTCCTCGACGGGCAGGCCCGCAGATACGAGAACCTCCGGAAGAGTTGTTGGACCCAGGACAGAGGCCCCCGTCCCGACGGCGATGCCCGTCCTTCGACGTGAACCCCTGCGACCCTACAGCAGGCTCTGGCAGACCGGCGTAAGTCCGCGAAGGTTCCGACTACTTCCGCCTAGCGGAGAGTCGCCCCTTCGGTCTGGCAGCCGTGTCCCAGCCTCCAAGACTTCGACAGGCCGGCTAGAACGAGGAAGCCCACAGCAGCTTGGTCCTCCATGGGGAGAGACAAGTCCAGGACGGAGGCTTCCGTCCCAGCGGCGATGCCCATCTTCCATCCAGAACCGCCGAAGTCGTACCACGACAAAGGATGCCTTCACCCCAAGCGGGACACCCCGTCGTAGGTGCTCCTTCTCAGGCAGAAGGGCATCCGACGGAAGGCTCAGCGGACGAGGCCCCCGTGTACCGAAAAGTATTAGCCCTCATCAGACGGCTCCACAGGCTGGACGAACCAAAGCCCGCGACGGACGAGGACTGGCTCTCGGGCCTCAGTTGGCTGGCTCCCTAGGGCTCTTTCGCCATCCTCGCGGTACGTCTCCTCCAGCAGACCCGATTATCGATGGAAGTCATCGCACCAGGTCTCAGTCGACAGGCATAATCCCGCGAAGGTTCTTACTTCTCCCGCCCAGCGGAGAGAGTCGCCCCTTCGAACTGGCAGCCTTGTCCCGTCCTCCGGTTCTTCGATGGCCCGCCCTGAACGAAGGAACCAACCAGCCAGCACGGGGAAGCCCGCAGCTCCATGGATCTCCGCAGGAGCTCCATCCTTCCAGCGGAGGCAGCCGCTGGCTCGACCCGGCAGCATGGCATCCATACCCGGTACCACGGCAGCTCCATTCAGGCTTCGTGGTCAACTGCTGGTATACCAGGGTACTCGCACCCCACGGATTCCCCGGGAGGGGATAGACCCATGACGGATACCTCCGTCCCAGTGGCTCCATCCGTGATGGGGATAGCCGCTCCATCGTCCCGGCCAGACCCATCTAAGCATTGGAGGTGGCCGCTGACACACCCATGATGGCTACCTCCGTCCCGGCGGCTCCATCCGTAATGGAGCCAGCCGTGCCATCGTCCCGGCCAGCCCCATCCAAGAATCGGAGGCGGCCGCTGACATGGCAGGGTACTTAAACCCCACGGTTTTCCCCGGGAGGGGGTAGACCCATGACGGCTACCCCTGTTCCTGACGGCTACCCCTGTTCCTGACGGCTACCCCCGTTCCTGACGGCTACCCCCGTTCCTGACGGCTCCATCCGTGACGAAGGCAAAGTGGTTTTCCCCCTAGCTGGTCAAACGGGGCTATTGCCTCTCCAGTGCCTGCCTCAGTGGCCGCTGGAGAGAGACCCCAGCACCTTTGCTCAGTGCCTCTTTGGCTCCGTCCGCCTGTCGGATGTAGAAGTTGGCACACGTAATCTTTCCCTTGCCTTTCCTGCCGTAGGGGACCTTCGACTCCTCAGTTAGCCTTCAGACCCTCCTACTCGGGCTCCAGGAGAGGGCGTTCAGGCCGCGGCTCTTGAAGGAGATAGGAGAGGAGGCCCCCTCCTCCTGCCGACGCCTCAGGTGGGGGGATGCCTCAAACGATCTTGGCAAGCATGGCAGGACCACAGAGCGGATCAGTGGACCATAGCAGTACTAAAGGAGGGGTACAGGCTGCCCTTCCTAGCGGACCCCCACCTCGGATCCCAGATCAACAGGCGGAGTGGTTGGCACCCAAGGACCCATTGAGAGTAGCAGTATTGCAGGAAGAAGGCTCGGCAATGCTGGCGAAAGGGGCAGTAGAACCAGTCGAGAAACCGAGTCCAGGGTTCTACAACAGGCTCTTCCTGGTGGAGAAGGCGACAGGGGTCTGGAGACCGGTCATGACCTTTCAGCCCTCAACAAATTCGTGTGCAACACCGACTTCAAGATGGACACTCCGAAGTCGGTCCTAGCGACCTTGAAGGAGGAGTTCATGAGGTCCATAGGCCTCAAAGACATCTACTAACAGGTCCCTGTTCATCCCTCCAGCAGGAGGTTCCTAAGGGTAAAATGGAGTACCAAAACGTTGCAGTTCAAAACCCTATGCTTAGGACTCCCTGCACAAGATAGTCCTGGTGTCCCCGGAGACGAAGGAAGTCCTGGAGTGGTGGCAATCAGAACGAACACCCTCAAGGGAATGCCCTTTGCTACCGACCCTCCGGAGATGATCCTGTTCACGGACGCATCCAAGGAGAGCTGGGGTGCCCATCTTCTCGACAAAACGGAAAAAGGTAAAGGGGAAGTCGAGGAGACGAACCTGCATATAAACGTGCTGGAGATGAGGACCGTACAAAGGGCGTGCCTAGAGTTCGTCCATCTACCCCGGGGAAGCACCGTGGCTCCGGGGTGCGACAACGCCACGGTGGTGGCCTACGTGAAAGAGCAAGGAGGACTGAAGTCGAAGGAATGGTGCAGTCTCACGATGGAGTTCCTAGAATGGGCTGAAGTGGAACAAATCAATTTTTCAGCCAGGTTCTCTCCGGGGAAGAGGAACGTCCTGGCCGACGGCCTCAGCAGGATGGGTCAAGTGGTAGGGCCCGAGTGGTCCCTACACCCAGAAGTGGTCAAAACTCTCTCCCTGAAGTGGGGCTCGCCGGTGATAGAACTCTTCGCCACGAGACTAAACGCACAGCTCCCCGTGTTTTGTTTTCCTGTGCCAGATCCAGCAGCAGCGTTCGAAGACGCCTTCTAATGAGACAGACGGCCAACCTGTGGGTGACTTTGGTAGCACCCTGGTGGCCAGAGAGAGAGTGGTTCGCAGATCTAAAGAAACTGGCATGCCTTCCACCTGGGCCACTTCCAGACAGACCAGACCTTCTCCGGCAGCCTCACTTCCAGAGGTTCCACGAAAACTCTTGGTCCCTCCTCCTTCACGCGTGGAGGTTATCAAGCGTCTCCTGAAAAAGGAAGGATTTCCGTCGAGGACGGCATCAAGGATGTCAGGGTACCTGAGGCGCTCGTCAATCGAGGTGTACCAGGCGTAGTGGGCTACCTTTTCTAAGGGGTGCTCCTCGAAGAACATCAGGTTGTTAGGGGCCTCCATTCACGAGATAGCAGACTTCCTGGTCTATCTCAGGGACGAAGTGGTATGTCCATCCCAAGTCTTCCTCCTGAAGGACATAGACCTGGGTGCCTCCAGATAGATCTCGACGTTCTTCAAGAGCTTCGAGCAGTCGTTTTCCCCCCAAGCTGCTAGAGTTGCCCTAGGGGGGTGTGGCTAGGGTACTTGAAGATGCTTTTGGAACCTCCCTTCGAGCCTCTAAAAGACATTCTAGACAAGGAGCTCACCATCAAGGCAGTCTTTTGTTTAGCTCTGGTATCAGCAAAGAGTAGGTGAGATTCTTGGCCTGTCGTATGAGATCTCACACTCGAAGGGGTGGCGAGAAACTACCTTCAGATTCTTACCTTCCTTCGTAGCCAAGACTCAGAATCCAGCTATTTGGGACCCCAAAGTTGAAGGGTTCTTAGTGCCAGCCATCCCTCGCTCGGGCAACCCGAGGGATTTGCTGCTGTGCCCTGTCAGGGCAGTATGGCAGTATTTAGAGAGGACAGCTAGACTTCATCCCGAGATCAAGAGTCTGTTCATTTTCCTCAGGACTGTGAAGAAGCCAGTCTCCAAGAACACTTTCTCCTTCTGGCTAAGACAAGTGATCGTCAGGCCCTACAGTAGTGCAGGGATCCCCTTTCCAGGAAAGCCCAGACCCCACGACATTAGAGGTCTAAATACTTCATTGGCGTTTGAGATAAACATGGCAGTGGGCCAAATCCTGAGGGCAGGTACTTGGTCTAGCCAGTTGACCTTTAGGGCTCACTACTTGAAGGACTACTCGAGAAAGTCCCTGGACGGGTTCTCGCTCGGTCCCGTCATTTCCGCGCTCCAAACGGTTTAAAGGTGTAGCCCCAGTGGTAACTGCGGGTAGTAAGTCCAAGGGACACAGGTTCCTTCCTGAGCCCCCTTGTTCATCCTTCCCCTATTCCCTTACCGGAAATGACTGGGGTAGTCCCCTGAAACTGCCATGGGATACACTATCATTGGAAGGACATGTCTCCTAGGATTCTTGCAGAAGTGAGTTACTTAGACACCAAGATGGTTTTTTGCGTAGTTTCCCTATTTTCTCATGTTTTCCTTGAGGTCAGCAGAACCTAGTCTCCTACCTAGGTTCCTCTTCTATTCTCGTCACGGTCTCTAGGTCCTGAAGGACACTCCCACCTCCTAAGGTATAAGTCTCCTAAGAAAGTAGTTCGAGGTAAGTACTCCGTGTTGGAACAAATCACAAATTTTAAGTAATTTGTATTTTTCCTAACAGTACTTACCTCGAACTTCTTTCGGGTAATGGCCCGCCCATCCTACCCCGAGTGCCTTGCTGGACTTCATAGATACCTAAGCTATCAAGAACTTACTGGAGATCGAGACCTGAGCAAGCATGCTCTCTGACCTGGGGTTAGCCTCAGGGAGTGTATCACTCCAACTGAGGTTACCCCTCATAGAAAACGGGACTAGGGTAAACTACACAAAACTCTGGTCGGTTGGGAGGAGATCCCAGATACTCCTAAGAAAATAGTTCGAGGTAAGTACTGTTAGGAAAAATACAAATTACTTAAGATTTGTGATATATATATATATATATATATATATATATATATATATATATATATATATATATATATATATATATATATATATATATATATATATATATATATACATATATATATATATACATATATATATACACATACATATACATATATATATATATATATATATATATATATATATATATATATATATATATATATATATACATATATATATACACATATATATACATATACATATATATATATATATA
>NC_090748.1:70597712-70817712 GCF_036898095.1 Palaemon carinicauda
AGAAAAAGCATATATGGCGACAGAGCATCCAAAATGGTGCCTCCGGTGGACGGCTATGCTCTGATAAACACATCTAAATTACGCTAATTTAGCTGTGAGAAGGGAGCTAAAAATTATACACAGGAAAGATTAAATACTCAACTTTCCAGATGATGAAGATGCTGGACAATGCGTGATAAATCCCCAATACTAGTAACACAACACCGAGAGCAAGCGGGAGATACACCGTGCTTAGTTCGCTACTAACAAAGGAATGGGCCGCCATGTTTGGCGCTGTAGTAGTACGGGAAGGGGATCCACCGGGTAATCTTGATGACGGCTCCCATTCATTTTCGCCACTCTTCCCCCTCGGAGTAAAAACTGTTCGGGGTGAAGATTGCCATGTGTCATATCAAGAAATACGTCCCCTGATATTATGTGATATCCTTAAGAATTTTCTTAAAGGATACTCGCGCCAGGAGTTAGAATTCTGGAGACCTATGGTCAATTCTCTGGGAGTATCACTGTAGTTGAATATCCCTTAGAAAGCTGCCTAAAGGAACCTTCCATCAGGACGACATACCCTCTTAATGAGAGAATGCCTTGATGAAGTCATTGAGCTTCAGCACGGCATTCTATTCCCGTGCTGAAACTTGGTGACGGGCAAGAGGGCTCTCAAACTTGGGGAAATTGCTCCCCCAGTTTGAATCTAAATTTCTCTCTTAATTATCTTTTTCTTCCTCTTTATATTGCTTCAACCTTCTCCTAATATTATAAACTTTTCTTCATGTTGCTGTCCCAACCCTATGAGTAAAATTTCCAATATGTATATGTGTATAGATTTACATATATATGTATGTTTATTATTATTTTTTTTTCTCTCTCTCTTTATGGCATGGATGTTTCTACATCTGTTATTGCCACTTGGGCGGATGTTTCTACATCTGTTATTGCCACTTGGGCGGATGTTTCTACATCCGGTATTGCTGCCTGCTTTGATGAATGGGAAAGGTGTCACGGTTGGGAGGTGTTTGTGCTTAAAGCTATATGTGTGAGTATTGGATGATCTCAGCCATCCCGAAGATGGTTTGGACCTTTTTGGTGGAACAATTCTCAAGTGTTGGGTCTTCGGAATCCAGGGGGATCCAATGCTTGGGGTAGGACTCTCGGCTTTTGGCCGGAAGCCCGTCATTACAGATATGGGGAGGAGGATTCCATAGTTTCTTGGTCTCAGTCCTAACAGGCGGGTTCAGCTTACACCTGTGCCTCTATATCTGTTTTGATGCTATCCTTCGGGTGGACCATCTGGGAAGTATATTTTCACTGTGCCGGTAGTGGAGAGTGCAAATTTCCTTCCCAACATGTGATGCCTTAATGTTCTCAAGCATGTAAATCAAACTTTTAAAAAAATCACTCTTCTCTTTTCTTTATTCTGATGGATTCTTGTGAGAATGACCCCACCTCCCCTGGATATGCTGACTCGCCCCCGGCACTGCTGACGACCTCTGGCAATTCATTTAAAGAAAACTCCGTTGACGACGTAGGAACTAAAAAGGACTATTCTTTAAACACTCGTAAAAAGGGTAATTTGGGCAACACAGGAAAACTGAATGTCCTGCACGTTACCCAAATCCCATTAGAAGCTAATTATGATATGCTACATAAAATATTTGAGTGTTACGGATTAATAAAAGAAATTAGAATGAAACTTCAAGATGATAATTGGGAATCTTGGTTATCATTTAATTGTCATGAGGAAACATCTAATGCAAGCCGTAATATTGTTGATATTAAAGTAGGTAATATTAGTGTTAAGGGTGCTCTGTGTGATGGGGCACCTAAAGATCTGGATGTCTACAGACCAGCAGACTGGGCTGATAAAGATATAGAGGCAGATATGCCATCCCAAAGAAAGCCAAAACCACCAATGTGGCTTCTTGCTCAATCTGTAGGAGGTACGGAAAATTATTTCAAGATCTGCAAATTTCTTCAGAGGAAGGTAGGTACGATCGCAACTGGAGATATATCTCGATTCGGGAAGAAAAGTTACTTGATAAAGGCCCAGTCATACACACAGTCTGTTATACTGTCCAATTTGAAGACAGTAAATGATGATATAAAATTGGACATCAAACCCCATCTAAACTTTAGCTGTGGAAGGGGAGTGGTTTTTAAAGGGATTTTGACGAAGGAAAAATCTATTTCTGGTGAGAGACCTGTGACGCCCGGTGAAAAAGTCCTAATAAACATAAAGATATAGTCTAAATCGAGCACCTTCCTGAGGTGTGATCATAACAATAACAAAGACTAAATCGCTATTCTTCGTAGGTCTAAATTGGACTTGCTAGCAAATAAATACCATAGTAAAAACCAATAATAAATAATGATAATAGAATTGGTCAAAAAACGTAAGTGATATAATCTAGATGACAGAGTACCAGATGGGCAAAATTAACTTGAAAATCTACTGAAGCGAACAACACCCAAAATGGCTGCCGATACCGAGGCCGGCCAACCGCTTCTAAAACTAAAATCCACAATACTGGAAAAGGAACAAATGCCCGGTACTGAAATAAACTGTCAAAACAAACTATGGTACTTAACATTGGTAAAGGTGAAGTAGCAACGTCAGTCATGTTGAATTAACGACAACCACTTCCGAAAATCACTATACAAAAACTTATCAACTATGCGGGCAAGTCCAAAACAGAAGGATGACCTAGAAGGCGTTCGTGTGGGTGACGTGGCGTGGCCCAAGTGTGGTTTCTGGGGTCTTTGTTACGGCCCTTCCCTTTGATGGAGGAGTTATCTAAATGGAAGACAGCCTGTGAATAGTGGTTTGCACACGCCCCTGATGTATACACGACACTCACGAAGTGCTCGCGTGAGGGTAGTAACCTCTGCATTCCATGCTTTTAATTTTCTCTGGTATATTTGGAAGATTTATATCAGAAAAAGTACAAAGAAGGACTTTTTCACCGGCCATCACAGTTCGACCCAGAAATAGGGATTTGTATGAATTTACTGAAGAGGAGATATTGGCTACGTGTCCTCTATCAGTGTGGAAAGTGCATAAAGTACCTGGAACATCAATGATTGTTCTTACTTTCCTGGATGCCGATGTACCTTTCCACATTGACATAGAAAACAAAAGGATCAGAGTTCAACATTTTAAACAGAAGCCACTGCAATGTTATAATTGCTTTAAATTTGGACATCCTTCCAAAGTTTGCAATAGTGAAAAAATTTGTAATACTTGCTCCAATATTTACCATGGGGAATGTACACTTGAGGCAAGGTGCTTAAACTGCAACTCTAATCATAAATCTAATGATAGGAGCTGCCAGTTTTATAAGTTAGAAGAGGCTGCCCTCAATAAATCAATTCTTGAACATGTAAGGGTGGGGCATGCCAAGAGATTATTAAATAAATCTAATACTTATGCAAAGATATTAAAAACAGGAGAAAAAGTTCCTCGGGAATCATCTACTGTACTACTGTAGGTAGTTCTCAAAAAAGGAATTCACCATCTATTGATAAAGTGCTGCATAAGACGAGAACATCTCCTCCTAAAGATTTATCGTTGAGTATCAACAAAAAGACATTGCCCACCAATATCAAACCTTTGTCCCCCATTACAAAGGATAGTACTAACCTCTCCCAGGCCATATCCTTGCCTGATTTAATGGAGATTCCACCTGACACCAAGTTATCAGGTGTACCTGTAGTGGGGAAGGTACAAAAACCTGGTAACTCACAACCTATTAATCGTAAAAGAGAGAGACCTCCATCTCTCTCACCCCCTTCCATAAGAAATACTAGAATTATGACATCAAATAAATATGATGTTTTGTCTGTTGATGTTGGCAATCAACCAGAAGATAATTTAAATAAATCAGAAATTCAAGTTGAGGTCCACCATCCCCCTCAAAAAATAGATAAAAAAGATACAAAGAAAAACACCAACGTAAAACCCAACATAACAAGACCATCTCTGAAGAAACCTACAGGTAATAATGTTAGATTAAAAACTGCTAATGGGAAGACCTCATTCAAGATGTCTTCCCGAAATAATCCATAGTTTTCTCCTCAATTTTGCAATGGAACTGTCAGGGTTTAAGGGCGAAATTTGAAGAACTTAGGCTCCTAATTCATGAACATTCCCCCATAATTGTATGTTTACAGGAAAGTATGTTTGATGCTAACACTCCTAGTCCTCGAGAGTATGTTAGCTATAGAACACCATATAATCATCAAGCAGGGAGCCATGGTGGAAGTCTCATGTACGTTCGTCGAGATGTTCCCCAAATACCTATGTCTATATGTACAACACTGCATGCAGTGGTTGTACAAATTGATATAGGAAGAATATATACAATATGCTCTCTCTACTTGCCTCCAAATGATAATATTTTATATGATGATTTAGCAGAGGTCATTCATCAACTTCCTCAACCATTTCTCTTACTGGGAGATATGAATGGTAGACATCCTTTATGGGGTGATATCTTAGCAAACACAAGGGGCAATATTATCTCATCAATTGTGGAGAATGAGGATGTGGGACTCCTTAATACAGGAGAGCCCACACACTTCCATGTTCAGACAGGTACCTTGTCATGCATTGACCTTTCAATTGCAAGCTCTAACTGCCTTCTTGATTTTGATTGGAGGACATTAGATGATTGGCATACTTGTGATCATGCACCAATCATTATAAACACCAACAAGGGTCCGCCTTTACAAAGATCGCCACGATGGAATCTTGGCAAGGCAGACTGGGTTAGATTTTGTGAGCTAAGTGAAATCGAAGGGAGTGCAGATCAGTTTGAAAGTATTGATGATGCCATAGACCTACTGAATGGAACTCTCCATACAGCAGGAATCAGTTCGATTCCCAAAACCACAGGACTATTCAAAAGACGACCAGTCCCGTGGTGGTCTTCAGAATTAACAGCCTTGCACAGAGCCACCAGAAAATCTCTGACTAGATTGCGTAAACGCCGTACGGAGAAAAATTTGATAACGTACAAAAAGTGTAGAGCACAGTTCCGCCGTGCCATGAAGGAAGCTAGACGCCAATCTTGGGTGGCTTTTGTTTCCTCCATTAATAGTAGGACACCACCATCTTCCGTATGGAGGAAAGTAAAAATTATTGCAGGCAAATTCACCCCAAACCCACCACCAGTGTTAAAGGTGAATGGTCAGTATGTGACTGAAGGAATTGAAGTTAGCAATGCCCTGGCTGACCATTTTTCAAATGTATCGTGCAAGAGTGTAGCAGCTCCTGGTCACCAGTACAGGAGCATTGAAGAAAAGAAAATTTTAAATTTTGCAACAGGAAGGGAAGTCATATAATTCTCCTGTCACTGAAAGAGAATATGATTCGGCACTTTCCACTTGCAACGATACAACCCCTGGACCCGATGGAATTCCATACGCAATGATTAAACATGTACATTTTAATACAGTTGTTTATTTTAAGCATTATTAATAGAATATGGCATGATCATAGTTATCCAAGTGTTTGGGAACTAGCCATTATTTTAGCCTTTTTAAAACCCGGCAAGGACAAGTTTTTAGCAGCAAACTATCGACCTATTGCATTGACATCTTGTTTATGCAAAATTATGGAGAAGATGGTCAATGCAAGACTGATGTGGTACCTTGAAAAGAATGGTATTTTATCACCGATTCAATGTGGATTCAGAAAAATGCACTCAACGACTGATGTGCTGGTACGACTCGAGTCCTCCAGTTGTGAAGCGTTTGCTTCCAAACAGCACCATGTGACAGTCTTTTTTGATCTTGAAAAGGCATATGATACCATATGGAGATACGGTATACTTAAAAGAATTCATGAGTTAGGATTAAGAGGAGAGCTACCACTATTCATTCAGTCATTTCTTTCACATAGAGTTTTCCAAGTGAGAGTTGGGGAAGCTCTATCACAGAGTAAATGCCAGGAAGAAGGAGTTCCTCAGGGGAGTGTGCTGAGTGTAACCCTTTTTGCACTAGCAATTAATGGGATATCCTCAGTTGTTCCCCAGGATGTTCTCGCAACATTATTTGTGGATGATCTCTCAATATCATTTGCTGGCACTAGAATGGCAATGGTTAAGAGAAAAATACAACTCTCTATTGATAAAATTATCCAGTGGGCCGATATGAATGGATTTAAGTTCTCGACAAGTAAAACTAAAATTGTCCATTTCTGTCGTATTCGGGGAGTACATCCAGATCCGGTTATATACATCAAAGGTCAACGGATCCCATGTGCAAGTGAAGCTAAATTTTTAGGGTTGATATTTGATTGTAGGCTTACATGGGTTTCTCACTTAAAAGCTAAATGTGTTGAAGCTATGAATCTTTTAAAAGTATTGTCCCATACATCATGGGGGGCAGACCGCAATACAATCTTAAAATTATACAAGGCCTTGACTTTTTCCAAAATTAGTTATGGATGCGAAATATACTCCTCAACAACCCCAAGCTGGTTAAAAATATTAGATTCTATACATCATGCTAGTATAAGATTGTCCACAGGAGCCTTTAGAACCTCACCTATCTCAAGTTTCCTTGTGGATGCTGGGGAGTTGCCTCTAGACCTTTACCGAATGTCCTCTATTATTCGGTATTGGTTTAGATTGCAAAGACTCCCTAATTATTCAGCCTTTCAGACTGCAAGCCTTGTAAGGCACTCAACCTACTTTGAGTTACACCCAAAATCTCCTCAACCTTTTGGGTTTCGGGTGAAACAATTATTAAACAATCTGGATATAATTAGAATTAAGGTGCTTCCATTCAAGGTATCATCAACGTCTCCATGGAAAATTACCTGGCATATCTTTTTGTAAATACTTTATTGGAGTTAAGAAGAATATGACTGACTTAGAATCCAGGTCTCTTTTTATGGAACATGTTGAAGAACATAGGGGATCGACTTTTATATATACTGATGGCTCCAAATCTGATGCTGGCGTTGGATTTGTAGTACATAGTAATGATTTTAATTGTACAGGTGCACTTCCTCTAACAACTTCCATATTTACTGCCGAACTGTATGGCAGACTAACTGCTATTGAGAAAATAACTTTGGAAAAGGAGGGTAATTTTACAATTTTTAGTGATGCAAGGAGTGTTCTTCAAGCTTTAGAAGTTTTTAATTCTAGTAACCCTCTAGTTTTAAAGATTTTAGAATGGCTTTTTATTATTGGACGGAGAGGTATAACAGTTCGATTTTGTTGGGTTCCAGCACATGTAGGTGTGTCCGGGAATGACAAGGCAGATTTAATGGCGAAGAATGTGGCATCCGAGTTGCTACCAAGGAGGTATCCCATTCCCTGTAATGATTCCCTACCTTACATCAAGAAATTGGTTTGTAATAAAGGCAACAGCACTGGGATAGTCAAGATGGCAATAAAATGAGGGAAGTAACAAATATCATATCACCTTGGAGGTATAACATGATACCCCGAAAATGGGAGACGACTCTTTGCCGTCTCCGTATTGGTCACACACGGTTGACACACGAGTTTCTGCTGAAGGGCCAACACTAACCGTATTGTGAGGACTCTTTAGTTCCTTTAACAGTGAGGCATTTGTTGACCGAATGCCCTAATTTTACTAACTTAAGAAATAGATACCTGTTTGAAGCTCGAGGTGAGGATGGCAGGTTCATCCTTGCCAAGATTCTTGGACATGATGTGTCCTACTATGCGAGCGGAATTTCTAGATTTATTTCAGAAGCAGGTCTTCTGAAAACTATTTAAACTATTGTAATGACTTCTTAACTTTTATGGTTTTAATTGAATTCTCTCTTATTTTTCATATATAATAAATGCTATTGGCATCAATGACCTTAGATGTCAGGATGCCAGAAAACTTTCAATTAATCAATCAATCAATCAGGACGACATAGCTGAGCCCAAAAAATGCACTCAACGACTGATGTGTTGATACGACTTGAGTCCTCTATTTGCTTCCAAACAGCACCATGTGACAGTCTTTTTTGACATGATGACATCACTCTTCGCAAAGGGGAGTTCCAAAAGACTGCGCAGTCCTAGCACGAGAGATCACGAGCGAATGCAGAATGGCTAAGCCTAATAGGTCGATGCCACAAGTAAATCGAGAAATCCCAGAGGCTATGAAGGAACAGCAGAACAGGTAAGTCGGAACACCGACAAGGAGAGATCAAAGAGGAACTCCAAAACACTACACAGTCCAACCATGGGAGATCAAGAACGTATGTAGCATGGCGGCCCAACGGATTCACCGACAAGGGCTAATCCAATCGCCTAAAAGATCAATGCCGCAGGTTGATTGAGAAAACGAAGAGGCTATGATAGAACAGCAGTACAGACAAGAGGAGCTCACCATTCATAAAGGGGAATTAAAAAAGACACTGCAGTCCTAGCATGGAAGATCTTGAACGAATGCAGCATGGCGAACCAATTTATTCGCCAACGGGGGCTAGGCTAAGCCTAATAGACCGAAAAAACCAGAGAATCGAAGGTAGCAGACATAATAGGCTCAGTAAACTAGTATAGCCGAGGAAAAAACCCTTTAAGAGTAAAAAGACCGCTGACAACGAGACCAGTAAGAAGGGCCTGATCGCTGTCTCCGAACCCGTCTCTGACAAAACCACCACTCTTAGCTAGGTTAGACAGGACAAACACGCATAAAATTAAAATTCAAACTACCATAAAACATATTAAAAGCAAACACAAAACAGAGTCCAAGGCATCGCAACGCCAAAATAAAGCTAGATAATGTAACACTAGTGAAATAAAACTAAGTGAATATAAAATAACAAGGGCAGAAACGCACCCAAAATGGCGCCCAAAAGCTAGCTGGACTCGGAGCGCTCCGTCATCGCCATAAAGTCAAATAAACACTCCCTGAAGGGATCAAAAGCAGTTACAACTAAATCAAACTGTGAAAGAGGAGGCTACTCCACTTTGACGACTAAAGGGAGGCCATCATGCGAGGAAACAACTCCAAAAAGTAGAGAAAAAGCGTTTTTGACAAAGAAGCAAACGCGTAGGTAATCTGCAAAAATTAGAATGAGAATCAGGGATGAGTAGTACTATGGAGAGAGAGAGGATATGTAATGGCTCCTCACCTATCCTCCTCCTTAGATTCCTAGACTGGGTTAAGTTATCTGCGGATATGTCCCTGATTATACATGATATCTTAGGATAGTCGTTCCGGGGGTTAGAACCCTGTGATACCTGAAGGTAATTATCTTGTAATATCACTCACAGAAATATTATACAGTAGGAAGCTGCCTAAAGGAACTTCCATCAGGACGACATGGCTGTCTCACCCAAGAATAGATTTTTCCTACGTCAAAATCCGATTTTTGACCTTGAAAAGGCATATGATACTACATGGAGATATGGTATACTTAAAAAAATTCATGAATTGGGATTAAGAGGATAGCTAACTATTTATTCAGTCATTTCTTTCACATGAGTTTTTCAAGTGGGAGAAACTCTATCAGAGAGTAAATGCTAGGAAGGAGGAGTTCCTCAGGGTAGTGTGGTGAGTGTAACCCTGTTTGCACTAGCAATTAATGGGATATCCTCAGTCATTTCCCGGGATGTTCTCTCAACATTATTTGTGAATGATCTATCCATTTCATTTGCTGGAGCTAGAATGGCAATGGTTGAGAGAAAAATATTACTCTCAATTGACAAAATTATCCAGTGGGCCGATATGAATGGATTTAAGTTCCCGACAAGTAAAACTACTATTGTCCATTTCTGTCGTATCCGGGGAGTACATCTAGACCCAGATATATACATATTAAAGGTCAACGGATCCCATGTGTAAGTGAAGCTAAATTTTTAGGTTTGATATTTGATTGTAGGCTTACATGGGTTTCTCACTGAAATGTGTTAAAAGCCAAATGTCTTGAGGCTCTGAATAGAGTTTTCGCTCTGAGGGGGAAGAGTGGCGAATTTGAGTATTTAATCTTTCCTGTGTATAATTTTTGGCTCCATTCTCACAGTTAAATTAGCATAATTTAGATGTGTTTAGTGGAGCAGAGCCATCACCGGAGGCGGCCATTTTGGACTGGTCGTACGTCATAAATGCTTCATTTAGTTGGTAGTATGACGTCCCCGGTATTTAGCTTTAATGAATTATAGCTATTTAGGCAAATTATACTAGTGAAGATAAGATTATACATGTAATATTTCCTCTTCTCTTAAACGTTTCGATAGTATACGATAGGGCCTCGGTGACGTAGTGTAGTCGAGATCCTGACTCAAGTTAGGCTAGCCTAATGCGTTTTAGTATACTTTAGTAACATTATCCCCGTTTATCCTCTTGTATCGTTTTATTAATTCAATCGGAGATAGCATATCTCCTAGAATTACTAACATAATTCAATGCTCGTCTCTTTTAGAGATTTAAGGATAAACCCTTCCTTCCCTCTGAGTGCCGCCATTAGGCGGCAACCCTATCTTTGGTCTTGCCATAGAGTAGTGTACTCCGGCTTGACTGGGATAGTGTTTCTGTCTATCCTCTTTGCCGGTGAGTATCCCGGCTTTGAATTACGACAGTAACTCAGAGTATTCAGTCTTGTTGTCGGCACCTCTACCAATGGGGGATTAGTCATTTCCCTGTCGGTTTAACAGTTGCCGGCATAGGAAGCCTGGTTTCCCTAGTCCACAACCGAAAGTGGTAGTACAGTTGCCGCCACCTTCTCCCTTGTGGTCTACAAGACATGTCTTATATCCGGCAATGTCTTAGGCTGAGGAATCGTTATTCTTCTGGCGCCCAAGATGGCGCCGGCATAGGAACCAATGTTTCCTTGTTTTGCTGTTGAGAGTGGGAGGCAGACGTGCTGCCTTCTTTCTTTGCAAAAATATAAGACCCTTTCCCTTCCCCTTCTGTCCTTTAGTGACGACCTGGCCGTCACAACATCTGTGGCCAGTATTCTACAATCTACCTGCTTGCCGGGCTGATTACGATGCCGGCCGGGCTCCTACAAAGGCGGCTAGATTGCCGCTTCAACCTTTCCCCTAATGGAAGCAAGGCTCCGGGAAAGGTAGTCCCGGCCATGACGGCTGCCGGTGGGAGACCCATTACAACTTTGAGTATTCTTCAGTCCTCTCTTAGACTGCCATCCACAAACCCTGTAACTGGCAGTGCAGCCGGCAACAGATATTGTGGCTGGATGGAAGCTAGAATGAATACTTTCTTTCCCCTTCCATTTGAATCCTTATTCTGGAAAGAAGGCAGTAGAGACAGTAGTCCCTACAACCCTTATTATTGTACTAAACTATAATAATACGGTAGCCCTTCTATCCATTCTTTCTCTTTCTCTGTCGGCTAGTGCCGCCAGGTACTAGCTTAGCCGTTAGTATGCCAGCAGAACTACAGTATAAGACTATACAGTAGCCAGTATTCCTGCAATATAGAAATACAGCAGTTAGAAAACTACAGTATATAATATACAATAGTATGATTTTCCAACATATTCTGTGTATCCTTTCACAGTCCATTGTTGAGACCGCTAAATAATGTTGAAGTGAAGTATTCCTTCAATATTCTGATGTATCCTAGATCATCAGAACATAAAAATCTTTACCCTACAGTATTAATATTCTCTTGTGGGAGAGTTAGTGCTAGTATACACTGACTCAGCTCTATGTACGAGAGCTATTCCACCCTATATTTCCCTAATAAGGAAATTATAAAATATTAATATTGAGGGAGGTCACAGCAATTGCCTGGACAGGAAACACAGATATGTGTCTTTCCTATTTCCTTTCTAGCTTACTATCCTAAGCTCTAATTATAATAGTAATGATTACTATTTACTACATGTGAATAATTATCAGTATGATAAATTACCCCATACAGTACTCATTTCACTCTTTCCTTCCTTACAGGAGGAAGGCAAGGTGAAGTGTGCAGCCCTGTCCTGCAACCACAAAAGTAGGACCTTTTACGGCCACAAGATGTGCAGGTCTCATGCTCCCAGCTGCATCGTATTTGGATCCCTGAGGTACTGGAACCCATATTTTTAGCATATATTATATCAATAATATAAACAACCTAATACTCATTCCCCCTTCTCTCCCTTACAGGAGGAGCTGATGGCGAAGCGTACAGGGGTGTTCTGCAACCACAAGAGTAAGAACTTTTGTGGGCATACGATGTACGGGTCTTATGCCCCTGCCGCATCGTATCTGAATCCCTGAGGTTCTGGGACCCGAAAGGTCACTCCAATCGCTTGACTTTGCTGACCGACAGCTTTGTAAAAGACATCCCTGACACTATGGAGTCAAGGGATACAACAAGGGAAACCCAACAAAGGCTTCCAGAGGAATTTTCAGGGACCTTACCTACCTAACAAATTTTGAAGTGCCTACTGTTCCCTAAGGTTCAATCAAATACATTTGTGCCTCAGGCACAGGTCCAGCCTCCCTCATTCCAACGGACAGTGGACACGGATATCAACAGGCACTACAAG
Source organism: Palaemon carinicauda (assembly GCF_036898095.1). Taxonomy (NCBI): domain Eukaryota; kingdom Metazoa; phylum Arthropoda; class Malacostraca; order Decapoda; family Palaemonidae; genus Palaemon; species Palaemon carinicauda. The sequence goes on from NC_090748.1 coordinate 70,610,185, forward strand.
GCTTGGACATCTACCAAGATTGGATGCCAGAGACGTCCATTAACACCAGACAGGACCTACTGCAAGAAGGCCCTGTATAAGGAGTGGTTCAACCACCCATGGAGGAAGACTGAGGTACCTCAGCTCACTGTGCCGGCATATTAACTTATGCCGTCAACCTCTCCAACCCCAACTGGCTTGACAGTTCTGCAGTTGATCTAGCAGATCCTGACACTGTTCCGGAAGGAACAAGAGGAGAATAAGCAAGATCTCAAAGTGAGGGAGAGGTACAGGGAAGGAAACGCCCTGGCGCTTCCACGGGCTCCGCTAAGCCCCTAAAATATCTGACCTCCCTCACTGTTCCGAACCAACCCCTGGGGGTAGACGGAACACATGCCTAGGTTGAATAGGAAGCTTTATATCTCCTAGAAGTTGGGGCCCAATCCCCTTGAAGAGCTTCAATTCTGGCCCAGCTTTCAGTGTACCCAGATTGCTTCATGAGACTACGAGATGAACCTACATCCCGCGAGGAGGCTATACCGAAGGAAGTCATTTTCCTCTAACATGACAAGGCCCAAGCCATCCTTACCAAGACCCAGAAACGGGCCGGATATAATAACTCCAAAGTCTCAGCAGTGAACAAGAAGCATCCAACCGTCCTTGCTCCTTCCTCATGAGCCTTTCTCCCTTTCAGGGAAGGCCCTAGACTGTGTTAGAAGAGCAGTCAAAGAGGGCAAACCCTGCCCAATCCTAGAGAAAGGTCTCTAGCTATGCCCACCTGCAATTAGTGGAAAGAAGTACATCTAACCTTCTCCATCTCGAAGTTGGATCCGGAGATAGGTCAGCAGTTTAACGAGAACCTTCCATAGTTGCCAAACCATCCCTTGAGAAGGGAACAGGAGACGAAAGATAAGCTTATCGCCTACCTGTCTCGTCAGAACCGCTTAAGAAATGTGTGCAGGCATTTAGTAACGCCCCACCCTTGTGATGGATTTGTAGGTTTTTTCTCAGGTCAAAAAAAAAGGACTGGTAGAGACCATGTGTTTGCCGCATCAACGGTGAAACACGAACCTAGAAAACTGATTTCATCATTATCGAGGGCATAGACCCTTTCCCACAGGAAATGGTCCAAAAGGTCATTAGGAAAGCCACAACGGAGAATGGAAACCTGCTCCAAAAGTGGGGCATGTCCTCAAAGAGGAATTCGTCAGTAGAACTGCACAATTTCCTACCGTGACCATGACCACGGTGCCTCAAATGGTAGCCCAGCCGCAAACCTCCTTCCAGATGGTCCCTCAACAGCTGGTAGCCAGTCACCTGTGTTTAATCCAGGGTTTGAAAGGCACTCGACCACCTTTTGGCCCTACAAAGGTAAGGGCCCATAAAGAGGATCCTCCGGAAACCCCCCCAAGGGTGGAGGAGGACGCGGTCACAGAAACAAGTCCTCAGGAATCTCTACACAATGAGAGGTTCCAGGTAGGAGGCAGATTTTTCCACTTTCGGGATCGTTGGACCTTCGATCCCTGGTCCACAGCCAAATCACGAATGGACTTGGTTGGAAATGGAACAGAAATCCACTCCACTTTTCCAAAATTCTTCCAACACTCCACCCCCTTATTGGAAGAATATACATCAGAACTCTTGAATAAGAAGGTAATGAGGAAAGCAAAGTCCATCAAAAAAATTCCAGGGAAGGCTGTTTTGTGTTCCCAAGAAAGACTCGGACAAACCCAGAGTCATTCTAGACTTGTTTCCACTCAAGTTCATTGAGAACAATAAGTTCTGGATGCTTACATTGCAACACATAAGGACCCTTCTACCAAAAAAAGGGGCGTACACAGTCTCAATAGACCTGGCAGATGCTTACTGGCACCTACCAGTCAGTCGCCCCTCTCCTCCTACCTAAGATTCGGTCTACAGAAGACAAAATTTGTCTTCACAGCCATGCACTTTGGACTAATTATAGCCCCAAAGGTATTCACAAAACTCACGGACACGATCGTCCAGCACCTGCGCTCCGAAGGAGTACAGATAGTGCTATAGCCTGTACCAAAGATTTGCACTGACTTGAATTAGAGTTCAATTGCTTGAGGGTACACTCGAGTATACTGCACAGTACTATCTTAATTCTCTTTCTCTTATTTTTTTTTTTGAAGTTTTTATAGTTTATATATGAAAGATCTAATTTAATATTGTTATTGATCTTAAAATATTTTATTGTGGTTTCCACTCCTCACTGGCCTAGTTTTCCCTGTTGGAGCCCTTGGACTTGTAGCATGTTGCTTTCTATACTGGGGATTTAGCTTAGCTTGTAGTAATAATAATAATAATAATATTTTATTATTAATAATAATAATAAATAATAATAATAATAATAATAATAATAACAACAACAACAATTGGGTTCTCTCTAATCTCAATTAAGATTGAGTTTCCCTGGGCAACTTGCAATCTATAACTGGATGGAGAGTGTACGTGGATCGCTTTAACGCTAGACACCAATGGCAGGTAGTTCAGGTGTGGTCTACCTGTCTGTTGATAGGTATCAGCCTAAGCATAGTGCACAGCAGGTGGCCATGCTGTAGCAGCGAGTGCTGTGGGTAGGTGAACAGAGGGAAACGAGAAGGTCTATCTGCCTTGACGATTGCCATCACTCTTGCACTATCAGCCTTCGGAGGAGACTAATGGGGAAAAGTTGAAAGGGAGCATACTGGGGGAATGCGAGAGAAGTCTGGATTTCTTCCAACTCGACTTCTTCTAACTCTACCTGTCATACACACCTCTCACTCGGAGGATGGCCACTTCCGAGACTTGTCGCAGAGTGAGGCATGATTGCACAAGTGTCCTCTGCAAACTGGGCTCAAAAGGTCCGAGGATTAGTGTTCCTTTTGGACATGAAGGTGCAGCACTTATGGCCTGATATTCCCAGGCAAACCCATACATCCAGCATCCTCACCGAAGTGAACACACTGGAAAAGAAAATGTAAAAAATTAGTCCAGAGGTGAGAACATCTGTTCACACCAACGGATGAAATCAAAGTGTCTTGTCAGTGAGCCAGCAGGGACAATGCTTCCCTTGTACTCCCTACTGGTAACTACTGGTGTGTTGTTTATACCTCGTTATAAATTTTAACGGTAGTGTACTCCAGCTTCGATGTTATCTATCCTAGTGAATGACGGGTTTATATGTGTACCACAAATTTATATTACCATCGTATGTAGAGTAATACCATCATTTTCTATGCAGTCCTGAGGAGGAGATTATTAGTTTTCTTATTTTCACTTAGTATCGTCAAAACATTTGCTACACATCTTTCTATGGGATTTTCTTTGTATTTCTTTGACTACCTACTGGTTTATATATTTACAATTTCTATGTTATGATAATTGCTAAAAGATGCATAAAGAGTCAGAGACGACAACTAAATACTGCATACCAAAAGCATAAAATTTGACAAAAAAAAAAATACACAGACAAGAAACTATTATGCAAGACACATCTTGGCATGTGTGCATATTTGTTACATGTAGTGTATATATTTCTGGCATGTGCATGCATTTATTGCATGTAGTGTTATACTTTTGGATATGAGGGAAGAGGCTTATCACTGCTTAATAAATAACCCTAAAAAAATATTACATCCTTATGATACAGTGATAAGGAAAATTATCGATGAAAGTTCATAATTATACATAACAGTCTCTTCAATCAATCACTATACAAAATCTTTACTGCCCATTTCTAAAAACACGAATTTTTGGGGAAAAAAATTCTACTAATTAAAATCTTTAATACACCAATTTTTTTTTTCATTCATACGTGAATTTGATTGCCTACAATCTGTAATTCACTTTTATCAAAAACAATAAATTATATGAAAACTAGTCTCCTTTGAAAGTGACTTCTATACTGTACATTGATAAAATAAATTAAATTTCAAATTTAAGACTCTTTCAAATAGTTTTATATTTAGGAAATTAATCAAGAAATAAAAAAGTGGTAAGAATTTGAAGTAACCCCAAAATAACATTGTTTTAATATGGCGACGAGTCGCACCCCTTAATCTTATCAAGAAGATGGGGTCACAAACATTCTGTAGAAAGGCACTCTTAACCACAAATGGGAATAGCAATATTGGTTATGGTGTAATTTTGAGACTGAATACTTTAATTTTACTTAAATATAACAGAAAATAAAGAAAAATAAAAAAATTGACAAACCAACAGATCTTAAAAAATCTTCGCTACTCAGTTAATAAAATGTTCTTATTTCTAAGTAGGAATACTTCATTTTGTAGGTAAGGTTCATTTTAAGAAAATATGCTATTACATGTTTTCATTGAAAAAAACTTTATTTGTACTGTTTTAAATATTTTTCCTCCTCCTTTCTAGAAACTTCATATTCTGTGCTTTAGTTCATCATCTTACTCCAAATTATGTGAATATGATATATAACTTTTGAAATAATAAAATTTATATGCTCATGTGCTTCAATAAACACATGAAGAGGAACATTGAGATTTACAAGCCATAAATATCCTCCAGATAAATATAGCAGAGAATAAAGAGTTTACTATATTTGCCACCCTTATGCAAGCTACAAACTTTGAATCACAGCTTTGATTAAACTACTTTACTATCAATACATCAGTTCATAAAATACATGAATGTGGTAAGAAAATCTGAAATTCTAAAAGGTCAATAGCAGGATCAAGTAATCAATGAAGAAAATGCAAAAATATTACTGAACATTCTTATAAATAAACCATTTGGAATACAACAATGATAAGGACAAGCATTATATTTCTTATACTTATACGTTTTTTTTTTTTTTTTTTTTTACATACACCTCACCTCAGTTGTTTTAGCCATTTCAAAATTACTGCAATATAATCTTCTCTTTCCACATCATTATTTTAAAGTAGCACAAATCTTGAAGTAAAACAACAGGCATACTTTACAGATATCTTAGAAATTCATTTACATGGGTTTTTCTGGAAATGTATTGCGAAGAAGAACCGAGACAGACAATGCACCAGAAGTGTGTGGACAGAACACATTTCATGTCTAATCCCAATAAGGGAAAATGGCAGGTATAAAAATGTTAATGATGATACCGCTAGAAATCTATGAGTTCTCTCTTCATTACCTAATGTTCATGAAGTTATTTACAAATAAATGTGATAAGCAATAAATTCCATAAAACCTGATGAACATCTGTCATATAAAAAATAATGATTGGCTTGAACATATGGCATATCAAGAAAATTGGCTTGAACATCTATCATATCGAAAAAATTAGCCGAGTTTCCATATATTTCTTTTCTCATATCAAGTTTGCCTTTATTTCTGTTCTTAAGTTAGATTTCCTTAAACTTCTACTCAAAAGCCAAGTTTCCTTATTTGCATTTCTTTCCACACCATTTTTCTTTGTTTTTATGCTCAGGTTGTTTCCTTATATTTCTATCCCAAAAAAGTCCTAATTTTTCATCATATTAGTAAAACAGAATTGTAGTGCTGTACATAAATTACAAATAAAGCAATTAATGTAATATCGAGTTTTTCTGAGCAAGTTTTGCCAATTTCATTTTTATTGAACAAGCAAAAACCAGGATATTTGATAATCTAATCTGTTTAAATGTGAGATTAACAATTCTCAGTTAGAAGTAAAAGTATATTAGACCAGTCATTGTATTGTACCTATGTTACTACTGCATTTTGGCAAAGTAGCTAAATTTTCTTCTATCCAAACTACATAGGTTTTCAAGTGTTAATATCATTCAAAGATAAAATTATAATCAGACTTCTAGCAACTCTTATGATGTCAATTAAAGATCTTATTCAAAATTACAATGGCCTGCTAAATTTCAACTGGAGACTCAATTAATAAAATTTTCACTCTGAAAATGTATATGAACATTAATTCTAAATCAGTTGTTAAGCATTATTATAAAAAACACTTGGATCATTGTCCAGACCATTATCATTGTCATTATCGTGTTACAGTAAAGTAGTTTAACCTGACTATGAGACAAATACCAAAGATCTCACAAGGCTGGTTCAAAGGATTCGGAATGTCATACATTTCATAATCACACTGTGTGTACTGTAAAATAAAAAATATCAATAAACACAATAAACAATACTGCATGGTATATAAATCTTTGGGGTAAAAACTTACAATTAAATAGAAATCCCTTACTAATGCAATTCCTTTGTAAACAAAAACTTAAATCTTTTAGAAAGAAAACCCAACTATCTTGGATTTAAAAAGAGAACCCATGAGATGGGCACAAGTCTTCAATATAATTATTAATATGAAACTATAACAGCTATATAGTTTAAATTAAAAAATGAGAATGAAAAGCAATAGCCCAAATTATGGATGATTACTAGAAGCTTTAAATACATGCCTAAAGCGCACAATGGAGATGACACAACCTTATAACCAGTTCAGATTTCTTTATCCAAAATACGGTGAAATCATTACCAACCATAAAACAACATTACCATAATATTTACAAGGATTTTTTTCATGACCTTACAAATTTGAAAGACCCTACCTCAACTTGTAAGAACAACTCGGAACAGCCATAACAACATTTGATTTATATACCACACCACAATGAGTTTGTATCCTAAGCATTGTGATTTAAAAAAGGTACAACACTATAACATAGATTTGCAATCAAAATATTTACAGTGACTGGCATTAAAACCCATTCCTATTGAGTACAAAAAGGTGTAATATATAAAAAATAAGTTAGTTGACATAAGGGGTAATGCAAATTTCTTAATAGTTGTTCTATTAGGATAACTTTGAATATACACCAACACTATAACAAAAACACCACAATGTCACAACAGTTGCACACTTGATTCAAAAACAATTCACTGAAGATAATCAATGTTTCAATGTTTTCTAGAACATACCACCATGAACACCAATAGCCAATAAAGGTATCGCAAATACAATCAAATTTCGTACTGCTCTTCGAGAATCATTGGGTACTAAGAAAGGAGTGATAACGTCTGTGATATGATGAATTTCATGACATACACAAATAAAAATAAATGAAGTAACCAACACATTGGCTACAGGGTAAGAAGGGATAAGTACCAAGACACCATGAGTGTCAGCAGCTAGCCATATATGATATTGACACACAAAAAGTTCTAGGGATATGCGGCCAAACCACGCAAAGAATGAAGAGTATCGAGTTCTTAAAATACCTACCATGTTTCGAAGCACAATATAACCCAATATCTGCAAAAGAAAATATTTGTAAAATGAATATTCTAAAAATCATATTTTTTTTCATATTTTTTTCCATACAAGCCTGATACTTTAAATTGGGCTATTTCCCAGACATTCATTCACTCCAGCTTAATAATAAAAAAGAAAAAAAAAAAGAGGAGGTTGAGGCAAGGAAGATTGACAGCAAGCTGCATGAACAATCAGCACGTTTGACAGATGAGACACGGCACCATAAACTTGTCAAAAGAGTATGAGATACTTCAATTTGAAAATAAACGCAAATGATGGAAGAAATGCATGTGTGACTGAGCTAACATACAGCTTGAGTGCACCTGGGGCAAAGAAAGATGAAAGCAGAAGGATCAAGCTCATCAGAAGTAACTACTGACAAGGAACTTTCAAGTAATATAATCTGCGGTGTAAAAATGGTGGGAAGTGCATAATGCTGTCTTATCTGTAAGAACATTACATGGGTATGACGCAATCTAAACAGGTAGTGATGCACTGGCAGCTTAGGGATGGGCACTAATCACTTAATGATCAAGTTCCACTACTAATACCAGGTTAGTAGCAGATTACTGTATTTCAAGAATACTAAACTGTTAGTGAAGGGTCACCTTGTACACTTCTAAAGACCTCTGACTTCCTAATTATACACAAACTTTTGTCTCTAAAGAATAATAAACAGTTGGACACTATTTAATGTAAATTAAAGGAAATACTGTACTGTAGAGTATTTTGGTAATCGAAAATGAAACGTGCGCATATATATAAATTTTTTTCCTATCTCATACAACTTGGTAATGAGCAAGATTACACTTAATTACTTTAAAATTTTCATAAAGTACACCTTACTTGCCACACAATCACACTTATTTTTATGAATATGTAAAGTTACAGCAGCTGTTAAATGATTTACCTTTTTCTATCATCTTTCTATTCTTTAAACATATTAGTATAATATACATGAGAGAGAGATTATAAGAGAGAAAGTGAAGAGAGCACTAAAGGAAACGAGAGCAGGAAAAGCACCTGGTATGGATGGCATGAGGGCTGAGACATTAATGGACTATACTTCAATGGTTGGTGAGATTGTTTGATACTGTATATGTTTAATGTTGTCAATGGCACCAGCAGGAGTGGTAGGGCTAGCCTTGTTCTTCTGCTGAGCTGGCCTCTCTGGTACACTTACCCTTCATAGCGTTCTATAAGGGTGGTTGCCGGCGGAGGTCCTGCCGGCAGAGGATTCCCCCTCTTTGAGTGCTCTCTATCCCTCCCTTGGGTTACCTCAGGCTCCCAGCCGTCTGCCGGCACACTGCCGCCGGATGATAGGTCTCCCTACTCCTATCATGAGTGCACTCCCTCCGGAGGGATGCCGGCGGGGTATAGGATATTACCCCTCCCTTCCCTCCTTACCTTTCTCTCTCTCTATTATGGTGCCGGTCCCTTGCCGCCTCCACTGCCGGCGACTACCGCCACTACCTCAGGTGACCTCTATTTATAAGATACCTCCCCTCTAGGACGTCAACCTACCGCCTGCTGGAGGCTGTCGCCTTCCGTCGACATACCGCCGACGTCCCACCCCGTATATTTCCCCAGGATTACCTAGCGACAACCGGCCGACTGCCGGAGACTGCCCCCCCCCCCGGTATCCGCCCTATATATATATATATATATATATATATATATATATATATATATATATATATATATATATATATATATATATATATCTTATGAGTTTAACTAAGGTTCACCATGCCGTCGGGTGCCGGAGCCCGCCGCCCCTGCCGGCGATCCGCCGCTGTGCCGGCGGTCGCCTCTGTGGTGTTGTCCATCTCGGTTGGTCAGTGTGTCCTCCTTGATGTTTTCACCCTGCAGGACCGGTCTCCGGCGCCCCCTAATGAGGCGCTAAGGGACATGTACCCCTTCCTCGGCTGCCGGCACCGTGCCGGCTGTCAATCTGATGCAGCCAGATAGCCTGGCCACCTCCATATAGGTATTGTTATACCATCTGATATAGTGGCTATGCTGTATGGTTGCACATTACATTTCCAGCATACTCTACATCTCAGTGCAGTCGCTTGCGGGAACCTACATATTACTAAGAGGTTTATCTTATTTTCCCCTCTCCCTCACTAGGCTCTGAGCAGTCTCAGATCCTTTTACACTCTGCGGACAATTCCTCTATTAAGGAGGCCTAGCTTGGCTCATCCATACGGATGTTCCCTCCTTTGGAACCCTCGAGTCCTAAGGAATTGTCTACAGATATGGTTACGGTAACCGACTGGGTGGGATTCACAAGTATGTGTCTAACTACTTCCCTTGCTGCTCATCTATCTTGAGCATATAATTAAGTTATTCTTAAGTCTAGAGTAATGTAAGTCATTCTTATGCCTTCCATGTACTCATGATCTCTTTCTTTTACAGAAGGAGTATATGAAGTGTGAGAGCAACTTCTGTGGAGTTAAACGCCCGGACTTCTACGGGCACAAGGCGTGCCGGACCCACGCCCCCTGCGTCGCCAAGAGATGCGACCTTGAATACTGGGATCCGCAGAACTGTTCAGTCGACAAGAGTCTCATCGATGACGCGTTCAATAAACCTCCTACCACGGAGGTAAGGGACACTGCTAGAGAGAAGCTGCGCAAATGGGTGCGAGGCTTCCAAAAGAACGCTTCTGGACCTTATCTTCCAAATGAAGATATGAGGGCCTTGCCTTCTCCAAAAGCATCCAAGGACTCAGTGATCCCTCAAGACCAGATTCCCACCGTCCAACTGGTGGTTGAACCTGACATCGTCATGGCACAGTCAATGCGTACGTGCCACATCGATTCCGACAACGTGGAACGTATGTCGGAGGTGTCAGAAGGTACGGAGAAGACCCTCATGGGCGAAGAGCTCGACTATGAGGAAGATCAGGTGAAATACCCTGATTTGGAGAACGAGGTCGCTCCAGCTCCCCCAGTAGCCCCAGTGGCATCCGAGGAACCTGTTCCTTCAACTTCCGCCACCCCGGATCCACTTCCATCGGCCACTCAAGAGGTCTTCAGGATGGTAGAAGCCCTCATGGACAAGAAGCTGAGAGAGACTCGGGAGCAATTTCGGACGACTCTCGTCGGCTTTAAACAACCGAAAAGATTTTGGTTAAGGACCTCCCCCACTGCTCAGAAGCCTTGGAGATACGCCGAGCACATGCCAATCACAACTGGCAAAATCTTCATTAGTGAAAGGGTCAGCTCTATTCTTCTGGAAGAAGTGGAGTTCTTCCCGAACTTCGAGGCTTATCCGGACTGTTACGTCCGACTCAGGTCCGAACCAGCCTCAAAAGAAGAGACCGAACCTAAGGAGGTGATAGTGTTCGATCTTGCAAAGGCCCAAGCTATGCTGGCTCATGCAGTGAAGAGTCGGGGTTTCACCAACTCCAAGATGCCAGCATTGAGCAAAAAGCATCCAACCTTTGTTGCTCCAACTACTGCGACCTTCCCCTTCGTTGAAAAGGCCTTCCAAGCGGTCATGAAGGCTGTGGAGGAAGGGAAACCTTGCCCTGCACTGGAGGAGTGCAGACCCTTCTCCCTCACTCTTCCCCCCGATGACAGGTACTGGAAAGACATCCAGCTTACCTTAACGGTCGGGAAACTAGAACCTGATGTGGCCGGTCGTCAGTTCAACGAGGACCTCCCACGACTGAACGATCATCTCCTTCGTAGGGAACAGGATACCAAGAAGAGACACGCTGCTTCGCTGTCACATCAGGTACAGCTAGAAGTCATGGCCGGGGACACCAGAGTCCCAGACTTTTACATGGTCCTTGCAAAGTCACACCTGGCGACTGTGACCAAGGATTTGTACAGCTTCGCTAGGGCTCGCAGAGCCTGTAAAGAATTAGTGTTTGCCAATGCAACGGTGAAACACGAACCCCGGAGACTGATTTCCTCCAACATCTGGGGCAAACATCTCTTCCCATCCGCCTTGGTGAAAGAGATAGTGGACAAAGCCGCCACGGAGAATCGGAACCTTCTCCACAAGTGGGGCATGTCTCGAAAGAGGAAGTCCTCTCAGGACGATGGCCCTCAGCCTAAGAGGAAATCCTCGAAGCCTAGGCCCCAGCAACGTCAACCAAGACGCCAGTTTCCGGGTACCGCTACTCCCCAAGTGGCTGCACAGACACAGCAGACCTTTCAACTGGTCCCCCAACCGGTGGTGTCGCAGTTACCGGTCTTCACCCCTGCCTATGAGCAGCATTCCACTACCTTTCGTCCCAGAGGTAGAGGCTCAGGCAGAGGCTCCGGCAGAGATTCTTCTTGCCGTCCCTCCAGAGGCAGAGGAGGAAGGAGAGCTAGCGGCCGAGGTGGCAAACCCTCGGGACACCAGAAGCAATGAAGTTCTTCCGGTGGGAGGAAGACTCCACCAATTCCAGGATCGTTGGACCTTCGATCCTTGGGCACACAGCATCATCAAGAAAGGACTGGGCTGGAGCTGGACTCAACCACCCCCATCCTTCCAGCAATTCTTCCAACAGTCAACCCCCCTCCTGGAAGAATATGTCCTGGAGCTCTTGAACAAGAAGGTGATCAAGAGGGTAAAGTCAACCAGGTTCCAAGGGAGAGACTTTTGTGTTCCCAAGAAAGACTCGGACAAACTCAGAGTCATTCTAGACTTGTCCCCTCTCAACAAGTTCATTGCAAACAACAAATTCAAGATGCTGACTCTGCAACAAATAAGGACCCTTCTGCCTCACAGGGCCTACACGGTCTCCATAGACCTGGCGGATGCCTACTGGCACATTCCAATGAATCACTACGCTTCCTCCTACCTAGGATTTTGACTCCAAAGGAAAAGTTACGCCTTCAGGGCCATGCCTTTCGGGCTCAACGTGGCTCCACGAATCTTCACCAAGCTGGCAGACGCAATCGTCCAACAACTACGTCTTCAGGGCGTCCAAGTGATGGCCTACCTAGATGACTGGCTAGTCTGGTCGACATCGCCCTTAGATTGTCTGAGAGCCTGCAACAAAGTCACCCAGTTCCTAGAGCATCTGGGTTTCAAGATAAACGCCGAGAAATCTCGCCTCACTCCAGCTCAGAAATTCCAATGGTTGGGAATCCATTGGGACCTTCAGTCACACCGCCTTTCCATTCCACCGAAGAAAAGGAAGGAAATGGCTGGGTCTGTCAGAAGGCTTCTAAAATCCAAACGGATCTCAAGACGCCAACACGAACGAGTTCTCGGCTCTCTACAGTTCGCCTCAGTGACAAACCCAGTGCTTCGCGCACAGCTAAAGGATGCCGCGGGAGTCTGGAGACGATTCGCATCCATCGCTCGAAGAGACCTTCAAGAGACGGCTTCCAAACAGACTTCGCTCACTTCTAAAGCCGTGGTCGGAAGCAAAGGCCCTGAAAAGGTCCATCCCTCTTCAACACCTGCCTCCATCGATCAACATCCACACGGACGCTTCACTGGAGGGTTAGGGAGGTCACTCCCACCAACAGCAGGTTCAAGGAACATGGTCTCCCCTATTCAAGACCACATCCACATCTTGGAGGCCATGGCGGTTCTTCTCACCATGAAGAAACTCTCCCCGCCTCCCTCGATCCACATCCGTCTGACTCTGGACAACTCGGTGGTAGTCAGATGTCTCAATCGTCCCAGATAAATCAGGTGCTTCTACCTATCTTCCGTTTGGCAGACAGGAAGAAATGGCACCTGTCTGCAGTTCACCTACAAGGATTCCGCAACGTGACAGCGGACGCTCTATCAAGGACAAGCCCAATAGAGTCGGAGTGGTCTCTAGACGCAAGATCATTCTCCTTCATCTCTCGCCAAGTCCCGGAACTTCAGATCGATCTCTTCGCGACGAGCGACAACAATCAACTTCCTCGATATGTGGCCCCGTACAAGGACCCCAAGGCAGAAGCGGTGGACGCCATGTCCCTGGATTGGAACAGATGGTCCAAGATCTACCTGTTTCCTCCACCCAACTTTCTGCTGAAAGTCCTATCCAAACTGAGAACCTTCAAAAGGACAGCGGCCCTAGTGGCTCCCAAGTGGCCCCGGAGCAATTGGTATCCCCTGGTCCTGGAGCTGCAGCCCACCCTGATCCCCCTACCGGGCCCAGTCCTCTCTCAACAAGTACAGAAGTCGACTGTCTTCGCTTCATCACTGAAAGTCAGGGACCTTCATCTCATGAGTTTCTCTCCTTAGCCGTAAAGAAAAGGTTTGGGATCTCGAAGAAAAGCTTAGACTTCCTCGAGGAGTACAAGACAGAGTCTACCAGAAAGCAGTACGAATCTTCCTGGAAAAAGTGGGTTTCCTTCGTCAAGGCAAAAAATCCTACGGAGATCACCATTGATTTTTGCATGTCCTTCTTCATTCACCTTCATGGACAAGGCTTAGCGGCCAACACGATTTCCACTTGCAAATCAGCCTTGACTAGACCACTCCTATACGCCTTCCAGATTGATCTGTCCAGTGACATCTTCAATAAACTGCCAAAGGCATGCGCTAGACTACGCCCAGCACCTCCACCAAAACCTATCTCCTGGTCCCTGGACAAGGTGCTCCATTTTGCTTCTAGCCTGGACAACGATTCGTGCCCTCTGAAAGACCTGACTCAAAAAGTTATCTTCCTTTCTGCTCTCGCCTCGGGAGCCAGAGTCAGTGAAATAGTGGCATTATCAAGAGAAGAGGGTCATATCCTATTCACCGATACGGGAGATCTTACCCTCTTCCCCGACCCAACGTCTCTCGCCAAGAATGAACTACCCACCAAGAGATGGGGCCCCTGGAGAATCTGCCCCCTAAAGGAAGATGTCTCTCTATGCCCAGTGGAGAGTCTTAAGGTCTATCTTCGAAGAACTTCAGACTTCGGTGGAGGACAACTCTTCAAAGGAGAAACCTCGGGTAGCGACCTGTCACTGAAACAACTAAGAGCGAAAATCACCTACTTCATTCGCAGAGCGGATCCTGACAGTACACCCGCAGGTCACGATCCTAGGAAAGTCGCCTCTTCTCTGAATTTTTTCCAGAGTATGGATTTCGAAAGCCTTAAGAGCTTTACAGGCTGGAAATCATCGCGCGTGTTCTTCAAGCACTACGCAAAACAGGTGCACGAAGTGAAACATTTCGTGGTAGCTGCAGGTAGTGTGATGAAACCTGCTGCTTAAATCTGCATAGAACAGTGAGTTATTTGGGACTCTAACTCTACGGGTGCCTGTGTTGACCCTATCGTGATACATAGTGATTTAATGGACACTTAGTGTTTCTAATAGACTGTTCTTTATCAAGGTGAAATGTCATAGAAATTTTACACGCGTGCCACATGCTCTCGAGCATGGAGTGTTTTTTTGGACTTTATAGCGTTACCTCTATATGGGGTGCAGATAGCTATGTGACGTGTTAATACATGCGTCCCCTGCTGATATACGATATCCTAGAGGGAAACATTTAGGGTACTCGCACCAGAAGTTAGAATTCTGTGATAACCTTTAGTTTAATTCTCTGGGAATATCCACTGTAGTTAAATATACCCTAGGAAGCTACTGAAGGAACCTTCCATCAGGACGACATGGCTATCTCACCCAAAAATAGATTTTTCGCTTCGCTCAAAATCCGTTTTATATTTCATTAGACATTAATTGTGGTTTATTAAAGCACATCTATATTTAATTTTTCAATTTCTTGAGCATATCAATAATCTACAAATACTTTTGATTTACTTTCGGTTGGCATCAGCTGATCTCAAGGTCACGCTGCCGTATTACTATTATGCGCACATATAGTACAAATAACACTGATTTATTTCATTTTCTTGACATTCGAAATTTCTTCATAATGAATTTTACATCAGTGCCAAAATGTTATAGGGTATCACATTTTCCATACAGTTCATTTATAGACCTAATTATCAGTTATAAAAGGAATACGCACTCTCTCTCTCCGTATTTTGATTTTAAATTTGGTTGTATCTTCACATTTTTATGAAAATTATTAAAAAATTCATATCATTATTCGATGTTTCGATTATGGGAATAGTAACGCATCGGAAGGAGATCACTTGATTTGCCTCTCGCCTTCCGCCAGAAATATGATGTCATCAGACTTTTTTCTTAAATTTACAGTAAGTTGTACTAATCTTATAACTAATGATACAGATCACTAAAACACTTGATATCGTTATTCAGTGTTTCGATGATGGGAATGTAATAAGATTGCTCGGTAACAATGAAAGGAAATTATTCGGTTTGTCAGCGCACTTCCGCCAGATACATGACGTCACCAGACACGTAACATACAGTAAATTCTATAAAGAATGACTTGCAAAATATGTAAATTCATTTTCTTTTTTTCTGGAAGAAATGAAAAAATACTAACTTACAAAGCAAAAGTATTTCAATTTTAAAATATAAAAGGAAATATATTATTTTCAAGAAAATATACTGTATGTCCTAATAGTATACTTTCTTTAGGTAAATATCGATCTATTATCAGAGATTAGATAAAACAGATTTTGAGCGAAGCGAAAAATCTATTTTTGGGTGAGATAGCCATGTCGTCCTGATGGAAGGTTCTTTCAGTAGCTTCCTAGGGGATATTTAACTACAGTGATATTCCCAGAGAATTAAACTAGAGGTCTCCAGAATTCTAACTTCTGGTGAGTATATTCCTAAAGTTGCCTTTTAGGATATCGCATAATAACAGGGGACGTATTCTTGACACGCCACATAGCTATCTGCACCCCACATAGCATTTACGCTTCAAGGGGGTAAAGAGGCAAGATAAAGGAGGAGCCGTTACAAAACTCTCCTCCTCCGTTACTGTTTGTGCACTCGGATGACGTCATATTCGCCGTCATCCTGGATGACGTCGCATCCGCCCGCCATCTTCATTCCTTTTAGCGTTAGGCCAGTACTAAGATACAGTAAGATTGGGAGGGAGCCTGCCAAGGCCTTTCGTAGTAAGAAGGGCGGGTCCATCAGGACGACATGGCTATCTCACCCAAAAATAGATTTTTCGCTTCGCTCAAAATCCGTTTTTTGGGCTCCTGATGGAAGTTTACCAGAGCATTAATGTATCGTGGATTTCCCAGTTGTGCCTTCGACTTCTAGACAATATTTCCTTGGTTGTTAGGACCTAAGAGACCTATGACGATACCGTTATAAGTCATATCTGCTGAACATACACTATGTTAGTGCTTCCTGCCCCCTACAGGGAAGAGTCAACTACTGTAGGCTCGAGAAAAGTCTCGAAGTTGCATGTTATATGTAATCAACCCAGCGGTCAAAGGAGACATGCAGATCTCAATGCATGTCAGTAGCCCGAGTTTGTATCAAGTGTCGAAACAAGTTACATTTAGCCAGAAAGGGTTTGCATAAGCGTAGGAACAAAGGTAATATTATTGTTCAAGTACATCATGCAGAATAAAGGGTAGAATAAATGCTCACACAGTCTTTATTATAATGTTTAGGGCAAAATAAGACGCACAAAACCGTTATACATTTATTTATAATTAAATGAGTAAGGATGGGCATATATGTAATATGATGTAAATTTGCAATTAAAATCATTTAAATTACATAGACACAATGACATAAACAGAAATGTTTGTGATACCTGAAAAGGAAAACTTGCCACCATACACGTCAATTTCCGTTAGGAATTGTAATGTCTTTCTGAGAATGTCTCGATTTACACTCGTGTAATAAACACGCGGCACTAGGGTTCAGTCTATGTTGTATCACCTCAGGATATTAGAACAGTCCGTATTGTCACCATGATGCAATTCACTACTATGTTGTGCACTAGTGCCAACGTAGACACCCTTGGAATTAGTGTCCCATATAATTCACTGTTCCTGGCAGCACTAAGCAGCAGGTTTTAGTACACTACCTGCAGCTACCACAAATCTCTTCACTTCCTGCACTTGCTTCGCATAGTGTCTAAAGAACACCATGGATGACTTCCATCCAGTAAACGAGCGAAGACTCTCAAAGTCCATTAGCTGTAAAAAATTCAAGGAAGAGGCGATCTTCCTGGGATCATGACCTGCGGGTGTACTGTCAGGATCCGCTCTGCGAATGAAGTAGGTGATCTTCGCCCTTAGTTGTTTAAGTGACAGGTTTGAACCCGATGTTTCTCCTTTAAAGAGTTGTACTCCCCCGAAGTCTTAAGTTCTGCGAAGATAGACCTTAAGACTCTCCACTGGAAACAGAGAGACATCTTCCTTTAGAGGGCAGATTCACCAGGGACCCCATCTCTTAGTGGGTAACTCGTTCTTGGCGAAAAATGTTGGGTCAGGAAAGAGGGTGAGCTCGCCCGTATCGGCGAATCGGATGTGGCCCTCTTCCCTATATAATGCCACAATTTCACTAACTCTAGCCCCTGAGGCTAGAGCAAACAAGAAAATAACTATCTGAGTCAAATCTTTCAGAGGGCAAGTCTCATTGTCCAAACCTGATGCAAATGGGTCTCGGAGGGGCCGCAGGTCCAAGTCTGGCACAGGCCTTCGGCACCTTAAGAAGATTTCGTTAGACAAGTCTACCAGGAAGGCATATAGTAAGGGTCTTGTCAGGGCAGATTTACACGTAGAGATCGTGTTGGCTGCTAAACCTTATCCATGAAGGTGAATGAAGAAAGACAAGCAGAAATCAATTGAGATTTCCTTCGGATTCTTTGCCTTGACAAAGGCCACCCATTTCTTCCAAGATGACTCATATTGCCTTCTGGTAGATTTCGACTTATATTCCTCCAAGAAGTCTAAGCTTTCCTTCGAAATTCCAAACCTTTTCTTTATGGCTAGGGAGAAAAAATCATGAGATGAAGGTCTCTGGTTTTCTGTGATGAAGCGAAGACAGTCGACTTCTGGACTTGTTAAGACAGAACTGGGTCCGGCAGGGGAATCATCTTCGGTTGTAATTCCAGAATCAGGGGGAACCAGTTGCTCCGGTGCAACTTGGGAGCCACTAGGGCTGCTGTTCCTTGAAAGGATCTCATCTTGTTGAGGACCTTTAACAGAAGGTTGGGTGAAGGGAACAGGTAAATCCTGGTCCATCTGTTCCAGTCCAGGGACATGGCGTCCACTGCTTCCGCTCGAGGGTCCTCGTACGGGACCACGTATAGAGGAGGTTTCTTGTTGTCGCTCGTTGCGAAGAGGTCGATCTGCAGTTCCGGGACTTGATGTGAGATGAAGGAGAACGAGTCTGCGTCTAGGGACCATTCTGACTCTATCGGAGCTATCCTGGATAGAGCATCCGCTGTCACATTGCGGAACCCTTGAAGGTGAACTGCTGAGAGGTGCCATCTTTTCTTCTCTGCTAGTCGGCAGATGGCCAACAATGCTTGGTTGAGTTGAGGAGATCTTAAGCCTTGACGATTCAGACATCTGACTACCATATCACTGTCCAGAGTCAGTCGAACGTGGGCTGAGGGACGAGGGGACAATTTCTTCAATATGAGGAAGACTGCCATGGCCTCCAAGATGTTGATGTGAAACATCTTGAACAGGGAGGACCAAGTTTCTTGAGTCTTGCGCTGATTGGAGTGGCCCCCATCCTTCCAGCGATGCGTCCGTATGGATGACGACTGAGGGCGGAGGCAGTTGTAGAGGTATTGACCTCTTGAATTTCTTGGCCTCCGACCATGGCTTGAGAAGTAATCGTAGTCGAGACGGTAGTGGTCTTCTGAGATCTCTTCGAGCGTTTGATGCGTATCTTCTCCAGACTCCTGATGCATCTTTTAGCTGTGCTCTCAGCACTGGGTCTGTCACCGAGGCAAACTGGAGGGAGCCGAGCACCCGCTCCTGTTGCCGTCTTGAAATCCATTTGGATTTGAGGAGTCTCTTGACAGACCTCATTACTGTATTTCCCTCCTCTTCTTTAACGGAATGGAGAGGCAGTGTGACCGAAGGTCCCAATGTATGCCTAGCCATTGGAACTTCTGAGCTGGAGATAGTCGAAACTTTTTGCTGTTGATCTTGAATCCTAGATATTCCAGGAATTGGATCACTTTCGTGGAAGCTTGCAGGCATTCCGCTTCCGATGCTGCCCACACCAGCCAATCGTCCAGGTAAGCCACCACCTGGACGCCTTGTAGGCGTAGTTGTTGAACGATTGTGTCGGTAAGCTTTGTGAAGATCCTTGGGGCTATGTTTAGTCCAAAGGGAATGACTCTGAAAGCGTCCTTCCTTTTTTGAAGCCTGAATCCTAGGTAGAAAGAGATCTGGCGATTCATCGGAATGTGCCAATAGGCGTCCACCATGTCTATGGAGACTGTGTATGCCTTTTTGGGCAATAGGGCCCTTATTTGTTGAAGGGTTAGCATCTTGAACTTGTTGTTCTCGATGAACTTGTTGACAGGGGACATCCAGAATGACTCTGAGGTCGTCGGAGACTTTCTTGGGAACACAGAATAGTCTTCCTTGAAACTTGATGGACTTTGCCCTCTTGATCACTCGTTTGCTCAAGAGTTCTCGGACGTATTCTTCCAGAACGGGGGTTGATTGTTGGAAGAATTGAGGAAATGCTGGTGGTGCTGTCCTCCAGCTCCAGCCTAGTCCATTCTTGATGATGCTGTGAGCCCAGGGATCGAAGGTCCAACGATCTCGGAAGAGACGAAGTCTTCCTCCTACCAAAAGCAACTCATTGCTACTGATTTCCAGAGGGCTTGCCTCCTTGACCGCTTGGACGGATGTCTAGAGGAGTCTTTCCCTGAGCCTCAACCTCTAGCACGAAAGGTAGTGGTCTGCCTCTCGTAGGCGGGAGTAAAGGCTGGTGATTGAGTCACCACCTGCTGGGGTACCAGTTGGAAGGTGGGTTGAGCTTGCGCTACCAGCTGTGGCATTGCGGTCGCGGAAAGTTGATGTTTCGCTGGGCGAGGTGGGAGCCTTGGTCCTTTGGACTTCTTCTTTGGTTGGGGACCCTCATCCGGAGAAGATTTCCTCTTCCCTTACATGCCCCACTTATGGAGGTTTCTATTCTCCATGGCAGCCTTGTCAATGATCTCCTTGACCAAGTCAGTGGGGAAGAGATCTTTCCCCCATATGTTGGAGGAAATCAGCTTCCTAGGTTCGTGTTTGATTGTTGCTGACAAGAACACGAACTCTCTACACGCCCATCGTGCCCTGACGAAGCTGTGGAAGTCTTTCGTCAGGGTCGCCAAGTGTGTCTTGGCTAGGACCATGAACATGTCCGGTGTCTTTTGTTCGCCGGCCATTGTCTCCACGGTCACTTGGAGGGAGAGAGAAGCAGCCAGTCTCTCCTTCGTATCCTGTTCTCTACGGAGGAGAAACTCGGATAGCTTGGGAAGGTTCTCGCTGGCGTCCAGCAATGTCAGCCTCCAACTTCCCGACTGAGAAGGTAAGCTGAATATCCTTCCTGTCCTTGTCGTCAGGTGGTAGGGCTAGGGAGAGGGGCCTACACTCTTCCAGTGTAGGGCAAGGTTTCCCCGCCTCCACTGCCTTCTGTACTGCCTTGAAGGACTTCTCCGCGAAGGGGAAGACCTTAGTATTGGGTGCAAGAAAGGATGGATGTTTCTTGCTGAGGGCCGGCACCTTGGAATTGGTGTAGCCCCTGTCCTTCAGGCAGCCAGCGAACAAAGCCTGAGCCTTAGAATGGTCAAATACTATGACCTCCTTAGGCTCTGTTTCCTCCTTGGAAACGGGTTCCGTCTTAAGACGAACGAAGCAGTCCAGGTAGGATTCGAAGCTGGGCTAGAATTCCCCGTCTTCGACGGGGACGGCACCCAGCTTGTCCGAGATAACAATCTTGTCGTTGGTAATGGGCATGTACTCGGCATGCTTCCATGGATTGATCTCGAAGCAGGAGGGAAGCTCCTTGACGTTGAGTCTCTTTTGAGACCCCCGGTGAAGTGTCATGCGAAGGATCTTCTTCTTGAGATCCGCATCCCTCTGTTTGATCTTCTCGTCGAAGATCGCCAGCATTGCCTGAATGGCAGCCAAGGTATTGTCCAGCTTCGTAGGCAATGGAGTGGACGATGTAGAGGGTCCGGGTTCTGGGGCAGGAACCGATGACACGCAGAGTGATGCGACATCCTCCTCCTCTGACTCAGGAGCCACCGTAGACTCCTCTTCCTGACCTTCAGCCAAAAGGTCTTTCTCGGTGTCCTCTGACACCTCTGACATCCTATCATCCTCTATGTGGATGTCCTTCATTGCATCCGAGACGTCTGAATCGACCGACAGCTGGATGCACGGGATCTCCGGGCGAGGCTGAGGGATAACAGCATCCGCAGATGCCCTAGGGAAGAGCAAGGCTCTCATGCACTCGCTAGGCAGATAAGGCCCCGTGGAGTTCTTCTGGAAACCACGCACCCACTTGCGTAGTTTCTCCCGAGCAATGTCCATTGACTCCGCAGACTGGGAAGTCTCAAACCCCTCACTAAGCAGGTCTTTACACGTGGTACATACCTGCGGGTCCCAATACCTCAGAGGCCCCTTCGTGATGGAGCAGCGGGAGTGCGTCCGGCACCCCAGATGGCCATAAAAGTCCTTGCGTCGAACGCTGCAGAACGCGTTCTCACACTGGACGTAGTCCTCCTGTAAAGAGAGGAGAAGAAAATGAGTATATTGGAGTCTATCACAGTAGACTTAAATATAATAATAATAATAATTATAATAGAAGATTCCTTTCTATCGTGTGAGCTTAGGATAGGTAAGCTGGAAATGAAATAGGAAAGACACATACGTGTGAATCCCGCCCAGCCAATTGCTGCGACCTTCCTCACTATTAATTCCAGGGCACCCTCTGTAAGGGGTCCAATGGAAGATTCTAGTCCATAGGGATAGAGTAGTGTAAACAACACCCATTTCCAAAGAATTAATAATGAGAATTAGGGGGCTGATGAACAATCAGTGTAAAGAAAAGGGGGATTCAGTCCCCAATTCAGGTAGGTCTCAACAAGAGACTGTGCATGGATGCACAGAGTATGTTGGAAAACTTATCTATTGTATAGTCATATACCTTAGTTTTCTGTCTGTGGTATGTTTCAATACTACAGATGTACTGGCTATTGTATACTGTATTCCTATACAATAGGCATTACTGGCATATTACCGGCCAGGCTAGTACTTGGAGATAATTCAACTGGCACAATAATTTGTACCTATATGGCTAGCAATCCGTCAGCATATCAACTGTCCACCGGACTGCCGGCGGGTCACCAACTGAAGGCACACCAACCCAGCCATTATACAATATGACTGAGTGGTGACCCAGAGCATACACTGCCGGCGACGGCAGAGTCAGATGTGACGTTGAATTAATGGCTGTCGGACCACAAACTCTGCTTGCCTTCTGCCGGCAGGATCAGTGGCCGGCAGTCAGCGTAGTTGCCAGCACTAGCCCATTGAGAGAGAGAAAGTAATGAGTGAAGGAAGATGAAAGGGTGGCGGCATAGCCACCCTGACACTGCCTTCCTCTGGAATGAGGGTTCGAATGGAAGGGGAGAACATATCATGATCAGGCTTCCACCCATCCGCAGCCCTGCCTTGTCAGTCGGCAAGGGCAACGGATGGCAGTCCAAGGGAGGATTGAAGAACACTCTAAAGTAAAAGGGGGGTCTCCAGCCGGTATGTAGGCCTGCAGAAAAGCCATCCCAGAACATCATGTGCTGAGAGGAAAGCTGAACGGCTAGGCTTAACAGACTGAAGACCGAGCCGGCCCTACAACCCGCCGGCACTCAGTGAGATTGTAGGACAGCGGACACAGAAGTATGATGGCTAGGCCATCACCAAAGGACAGAAGGGACAGGGAAAGGATCCTGTGTAAGATCTGAGAGGGGCCGGCGCATGCCGTCCCTCTCACGCCAACAAGGGAACTCTGTTTCAGTATCAGCACCATTCCAGGCGTAAGGATAGTACATTCTGCAGCCTACGGTGGGCTAATACAGTAAAGGGACCGGCATCATCAATCCGTCTAAAACTATAAGAGCAACAGAATTCCCATGCTTGTTTATCCAATATACTTCAGCCTAGGGTCTGCAAGCACAGGACTAGTCACTAGACTACAGGGAGAAGGGGATCTCATAACCCCTCCAAGTGCAGTCTAGGGGGGCAGAGCCCCCTATACCAACTGGCTATGTCCAACAGGGGAGTACATTCCCCCTAAAGAACAGCTAGAGGCACACAACAGGTACTCTGAGGTCCTGACCCAAACGCAAAGCTCATCAACAATGGCTTGGAAAGGGGCAGAAAACCCTAGCCTAACCTTACCAGAATTACATTTCAAGGCAAGAACGGCTAGGATTGTAGCCCTAGGCTACACTCAGAGGGAAGAAGAGATTAACTTATACATGAAGGTAACTGGGGAGATGTGTAAAAGTATACTAAAGCCACTAGTCTATTAGCCTAAAGACAGAGAGATCGGCTACCTGATTCATCGAGGCTCTTGTATACTATCATGGAAGAAGAAAACATGTGCAATCAATAAATCTTATACGCATGTTTTGCCTAGTATATCTTCATTTAAATATAATAACACAGGGAACACTTATTATATCATGCATGAAAGTAGACTAAAGCGCCTAGGCTAGGAAGCCTAGCATCAAGATTGGCTACGTCATTCGCCGAGATGAAGGAATAATCTAACTAATTCCTAGCAATAAAGACTACATAGCTAAAATGATATTTATGCTATATAAGTACCGGGAAGGTCGTTCTGGCTAACTAAATAACACATGCGTTACGAACGACAGCATCGGAGACGCCTCCGGTCTAGGCAACAGCTCTGCCACGAAACAAAAACCTTATTTATTTCGAGAGAAAAGTTACTTAACGGCCAGAGCTACATTTATACGATATACGAGGTAAATACTCAACTTTCCAGAGGTAGAAGAGGCTGAAGACTGCGACATGGTTATCAAAATAGCGAAAAGCACTGGGAAAAACACCTGGTCAGGACGCTACAGATAAAGGAATGAAGATGGCGGGCGGATGCGACGTCATCCAGGATGACGGTGAATATGACGTCATTCGAGTGCTCAAACAGTAACGCAGGAGGAGAGTTTTGTAACGGCTCCTCCTTTATCTTGCCACTTTACCCCCTCGAAGCGTAAACGCTATGTGAGGTGCAGATAGCTATGTGGCGTGTCAAGAATACGTCCCCTGTTATTATGTGATATCCTAAAAGGCAACTTTAGGGATATTCGTGCCAGAAGTTAGAATTCTGGAGACCTTTTGTTTAATTCTCTGGGAATATCGCTGTAGTTAAATATACCCTAGGAAGCTACTGAAGGAACCTTCCATCAGGACGACATGGCCTGAGCCCAAAAAACTAGTGTGCAGTCAAATTTACGCTACGTAGTACGCATAACAACCGATAGAGACCCACAAAACACTTTGTATCATTACTTAATATTTCGATAATGGGAATACTAATACTAATCGTTAGCCTATTGGAAGGAATTCACAGTATTGCCCGGTCGCTTTCTGCCGTGATATGACGTTACCAGACATAATATGAACTCAAAAGATATTAAAACTTTTCTTAATGTGTTTTTTACTGAAAATAGATACAGTGAACCCTCGCCACTTCGCGGTTCGACCATCGCGGATTCACCACTTCGCGGGTTTTTTCCATAACCCATATATATATATACATATCGCGGATTTTCCGGAAATTTCGAAAATACCGCGAAATCTGAAGACCCCCAAATACGATATTTTGTTACCTGTAATTCCATTAATACTGTAATTAGTAATATCTGCTCTTACTGATTGTTCATTGCATTACATATGATATATAATTCAGCACAGAAAGAAATAAAACACGAAAAGAGAATGTGATCATACGATAATACAGTACTGTATACAGTACGTAGTAAAATTAAATCGAACATGAAACGCAAATCAGATGCAGTCATACCATATTAGAATGGTGTAAGGCTGCTGATGGCTACTATACTACAAATGTAATGGATGTGCATCTTTTCCATGATTCTTTTGTATGTATACGTACGTAGTACTGCATCCAATAATATTCTTTGTTGCAAAAATCACATTTCGAATAAGCGTACGAGAGAGAGAGAGAGAGAGAGAGAGAGAGAGAGAGAGAGAGAGAGAGAGAGAGACATCCTACAAAAGAATAAAATAGCATACGTAAAGCTATTACGTGTATTATTATTGTCATTATTATTATTATTGTTGTTGTTGTTAATAAAATTATTATTGTTATTATTATTATCATTATTATTATTACTGTATTATTATCATACGATAATTCAGTACTGTATACAGTACGTAGTAAAATTAAATCGAATATGAAACGCAAATCAGATGCAGTCATACAATATTAGAATGGTGTAAGGCTGCTGAAGGCTACTACTGTACTACAAATGTAATGGATGTGCTTCTTTTCCATGAATCTTTTGTATGTATACGTACATACTACTGCATCCAATAATATTCTTTGTTGCAAAAATCACATTTCGAATAAGCGTACGAGAGAGAGAGAGATAGAGAGAGAGAGAGAGAGAGAGAGAGAGAGAGAGAGAGAGAGAGAGAGAGAGAGAGAGAGAGAGAGAGAGAGAGAAAGAGAGAGAGAGACACACACACATCCTACAAAAGAAAAAAATAACATACGTAAAGCTATTATTATTATTGTTGTTGTTAATAAAATTATGATTGTTATTATTATTATCGTTATTATTATTATTATTACAGTACTGTACTGTATTATTATCATTATTTATTATTATTATTATTAATACTGTACGTACGGTATGCGGGGGGGATCTTGTATGAGTTGGTAACC
This sequence comes from Palaemon carinicauda, assembly GCF_036898095.1. Classification (NCBI taxonomy): domain Eukaryota; kingdom Metazoa; phylum Arthropoda; class Malacostraca; order Decapoda; family Palaemonidae; genus Palaemon; species Palaemon carinicauda. Next base: position 70,636,186 of record NC_090748.1, read on the forward strand.
TACGCATCATATACTGTAAGACGGGTTGTGATTGGTTCAAGCGCTGATAGATGACGAATCAGAACTCAAGTTTTGTTATCTAGCCTGTGATTGGTGTTTTGCCCTCATCTCCAACCCGCAGCATCTAGGTTCTCGCGGGCCCGGGTCGTCCACTCTCTGTTCCCGCGTATCGCTGAGTAGACGTTCTTTAGTTTGTGAAGTTGTAATCTGTGCTGTGTGCGACCTTTTTAAGTTGAACTTTTTGTCAAATCCTACTGTACAATGCCTCCCAAGCGTTCTGCTTCTACTAAGGCTGGTAGTGAGCCTAAACGCCACCGAAGGATGACGACGATTGCTGAGAAGGTTACGCTTCTCGATATGTTAAAAGATGGTAGAAGTTACGCGTCCGCGGCGCGCCATTTTGGGATCAACGAATCTACTGTTCGCTATATCAAGAAGGACGAGGCGAACATTAGAAAGACGGCTGCAATCACCTTTAGCAGATCAGCGAAGCGAGTCGTTACAACGCGTAATAAAACGATCGTACGCATGGAAGGTGCTTTAGCTGTGTGGATTGCCGACTGCCGGAAGAAGAACATAGCCTTGGATACAAACACCATCCGAACAAAGGCTTTGAGCTTGTATCAGAATTTTGCTGCATAGGAACCTCAAGACAACGATGGCAACCATGCTGAAGAAGATGATGATGCAGATGATCCTCAACCAGGGACATCCACTGATTCCCAGCCTCAGAAACAACGTTTTTCCGCCAGCAAAGGATGGTTCGCGAAGTTTCAGAAACGCTTCGCCCTGAAAAGCGTTTCCCTGCATGGGGAGGCTGCTTCGGCTGACACTGCCGCTGCTGAAACTTACGTGAACCAGACGTTCAAGAATATTATCGCTGAAGGTGGATACAAGCCGGAAACAAGTCTTTAATATGGATGAGACCGGCTTGTTTTGGAAGAGAATGCCGTCGCGAACTTTCCTGTTCAAAGAGGAAGCCAAAGCCTCTGGCTTTAAAGCATTCAAGGATCGCGTTACCCTCGTGATGTGTGGCAATGCTGCTGGATTTATGCTAAAGCCGGGGCTTATTTACAAGTCGAAAAATCCTCGCGCTTTGAAAAATAAGAATAAGAATCTCCTTCCCGTGTACTGGATGCATAATCCAAAAGCATGGATTACGAAGATGCTGACCTCCAACTGGTTCCACCAGTGTTTCATCCCGCAAGTCAATGAATATCTCGTAGAGAAGGGCTTGCCATTCAAGATCCTTCTCCTTATGGATAACGCTGGTGGACACGCAACTGACCTGTCGCGTGAGGGCGTTCAGGTTGAGTTCCTGCCACCCAACACCACGTCATTAATTCAACCGATGGACCAGGGGGTTATCAGGGCGTTCAAGGCCCTCTACACGAAGAATACCTTGGCGGACCTCGTTGCGTGTGTGAATGCTGCCCAAGAGGATGAGGATGAAGATTTTAACTTGAAGGCGTACTGGCGGCAGTACACCATAGCCACGTGCCTGAAGAATATTCAGAAGGCACTTCAAGAGATGAAACCTGCAACTGTGAATGCGAGCTGGAAGAAGTTGTGGCCCGAGATTGTTTACGACGACGAGGGATTTACACCTGCTGAAATCCAACACTCTGCAGTACGCAAATCTGTGCAGTTGGCTGCCATAATTGGAGGTGACGGGTTTGGCGACATGACGATTGAAGACGTCGACGAGTTGTTGGACTGCCATTCCCAGCCCCTAACTGACGCAGACCTCGAAGACCTGACGAAATCGGCAAGCGAAGAAGAGAGTGAAACCCAGGAAGAGACCCAAGAAAATGTCGAAGAAACGGGCTTAACACTAGAACGGCTTGCCAAGGTCTGCAACCATATAAAGGAGGTGAAAGAAATGTTGCAAGAGTGGGACGAGGATATGGTTCGGTCGATGCAATTCTGCAACAAGGTTGATGACATAATGACTCCCTACAAGATGCTCTTAGATCGAAAAAAGAAGCAGCGGCAACAACTTCCGATCACAATGTTCTTCCAGCCTCGCAAAAAAGAGCCAGTTCCTCCTGCTACTACGCCTTCGGAAGAAATTGAAGAAGTTTCCCAGGAAGAAGTTGAAGAGGTGTCCCAGGAAGAAGTTGAAGAGGTGTCCCAGGAAAAGACACCTCCGTCTGAAGAGACGTAAAATACTACCTGGCTGCACAGTAGAACACATCATCAGCTTCATCATCATCATTTCTACTGTGCAGCAAATTCATCGCCATCATCATTCAAGTTTTTCTTGAACTTCTTTCGTGGTGAGTACAGTAACAATCTTTATTTTTTACTTTAATATTCTCACATTCTAAAACTGTATTTGTGCCTGTTTTATAGTTTAGTACTGTACGTACCGTATGCATTAAGTTAAAGGGAAGGTTTTAAAAGTCTACATGTTGTAACCTATCATATTTTTTTTGTTTAAAATTTACATTTACGTACGTAAAAAAAAAAACTCTCTCTCTCTCTCTCTCTCTCTCTCTCTCTCTCTCTCTCTCTCTCTCTCTCTCTCTCTCTCTCTCTCTCTCTCTCTCTCTCTCGTAAATAGATTTTTTTTGTTTAAAATTTACATTTACAGTACGTACGTAAAACAATCTCTCTCTCTCTCTCTCTCTCTCTCTCTCTCTCTCTCTCTCTCTCTCTCTCTCTCTCTCTCTCTCTCTCTCTCTCTCTCTCGTAAATTGTTTTCCTGCTTTGCTACGTACAATATGTACTGTACAGTACTGTATGATTTTATATCGATACGGTAAATTATATTTGTAAGGTAACATATTTTGTAAATGCTTTTACTGTAAATACTGTACTGTATCATTATTTATCACTATCATCATGCGCGTTAAATGCCTTGTTTGTTCTGCTCGTGGTTGTTTACTGAGCGTACAGTACTTTATGACGCCGTCGTTTCAGGCGGCGTCATAAAGAAAAACATTGTATTTGGAAGTCCTAAGAAAAATAAAGTAAAACATTGGTAATAAAAAAATCAACATACTGTATAATCAATATAATCGATGCAAAAACTAACCTATACATATATGTGTACACTAAATGAGTTTGTTTCTTCATTATGATCAGAGATGAACGTAAACAAAACATTGGTTGCCATTTTTTATCGTGCTTTTTAGGTATTTAGGAAACGCATGATATAAAATCGCCTTTAATATTTGTGCCTGTTTTAGTTTAGGGTGCTGTAGTACATACATTAAGTGTTCTGTACATTAAAGGGTAGTTTGTTAACAGTACTACGTACAAGGGAAGGTTTTAAAAGTCCGAATATACATGTTAAATAAATAGGTAAATATGATGTCACTACTTCGCGGAATTTCACCTATCGCGGCCGGGTCTGGAACCTATCTACCGCGATAAACGAGGGTTCACTGTACTGTATATTAACAATAAATGAAAATGATAATTTACCAAGATAAATCAGTTTATTTTCATACAAGAAAATAGATTATTTTCAAGGAAATATTCGTCCTATTTCCGATAGACTTGTGATGTCATCACCCTGAAAAAATCGTCGTAAAGGCGAATCGTCATACGTCGCATAGGTTGTAAGTCGAGCACTACCTGTTTAAGTGCACTACCGTATAAAGTACAGATGAGGCTAGGCTAGCCAAGCCCAGCTTACTGATACAGGATTGGAGTAAATTGTGCTATACATGCTCATTGCAGTATATGTACGGTACTACGTAGAATATTTTAGGGCCATTTATTTGAAGGGATTAGGGTATAATCCCAGCATGATGAAGAATATATATATATATATATATATATATATATATATATATATATATATATATATATATATATATATATAGTATAGCAATATATATATAGCTATATATATCTAGCTCTATATATACATATATATATATATATATATATATATATATATATATATATATATATATATATATATATATATATATATATATATATATGAGAGAGAGAGAGAGAGAGAGAGAGAGAGAGAGAGAGAGAGAGAGAGGAGAGAGAGAGAGAGAGAGAGAGAGAGAGAGAGAGAGAGAGAGCAGTTTGTATAGTAGAGTTGGGGGATGGTGGAGAAGGATTGGATTGGATTGATAATAGAAAATTGGCTGACCTAGAGTATGCAGATGATGCTGTTATTAGCAGAACACCACAGGGTTTGCAATGCTTTATTACCAGAATGCATGAAATATCCCAGGAGGTTGGACTCAAGATATATAGAAGAAAGACAAATTTGATGATAATGGAATATGCAATGGAAGATGAAATATCATTGAAAGGAGAAAGGATTTATGAGGTACAATCATTTAAATATTTAGAAACTATGATCTCTAATATAGGGTATTTAGAATTGGAGTTTAATGAAAGATTGAAAAAAGCAAATCAGACAATGGCTATGTTAAATAAAATTTGGAAAACAAATTGCCTGAAATTATACAAAAAAATCAGGCTATATATCAGTTTAGTGAGATCGGTATTACTGTATGGATATGAGTCGTGGTATGCCAATGAAACAATTCCAACAGATTTTGTTGATTTGAGAACAAAGCCATCAGAAGAATATTGGGAGTTAAATGGCAGGACAGGATTAGAAATGAAACTATAGGAGAGATTACTCGAGTGCCATATGTGGATGAGATCATGGTGAGGGGCAGATGGAGATGGTTTGGGCATGCTCTTTGTACTCCCCCTAGGGAGATTAGTTCACCAGACTTTCAACTGGGCTTCTCAAGGCACTAGAAGAGTTGGAAGACCCAGACCTACATGGGTGAGGACTATGAAGTGTGAAGTGGGAGGTGACGAATGGAGAAGTATTGATTTAAAAGCCCAAGATAAAGACGACTGGCGAAATCTAACTGAGGCCCTTTGCGTCAATAGGCGTAGGAGATGGTGATGATATATATGCACATATATAGACTAGAGTAAAGGATATTCTAACTACTGCACATGCAAGAAAAAGAAATGGACATGGGCAGGACAAATAATGAGAAGGCCAGATAATAGATGGAGATTAAGAATAACAGAATGGGTTCCTAGCGATTGCAAAAGAAGCAGGTGAAGAGAGGACAATGGATTGACGAACTAAGAGAATTTGTAGTATAAACTGTCATAGAAAGACCCTAACACATGTGAGTGGAAAGACATGTCTGAAGCCTTTGTTCTGCAGTCGACTAGTAATGGCTGATGATGGTGATGATATCTAAAAGCAAACAAACAACTGATATTTTCTATAACATAAACCATCTTTTTGGGATTTAAAATACTAGAACAGAAAAATTCCAATGCTGTACATATATAATCAACTAACATCACTTAAATTATACTCTAGCTTAATCTAGACATACAAAATATAAATTAGGAAAAAACTTCACACCTCTAATTAATCAACTTGCCTTAAGATCATGTGAAAATCATTTAATATATTTACTTCAATTAATGATTAATAAAAAGTATGTCTCTCATACTTACCGGGACCCAAACTACATAGGGGTGAATCTCATTACAGTCAGGCTTATTGGTACATAATAATGCCATCGTTGTATAGGATACGATGAAGATAGTTGCTACACAAGAGACCAAAAGGGCAAGACGCCCTCCCATTAAGTTAGATCCACTTTTATCATCAATGATCCCATACTGTGTAAGACCCTGGTACAACAAGCAGAAGACCATACCATACAAAAGGCTGCAAAGAGAAAAAAAAATATTCTTTGGATAAAAATTAAGTACTGTATTAAAACAAATTTTCAACAAATTTAAGCATCTTGAAATTCTACATACTTTATACATTTATTTAAATTGGTATACTGTATTCACCTATGATTATTTTTTAAATTTAAATATACTATTGTGTAGTTTTCTGTTAGCTTATGAGCTTGAATGCATAACATTCCAACAATAAAGGGACTAATGTATATAAAAAAAAAATAAAGCTCATTTGTCTTACTAAAGTATATTCCTGCTGCTTAGTTAGTTCTTGTTGTCTTAGAATGTAATCTCCTGATACTATAAAACTTTATTGTTCTGTAACTCTATATAAATCATAGCTATTTATAGGGATTATTACTTTTGGCATGGCTGAATGAGGAGTAATAAGACTTTTAGAGAGGGATAACTACCCCAACTGCTAGTTAGCGGGAGGAGTGAGGGGTAGCTGGCAACCTGGCTCATTCACAAACCTGGGGGGGAGCAAAGTCTGAGGCAGGTTTCTCCTTCGGGTAACCATCTCTCTCGGCCGCGAGTGAGGTTGCTCCAGAGAAACCTTGTTCCTGAGAGACCAACATATGACTTTGCTGAGTTTGTCAGAGCAGACTCCCTCTTCGGAGGAACCTGCATGGCTTTCCCCTGTGGGGATTCGTTGTGTATCGGTGTTTCTGACTCTCTCGTCACACTGGGTGTTCTCACCCCCCGCAGTAAGGAGATGTCTGTTCAGTCCCGTAAAGGACCGATACCCCGAGTCTCCGGGCTCTCGTCACGCTGAGCTTTCGGCCTCTTGTAACTCATCAGGTGCTCTCTATGATACAGCCAAGTGTGACTCTCCAACTGCTCATCACTTGAAAGCTGTGCATGGTTTGCCAGCTGCTAACTGCGCATCAGCTTTGCGGGTCTCGCCGACTTCTTATCACTTGTCCTCAGACAAGCAATTGTCACCTCACCATTAGGTGACGAGTGATAGTCTCTAGCCACAGAGAGACCTTCACACGAGACTAGACAATTTTCGGTCTTACTTGATGTGTGAGCGTAAATCGCCTGAACAAGCCCCCAAGGCTCATGGGACTCCACCTCCCCACCACTCTCCTATTATTAAGAGACAGCAACTCTCTACCAGAGCTCGCAAATCTCCCTCTCGGCACTTGCCACCTCGCCCCCTCGTTTTTGCCCTTGCATCAATCCCCGAGACCGACTGCTGTGATTCTCTCTTACGCTTGCAAGCATCTGTCTCCAAGGGATCGTCACCCACCAGGAGACCAGCTTGCCCGGTGTGAGCAGTATGGTGACGATTCCCATCACGAGGTACATCGGGCCCAGGGTGGACAACTGAAGGAGGCCCCGAAGCAGAGCATCGCTTCGAGGGATCAACACCCAGCAAACCCCCCGTGATTAGACTGGTGCAGCAATTATCAGGTAAGGAAACTATCCTTTCTTTACAGGATCCAGGACCTAGGGCATCTGGATGCCCAAGGAATACTCCTGCTAGCTTTACAGGTGGTAGGGAGCCCCCTGGCTGAGCGCACTGTTTAACGTAGTGCAACAGGCAGTGACGGGGGCCCTTCCCCTCTCTCAATCCATGGGTGGCACACTAAAATTTCTTCTATGTCTTCTCTCCTCCCCAGTTCTTCTCCTCCATCAGACCCTCAGATGAGTTCCTAAGGGTTGGCCCTTGCAGGGCCCTCTTCCAAGGAGAGACCCCTCTCCCTCCTGAAGAGGAATCAGGAGGAAGAAGTCGCAGAGAAGTCAGGGAGCCCCTTGCAGGTATGTGTGGCACCGATAGGATCAAAGGGGAAACGTAAGAGGATTAGGCCATTTCCCTCTAGAAATGACAGGGTGATTTTTCTGACAGATTCTTTTCGCCTCTTGCCTATAGAGGTGGTTCCACCAGAGTCTCGTTCTTCGTCCCAGCCCGACGTTATTCCCCCCTCTGGAGAGGACTAACATCCCCTCAGGAAAGACGCAGCACCAGGCTGTTCACACAGGGAGCCGAAGGCCTTGTTTACCATCCCCAAAGCCTCGGCGAGAGCTTCCATGCCTCAACAAGACAGCAAGAGAGGTCAAAAGGAGTCTCTCACTCTAGGGCGTCAGCAAGAGACGCCCTGGCTACAGCCAACCTTGACGACTTTGACCCACCCCGGGTTCCTATGGGTGAGAGCTTGGAGGTGGAGGAGCAATTAGATTATGAGGATGATCTATTGCCTGGAGCCACTAGCCCTAAGCTTAAAGAAGTGGAGCAGAAAAAGATCAAGCATGCCTTCTGGGAGGTCTTAGCCTGCATTAGAACCATCAATGGGCTGTCAAATCCATCAACAGCCCCACAAAGTGGTAAAGACACAGTCCTCGACCAGGTGTATGACACTCAAAGACCCCCGAGGGCCAGTGTAGCTTTTCCCTGGTCAAAACTCCTCTTGTCACCATCTGTGCAGCAAAGGAGATGAGGTGATCAATGAGCCTCTTTCATTATTACTTCTGGACCACTCTAGAGGCTATTATGAAAGTTGTTCCCTTCGATGGATTATCAGGACTCTGCCTCTTTCTTGATTTTGGAGATCATCAACCAAGAGAAAGTTGCAAAGTATATCATGCAGGCTACTTCATGGCTGGATCCCTGGTTGGGATTGGTAGGACACCTGATCGGGTCTGAGGACTGGTCACGTGAGTCCACCAGGAAGTCAATGGAGACCTTCCTTCTAAAGAGATAGGACTCGATCATTGATAGATTCCATTGACAACTCCCGCAAGTCGAGATATCAAAGCTGAGAGGCTCCTCTTTCAAGGGGAGTTCCATTTTCAACCTCAAAGGCATCAAGCGAGTAGCGAAGTGGAGGAAACCCAACAGGACTCCCTCTTCCAGAGGGCCCTGACATCATGGCCCTACCAACCACTGCCACAAAAGAAATAACCACCACACAAACTGCCGAAGAATAGGGCTATAGTCTCAAAATAACAGGTGTCCAAGAGGCCCTTTCAGGGTAACCGAAAAGGGTCAAAGCCCTTCCGTGGAGGGAAGGGAAATAGTGGAGCCGGCTGAGGCTACTCCTTCTACGACCGGCAATCCTTCCAACTGTCCACCTGTGAGGGGATGGCTGCAAAGTTGCTAGCAAAGGTGGCTGCAGTTTGGGCCAAATCCTGGACGGTGAAGGTGATTTGTTCAGGGTATCGCAACCCGTTCATTCATTTTCTCCCTCCTATGACTCGGGATCCGGTCCCAAAAAGCTCCTACGTGAAAGGGTCCACGAAATAGCTCTCCTTTCGGGCCGAAGTCCAGACCTTGTTGGAGAAGGGTGCTCTACAAGAGATCCTCGATGGGTCTCTAAGCTTCTTCAATCAACTCTTTCTCGAAAAAAAGGAGTCTGGAGGCTGGAGACCAGTCCTCAGACAAACTTCGTTCAAGATGGAGACAGCAGACACAGTCAGACAGGCAATAAGACCTCAGGACTTCATGTGCACACTAGATCTCAAGGACATACTTCCAGATCCCAGTCCATTTGTCTTAAAGGAAGTATCTAAGGATCATGTTCGACCAAAAAGCAATACCAGTTAAAGGTGCTGTGTTTCGTCTTTCTACGGCACCCCTGGTCTTTAAGAGAGGGTTTGCCCTATATCATCTTGGGCTCACAGAATTGGCATCCATCTCCTAAGATATCTGGACAACTGACTGATTCTAGCAGACTCAGTGTCTACCCTTCTCCATCACTGAGACAAGTTTCTGGGATTTTGCCAAGATCTGGGGATCATGGTAAACCTTGAGAAGTCACATCTGCTCCCCTCTCAAAGACTGGCATATCTAGACATGATCCGAGACACCGAACAGCACAAACCATTCCATCAAATGAAAGAATTCAGAGGCTGAGGGAGATAGCAGGGCCCTTCCTCAGGCAAAAAGAGCTTCCAGCCCCGAACTGGTTGCGTCTCATAGGCCACTTATCATCTCTGGCCTGTCTAGTTCCCAATGGTCACCTCAGGATCAGATCCTTCCAGTGGCGCCTCAAGTCCCACTGGAATCAAGCAAGCGATTCCCCGGACACCCTGGTTCAACTAGTGTCAGAGGTACTGATAGACCTCAGATGGTGGGTGGCAGATGAGAACCTCTGCAAAAGGGGTTGATCTTCTCGTCCCTCTTCTGGAACTGATGCTTTTTTCGGATGTATCAAAAGAAGGGTGGGGGCCTATATGCTGCACCACACCATCTGCAACCTTTGGTCCAAATCAGAAAGGTACCAGCATATATATCTTTCAAGAGATGAAGGTAGCCTTTCTTGCCCTCCAACAGTTCCTGGCGGGGCACTTCGTGGTCTTGATGAGTGATAACACCATGGTAGTAGCCTATATAAACAAACAAGGTGGTACCTTTTTGTAGCCCCTGTGCCATCTAGCAGTAGAGATACTCAGATGGGCGTAAGACAACTCGGTGTCCCTGTCTGCTCGCTTTCATTCCAGGCAAGAGGAATTTTCTTGCAGACAATCTGAGCAGAGCGACTCAGATAGTGGACTCTAGAGTGGTCTTTGAATCATCTTGTAGCCAACAAAGTTCTGACTTTGTGGGGTTCCATGACAGTGGATCTCTTCGCAACGGCCCATAATTTCAGATTCTCGCTCTATTGCTTCCCAGTCAAGGATCCCCAGGTTCTTTGGCAGGATGCATTCCAACAATATTGGGACAACACAATATGTACATATTTCCCCAGTACTGTCCGATGAGAAAAATACCCAACAAAGTCAGAATAAGCGAGAACTTATCAATGACACTGGTAGCTCCGCTATGGCATTACGTACAGTGGTTCCCAGACCTTCTGCAGCTCTTGACAGAGCTTCCGAGGGAACTTCCTCCACGACACGAGCTACTCAAACTCAACCACATGTGACCATATTCCACAGAGCCATAGCTTCGCTTCAACTTTACGCCTGGAAGCAATACTGGGTTATGAACATCAAAGTCAAAGAACAAACACTTAGATATTCTTCCCCTAGACCTAATTATACCCTTAGAATCTAAAAATAAATTTAAATTGGACACTAGAGGAGGTATATTATTAGTAATATTGGCACTGCTTTGTAAAAAATCCAATTCTACAGAAAAGTATTCTTTTTGTGCAATTTTCACCCAATACTCTAAGGCTTTCTTTTTAGGATCACCACCCTTTAATCTACAACAAAATTTGAACAAGTAACTGGTAATTCTTAATAATTGTTCATAATTTGACATTTCATTTATATTGAGAATACCAGCATTTACTTTATTTATTTGCATAGTGCACACTGTACTTATTTGATGCTTATAGTAAGGTGATATGCTCAATAAAGGGTAAAGAGGCCACTTGTCAAAATAATTACTCAACCATTCTGGACCTTCTAGCCAATAAGCTGATTTACTTAAATATTTAGTATAGGATAAACCTCTGGTGATCATGTCAGCAGGATTTTCTTCTGTATTTACATAGTGATATAAGACAGGTAGTTTAAATAGCTTAGATATTTCAACTTTAAGACCATCTGCCTCAAGTACTCTATTTCTAACAAATTTAGATTTTATTTTAGCTTCTCTGGTCAATAGCCAATTTAAAACCACTTGAGCATCAACACAATATTAATGAATTGAAAATTTATATTATTGTAGGCTTCTAGTAAGGAAGGTAAACATTTAAAAGCTAGAATTACTCCCATTAGTTCCAAAGTAGGGACACTATGCTCATTTCTCTTATTCGGTGGAGCCAATTTAGATTTGGAGAACAAATAAGAACTTTTATCATTTTGATCAACCGCATAGGCCTCCACAGAGTTATCACAAAATATGTGAAGACCATGCGAGTCTAATTCATTAAGGGACTCCCTAGGAAATTCAAGTTCAGATAACATTTCAAAATCTCTACTCATAATTTTCATTTCCCCACAAATGTCTTTAGGTAAATTTTGATCCCAACCAACATCTAATTTCCATATTTTTCTCATTGAAAATTTGCCTCTTATTGCTACAGGAAGGACTACAGTATATTCAAAGGATCAAATATTTTAGAAGTTTGTGACAATACTTCTCTTTTTGTGTCTGCTTCTGGGTCTATTTTACAAGGCGCAAGACTAAAAGAATCATTATTTACGTTGAATCTATAACCCATTACTTTATCCTCTTCGCAAGAATGTTCAACAAGTCTATTATCAGATGCCATTTTTTCTCTCAACTCTACACAACTGGAGTTCCAAGACCTTAAAATAAAGCCCCCTTGTTCCATCCTATCATTATCTTGCTTATACAAATTTTTCATTTCATCAATGTTATTACCAGTTATAAGAAGATTGTCTACATAAAAGTTATTGGTTAATATTTCTTTACACTTATCATCAGGATAACTTTCTGCGTGATGTTTCATAACAAAATTTAATATAAAAGGTGAAGAAGTGTAACCAAAAACTATTGTTTTGTAGCGATAAGATACTAATTTATTTCCCCGTTTCCAAAAGAAACAAAATCTATTTTTATCCACTTCATTTTTTAATTTAATCATCAAAAATTATTGTTTAACATTGCTCAACATTACATATTTATTAGTTCTATAGTAAAAGAGCAATTTCAGTATCGAGCCCATTAAATCTATCCCAGGATAAGCTGCTTCATTAAGTGAAGGCAATTCTCTGTAAGTTTTTAAAGATCAGTTAAATACTGGCCTGATTTTTGTGGTAACTTGCTCTTCTAATTTTATAACTGGTCTATGTGGAATCCATACATACTTATGATAATCAGAAGGACTTACTTTAATTTCCTCGATTATACCATCCTTGAGTTGTTTATCAAAAACTTTCTGGTACTTGTCAATGAGACCCTTTTTACCAAGATACTCTACTGTTCGGTCTAATACCTTAAGTGAAACAAAATGATTAGATGGGACGCTGTCAATTTTATCAGTATACCAGACCAATTCTACACGATAGAATCCATTATCAAAAGAGATCCCCTCTCTAAATCTGTCAATTTGTTCTTTATCAAAGGAGACCAATTCTTTTTCACAATTGGTATTTAATTTGTGAACCCACTCTCTCTTTACTGGTATGGGGAGTTTATTAAATACTATATGACTCACAAATTTATGCCCAAAGGATCCCACTTCCAATAAATCAATATCATGTGCTTTCAATTCATGCAGATAGGATTTGATTTCGTTGAGGTAAACTTTCACTGACGAGAATTCTTGATCATATTCAGCACTCGAAGCAGCACTCAAAGTGTTCTTAAAAGTCAATAATATAATTTACGTCAAGGAATTCTTCTTTTAACATTTTGATTGCCAAGTGGTAGTTACGGTCAGAAATAGTCAAATGCCTAACTACCTTCAAGGCATAGCCTCTAAGGTACCCATGTAAATATATTTGTTTGGCAGAATCAGACAGATTTTTTCTGGACCCAATGACATTATTAAATTAAGAAATGAATTGAAAGCAAATCTATCTTTCTCCTCACCACTAAAGATTCCACTTTCTAAAGGAGGGAGTTTCCCATCAGACATATTCATTCTAGACATCATTTCTAAAACTTTATCGGCAGATAAGTTGCCAGAAGCCCCACTTGACTCACTTATGTATTGTTCATATTGGTTGAGCTCTATACTAACCTGAATGCTACATTCTGCCCGACTATCTAACTCCTCATTATAATATTGTTCATTACTGTTCATTATTTCATGTGTCTACAAAACATAATTAATTTCTTCATCAAAGTGTTTAACCTGCTCGATCTCTTTATCAGACATGATAACTTATATAATTATAATTAATAGATTTATTACCAATAGCCTGCAAATATTTAAAAGATAACAGCCCACCTAAAGTTATTGATGCTTACGGGTTACTGAGTACATTATATATGAACATGAAATAGATTATAGTACATAACTTATGTTACTAATTACGTCGCACTTTAGTTCCATATTGGTTACCATTCGAAATACCGAGCGACAGTTAGCCAGTTACCGTTTCTATAAAATCCCTTATTTCACCGAACGATGAACACATCGAATTCACCTCCGGAATATCATATGGAATACATCAACAATTTTGGGATTATGTTGGAATTTATTTTAATTTCAACCTTACTTATATTTAATGAACAAAACAATTATTTAACAACCAAAAAAACTTACATTAAAGAGTAGATCCACTGATAAAACTTTGTGACATTGCCGTACATTACCTTTTTCCCTAGACATGTCCAAAGATACATCATAATGTAAAGCACTTATCACAAATGTTGACGTTGACATGTTCCAAAATTGTCGTTGTCTTGGAGTTTGAACGTTTAGTTTTGTTCAGAGTTAATTTCCTACTGAGTAACTCTTACTGTAACTGTTCGCCGTGGCTGTGGTAACCTCCAAGGTAATTTACTTCTTTCCTTTGACAGGTACATATTAAGCACACGCGAACTTAAGGCCTATTAGGCAATTACTAGTTTAAGTCATTTAATTCATAAGTTTAATTTTATTATTCATTTTACTTATCATTAACGCTAATAGTTACTATACTAAGTAGCATTAAGTTATTTACTTTTAATTTATCAAGAAAAATAGATAAAGCTTCGAATCAAGCTAACGACCGAACGGCTATTCCCCAGTCGGACACAAATATCAATCCTTTCTGATTGAATTAATTAATCTAACGTTAACTGTATTCCTTATAAGGAAACAGTTTTGTTTTCCCGTCTTTATTTTTCAACGTTGTTTCGGACAAAGTGAATAAAAACGGAGTTGTTGACAATTTTTTTGGTTTCTAACAATACACAACATAATCTTTATCATTGATTTCCAAATTTGGTCAAAAGATATAGATACCACATAAGGAAAATACAGTAGTTACCTGTATCTATCCAACTGCCAACGAAACCACCACTCATGAATGTCATCATCTGTAGTGACAAACAAGGCTTTCCAAGGTTTCATCACAAAAATTTTCTCAAAGAATACCTGAAATATACAATAAAAAAAATTTAAATTTACATTTCTGAATGGTTTTGAGCTTTGCAATAGTCTAATTTAAAATTAAAAAATATTTATTTACAACCTCAATGATTGTAGCATTATTATATAGTGTGACACAATTTCAATGATTGTAGCATTATAAAGTGCAACTGAGCCCTATTAATACAATATTTTGGGGTTACTTCAAACATTACTTTACAATATCCAACAGATTTTGCAGATCTGAGAACAAAGCCCTCAGAAGAATATTGGGAGTTAAATGGCAGGACAGGATTATAAATGAAACTATAAAGATTACTCAAATGGCATATGTGGATGAGATCATGGTGAGGGGTAGATGGAGATGGTTTGGGCATGCTATTTGCACTCCCCAAGAAAGATTAGTTCCCGAAGCTTTTAACTGGGCTCCAAAAGGTACTAAAAGAGTTAAAAGACTCACGCCTACATGACTGAGGACTATGAAGAGTGACGTAGCAGTTGATGAACGGAGAATTATTGATTCAAAAGCTCAAGGTAGAGATGACTGGCAAAACCTAACAGAGGCCCTTTGCATTAATAGGCGTATGAGGAGATGATGATGATGCACTAATAATTAATTAAATGAGCCAGCCAATGCAAGGTCTAAAATAATCACAGATAATTTGGGATTGCTCACTGTGCTACCTCCTACAACAATTCAACTTCAACATATGTAGTGTTCAGGTGATCTTTTAAAAAGCACTGTTGGCCAGGGAGTGATTTCCATTTGAGAGAGGGGGATGATCGTACATGTTATATCTGCCACTGAGCCTAGTGTAACAACCTTCAAAATTATTTTCTTAGTTCTCAGCACTCTGCATTAAGAGGTATTCAAGACATAAATCTGGATGATGCATCTCTTCCTGGAGTAACACTGCTATACAACAATGAGTAGAATAACAGGAGGGTAGAACCAATTGCCTTGTAATGGTCTAAAACCAGGTCATATTCTTTAATGATGGGTGAACAATACATGATTTTGTAATACATGTGTCATAAGTTCTAAACTTCATGTAAAATACAATACGCAATATTATTTAACTAATACACCAGCCACTAAGACTACTCTTTGATATATATTTTATTGGATTTATGATTATTCATTGAACAACACAATGAAGATAACACTCACCTCTGATAAAAACAAAACAGTAATAAATCCTCCTAAACCAATAAACTTGATGATACTGTAGAGGTAGTTGAAAGGTGATGCTTCTGAATTTGCATGTGCTGGTCTTGTGATACGAGGAGGCACAACCAGTGTTACATGCATAACAGTATACCAGAAGGATATCAGTGGTACAAAATAATAAAACTGGTATGGTCTATTCATGACCAAGCACAAGACAACCACCAAGAAGTTTATGCGAAACATAACCTGCAAGAGTCAATTAGTTATTATATGTAATACGATCAATAAAATTTACCTAAGCAAATTTTCATATAGGAAATAATAGTTTACTGGCTATTCAGATAAAACCTATGGTCTTATAATCTCAAGATTTTTTATATTTTGGACATATGCTTCAGAATTAATTTACGGTAGTAAGAATACTTACACCTATGCAACCTAAAACTAAGAATCAGAAAATCCTTGATTCAAAGTGCAAAAATATTTTCCTAATTCTTTATTCACTTGAATGAAAATTTAACCACAATATGTTATAAAGGTTGAGAATTCTTCACCCAAAATTCAAAAATTGTTAAGTTTTTCAAATGATGACAAACAGAAAATTCCAGTGCTGGAAAGGTTCCACGAAGTACAACCACTACTCACGTAATCTACCCTTTGACTGTATGGTATCACTTTGCTGTTACCAGTTGTCATAGTAAATGCTTTGCTCCTCATTAATTCTGATTGCAACCTTTTTGTGTGCTCGGCAGTTTGAAATATGTTAAAAATGTCCATAAAACCCAGCGATACACCTACAGCTAATAGTGAAAAGAAAAAGAGCATCTATGTTAATTTAAAATAGAGAAAGTTAAGTTGATAAAACTTGAAATCGGTGTAAGCGTGAAGTGTCTGTCATGGAGTTTGGAACAACAACTATTTATGACCTAATGAAACAGAAAGACAACGATTGAATCTCTATGCTGAAAGCAATAAGCAAAAGTTCATGAAGAGGAAAAATAATTACATCTGTTCTTATACCTTCTTACTGTTAATGTGTACCCTATTTTTAGCCAGTTAGTTAAATATTATATTGAAGAGAAATAATTTTATTGATTATTACTATTATTATTATTATTATTACTATAATTATTATTACTAGCTAAGCTACAACCCTAGTTGGATGCTATAAGCCCAAGGGCTTGAGAAAAAAAATAGCCCAGTGACGAAAGGAAATAAGGAAACAAATAAATGTTATGTGAAGTAATGAACAATCAAAATAAAATATTTTAAGAACAACAACAACATCAAAACAGATCTAAACTACAAAAAGGGACTTGTCAGCATGTTCAACATAGAATCATTTGGTGCAAGTTTAAACTTTTGAAGTTCTACCTATTCAACTACCCGATTAGGAAGATCATTCCACAACTTGGTCACAGCTGGAATAAAACTTCTTGAATACTGTGTAGCATTGAGCCTCATGATAAAGAAGGCATGACTATTAGAATTAACTGCATACCTAGTATTACGAACAGGATGGTACTGTCTGGGAATATCTGTATGCAAAGGATGATCAGAATTATGAAAAATCTTATGCAACATGCATAAAGAACTAATTGAACAACAGTTCCAGAGATTAATATCTAGATCAGGAATAGAAAATTCAACAGACCGCAAGTTCCTGTCTAGCAAGGTTAGACTTGGGAGCAGTTTTTTGGAACCTACTGGGTTTGTAAGTTGAGGACATTCTGTATGGTACAATGTTACTTTTCCACAGTTTTATTTCAGCACAGAATATACAAAGATTCGAGACCCACGAAAACTCAAATAGTTTCTTGTACTGCCTGCAATCTCACCATCTTTGTGAGCTTAGGTCTACCTGTTGAGTCATCAGCAGCCATTACCTGGCACTCTCTGATCATAGCTTGGACAGAGGGCTTGGATTCTGATCATGTGTGTATATGGTCAGTCTTTGGGGCATTGTCATTGCCCCTTATCTCTGCCATTCCTAAGCAACTTTTAAAGCTTTAAAGGGCCAAATCCAAAATTATTTGCAAAGAATCGATCAGGTTTTAAGTACTTTGGAATATTCAGCTGTCTCTTAACATTTCTAGGAATCGGGCTTTTCAGAAATCCATTCTCAATTCATAATCATCATCTCCTACGCCTATTGACGCAAAGGGCCTCGGTTAGATTTTGCCCGTTGTGTCTATCTTGAGCTTTTAATTCAATACAGTACTTCATTCATCATTTTCTACTTCACGCTTTATATTCCACAGCCATGTAGGCCAGGGTCTTCCAACTCTTCTAGTGACTTGTAGAACCCAATTAAACATTTGGTGAATTAATCTCTCTTATGGAGAGCGAAGACCATACCCAAACCATCTCCATCTACCCCATATCATGATCTTGTTCACATAAGGCACTTGAGTAATCTCTTATAATTGCATTTATAATCCTGTCCTGCCATTTAACTCCCAATAGTCTTCAGTGCTTTGTTCTTGAATCTACTAAAACTGTTGGAGATTATGTTGTTGTCATACCATGACACGTGTCCATACAGTAACACCGATCTCACAAAACAGATACAGTATATCTATTGTTAACTTTAAAAATTGGAGAACATGATGAATAGAGTTTCTGCTAAACAGAGGATCACACTATATTCATCATTAATTTCCCAGTTAAAAAAAAGAAACTATGTTTATTTCAAGGGTCAATTACCTCAATTATCAGCTCTTCTGCAACAGCAAAGTTTACTAGAACCTTTAATAGTGGTAATTAAAAAGCAGTGCAGTACATTGATTCAGGCTTTGCAGTTTAGCCAGCTAGGAAGTCTTCAGTCATGGGAAGTACCTTGGTAAGAAATCTGTAGATTCTTTCTTTTAATGATTTCAATGTAGGGCATAACTTCTAAAATTAAGGCATCCATGTATAATCATCCTGAATTTGGTATGGTTTTAGATATCCCTTCTTGTCTAGACTACACCATTTCTGATTATGCTTCAGAAACTGTCGGTTTGTTTTTCAATGTTGTCATTAACCGAAGAGAAAATTGAACGTCATCCTTCATAAAAGATGTGTATAATGTTCAGAAACTGTCAGTTTGTTTTTCAATGTTGTCATTAAGCGAAGAGAAAATTGAACGTCATCCTTCATAAAAGATGTGTATAATGTTCAGAAACCTGGTTTTATTTGTTCTCCAATTTTAGGTTCCACCATGGATTCTGATAGAATATCTTAAGATTACTATACAATTCTTCTTCACTCGGGTTAATTGCTATACTAGATTGTTCAGTAGCTACTTTCCATTTGGTAAGGGCAGAAGAGAGACTTTAAGCTGTGGCAAGCAGCTCTTCTATGAGAAGGACACTCTAAAATCAAACCATTGTTCTCTAGTCTTGGGTACGGCCATAGCCGCCTTTGTACCATGGTCTTCCATCGTCTTGGGTTAGCGTTCTCTTGCTTGAGGGCACACTATTCTATCTTATTTCTCTTCCTCTTGTTACTTAAAAGTTTCTATAGTTTGTATATGAAAGATCTAGTTAAATGTCATTACTGTTCTTAAAACATTTTACATTGCTCATTACTTCTCTGGTAGTTTGTTTTTTTCTTTATTTCCTTTCCTCATTGGGCTATTTTTCCCTGTTGGAGCCCTTGAGCTTATAGCATCCTGTTTTTCCAACTAGGGTTATAGCTTAGCTAGTAATAATAATAATAATATTAATAATACTAATAATACTAATAATAATAATAATTATAATAACAACAAATTATGATGAGAATCAGCAGCTGAAGAACAGACAGGAAAACAATACTCGAAAATAAGGTAGATTGAAAGAATTAAAAAACTTCAGAATAAATTGATCACCAAAAATCTTCAAAAAGATTTCCGGGTAATTGAAGAAGAGACAGACCTAATGTGTTTTACAAAAGTAAATATACTGTCTAGAATCACCCCTAAAATTTTAACAGAGTCATAGAGTTAAAGAAACATTATCAATGCTGAGAGCAAGATGATGAGGAGCCACTGTCTTTGATTTACTTACAATCATACTATGAGTTCGTTAGGATTTAACTTAGTCCCCATAATTTGCACCATGCACTAATTTTAGCTGGATCTCTATTAATTGATTCAGCAACCCCAGTTCTACATTCAGGTGATGGAATTGATCCAAAAAGAGTAGCCTGATCTGCATATGCAATGAGCTTGATTTTTAGGACAAACCACATGTCGTGTACTCATACAAACATCCTGACCACAATCAAGAGACTTCTGTACAGCATTGGAGATTGCAAGAAGGATACTCCAAGGCCTTTACAAAAGCCAAATTACATACTAGGGAACAGATGATTACCTTCAGCAAACTTATTTAAATCCTAAATCTTTTATCAAAAGAAGTTCAAAACCTAGATAATATTGGAGATATGGAAATTGGGCGGTAATCAGCTGGAATTGAGCTACCACAAACGCATTCACATAAAGGAGTAACATTACCAATTCTCCAACTAGTGCAAAATGAAACTCTTTTTCCCAACTTGTGTAAAATAACAGATAAATTTGGAGCTAAGAAATCAGCAGTCTTTATAAAAACAAAGGATATATACCATTTGGGTCTACACCTTCATAAGCATCAAGGTCCATCAACAGAGCTTTAATTTCACGAGATCGAAAGGCTACACTAGTAAGTTTAGCCTTAAGAAAACAGGAATGAGGAAGAGGAAGTTTCTCATTACTATGCTTGCTATCAAACATCAGCCAAAAGGGTTGCCTTTTCCTTTAGACAGGGGGTGACAGAGCTGTACCAACCGTGTGTCACACGATCGTACATAATTCATTTTGTATATATTATGCTTGTATCTTCGCTCTTCCCTCGCACTAAAAAGAACCAGAATAAACATGTCTGCGTTTTTCCTCTGTAACATTGTCTGTTTTTCGAACATGAAATTTCCTGTTGCCTTGAGGTTTTGTATATAAAGGAGAGTGTTCTATAATAAATTACTCAGTTGCTTTCAACCTGCCTTTGAGTCACAACCTTCTCTCGGCCCGTCACATTGGTGACCCCGGAAGTCGACTCGCTCCCACCGCCTTCCACCTCCACCCTCCTCGCCCCTCCATCGTTGGTACTATGGCGGACTCTACGGAAGTTGGCGCTGCGGCTGCCCCATTGAAACTTTCATCGTTCACCAGCGGATAGGCGTTTGCTTGGTTTCAGCGCGCAGAAGTCCAGTTTCGCATCAAGGGCGTGACTCGCTCAACCACCAAAGCAGATTATGTTCTCGCGGCGATACCCGAGGACACCTTCCCGGAAATATCCGATTGGCTTTGTGAACAAGGAGGCACCCCAATAGCGTACGACGCCCTCAAAACATACCTTCTGCAGCAGTACTCGCCGTCGCCAGCCACCCGTATAGCAAAGCTTTTTCAGCTCTCACAACAACCGTTGGGGGACCAAAGGGCTTCGCTCACCCACAGGGAAATGACCAGTATCGCTCGCCTTCAACCTGCCGCAAGCGGCTCTCCTCGTGAGGTGAACCTACTTCGTGCCCTTTGGATACGCCGTTTACCCGAACCTATACGCGCTGCCATACCCGATGTCGATAGTTTACCCATAAAGGACTTGATGACCAAAGCCGACGCCCTTATGGACAGCCACTTCAAGACCTACATCAACACCTCCACCCCTGACGAAGAGGATGCCTATTCAACGTCAACTAAAGCTGACATGAATGCCGTAAGACATACACGCCTACCCCGTGACGTGCCGAAGCGGCGACAAAGCCACCCACTACCCACCAATCGCTCGCGCCCCAACAAACGACTTCTACAGCCACTTACTACCTCCCATCCGCCGCAGTTTTGCTACTACCACTTCAGATTCAGGGCAACCGCGAAGAAATGTGCCGAGGATTGTCAGTGGCCAAATTACGTGTAAGTAGGCCATCGCTCGTGGCGGTGGCCTCCCGTGTTTCTAATCTTTTCTTTTTACATGATGCAGGAACGGGCGTGCGATTTTTGGTAGACACGGGTGCTTGTCGTTCTCTTTTGCCAAGGGAACTCTTCAAGACACGACGTAGTCGGTCTACATCTGCCGACGTCCGCTTGGTAGCTGCCAACGGATCTGCGATACCCACCTACGGTTACGAGAACCTCACATTATCGTTCGGAAATGGTAAATTCAATTGGAAGTTTCTCGTTGCTGACGTCACATTGCCAATCCTCGGAGCGGATTTCCTCTCTCATTTCTACCTTCTGGTCGATGTCGCCCACCGACGATTGGTCAACGTAGACTCGTACTTGTCGACACCTCTTCAACCCGCCCCCTCTAACCTCGCTCTCCACATCAGTGCACCCACGGATGCCTACGCCCACCTCCTCACGTCGTACCCGGAAGTTTTCTGTCCAGAACTTCGCCAAACACCCACGGTTCCTGCCAAGCACGGTATTTATCACCATATCAAGACGACGGGACCCCCAGTCTTCGCAAAATTCAGACGTCTGGCACCGGAACGATTGGCAGCCGCCAAACAGACGTTCGCCGAAATGGAGGAAATGGGCCTTTGACAAAAGGCCTCCAGCCCATGGTCGTCACCCTTACACATTGTTCTAAAGAAAGACGGCTCCCTCCGTCCGTGCGGGGATTACAGGCGCCTGAACATGCAAACAAAACCGAATCACTACCCCCTCCCAAACATTGCCAACGTGACCTCCTACCTGCACAAAGCAAAGGTTTTCTCTACGCTCGACCTCCTAAAGGGGTATTATCAGGTGCCTATGAACCCGGAAGACATCCCCAAGACCACCATCACCGTTTGGTACATACACCTTCAATTACTCCTGTTTTGGCCTTCGTAATGCTGGGGCCACGTTTCAACGTCTCATGGATGGCATCTTAGGGGACCTCCCTTTCTGTGTATGTTATGTGGACGACATACTTGTGTTCTCCTCCTCAAAAGAGGAACACCTCCGTCACCTGCGCATCGTGCTCGACTGCCTGCAATAAAACGGCCTTGTAGCCTAGTACGACAAGTGTACCTTTGGCGCCAACAGAGTGTCGTTCTTAGGGCACCGCATCACTCCAGGAATTCTTGGGCATGATCAACTATTATCACCGTTTTCTGCCAGCCATTACCGCCACTCTTGCTCCCCTCTACACCTCCTTCAAGGGCAAGCCAAAGGACCTGAAGTGGGGTCCCCTTCAAGAAGCAGCCTTCTGCAATGCAAAGGAAGCCCTATCAACTGCTGCGGCTCTCACTTTTCCTATCCCACATGCCCCTCTCCTTCTCTCCACCGATGCCAGTGACGTCGCTATTGGTGCAGTACTCGAGCAGGTGGTCAACGGCTCGCCCCGCCCATTGTCCTTCTTCAGCAGAAAACTGTCCAAGGCAGAATCGGGTTATTCTACCTTCGATCGAGAATTGCTGGTGGTGCACTTGGCTGTCCGTCACTTCCGCCATTTCTTAGAAGGTACGCCCTTCGTCATTCGCACAGACCACATGTCTCTGGTGCACGCCTTTACTCGACAGTCTGATGCCCAGTCCGCCCGGCAACGCCGACATCTCTCTGCCGTGGCTGAATATAATTGCACCCTTCAATACGTCCCTGGGAAAATGAATCCCGTTGCCGATGCCCTGTCAAGAATCACATTGGCTGCCGTTCAACTGGGATTGGATTACAACGCCCTGGCTGAAGCCCAACGACAGGATCCAGAGTATCAGGCATGTAGAACATCCTACACATCCCTCCGTTGGGAAGACTTCCCCATCGAAGACTCCAACACCACCCTCAGTACTAGTAGACCGCGACCTTGGATTCCTGCTCCCCTGCGCCGGCAGGTGTTTGATTTCATTCACGGCCTTTCACATCCCTCGTGCCGTTCTACTGCACAGCTGCTGAAGGCAAAGTTCATTTGGCACAGCATTTCTAAGGATGCTAAGGATTGAGTCCGCGCCTGTACTTCTTGCCAAACTTCCAAAGTACATCGACACACGGATTCAGGAGTGGGCACCTTTCCTCAACCTCAGTGTCGTTTCGCACACATTCATGTTGATGTTGTAGGCCCCCTACCCACATCACAAGGACATCGTTACCTGTTTACCGTCATCGACCGCTCCACTCATTGGCCTGAAGCCATTCCCATGGAAACTGCAACGTCCGCCGCATGTACGTATGCCTTACAGTGAACCCTCGCTACTTCGCGGTTCGACCATCGCGGATTTTTTCCATAACCCATATATATACAGTAATATATA
Organism: Palaemon carinicauda; assembly: GCF_036898095.1. NCBI lineage: Eukaryota > Metazoa > Arthropoda > Malacostraca > Decapoda > Palaemonidae > Palaemon > Palaemon carinicauda. The sequence goes on from NC_090748.1 coordinate 70,660,249, forward strand.
TATATATATATATATATATATATATATATATATATATATATATATGTATGCATGTATTTATGTATATATGTAGGTATGTATATGTGTATACATATAAATATATATATATATATACACACACACACACACACATATATATATATATATATATATATATATATATATACATATATATATATATATATATATATATATATATATATATATATATATATATATATATCTCTAAAGTAGGAAGATGTGATGTAGTTCTAAGGGAAAAGTATGGGAAATATGTCTGGGTAATAAGCAAAGCTCTACCTCCAGTTTGTTTCTACATTATGATCAGAGATAAATGTAAACAAAACATTGGTTGCCATTTTTTATCGTGCTTTTTAGCATGTTTAGGAAATGCATGATATAAAATCACCTTTAATATTTGTGCCTGTTTTAGTTTAGGGTACTGTAGTACATGCATTAAGTGTTCTGTACATTAAAGGGTAGTTTGTTAACAGTACTACGTACAAGGGAAGGTGTTAAAAGTCTGAATATACATGTTGAATAAATAGGTAAATATGGTGTCACTACTTCGCGGATTTTCACCTATCGCGGCCGCGACTGGAACCTATCTACCGCGATAAACGAGGGTTCACTGTACTCTCTGGATGGATTGCAAGATTTGGTATCCCTGAGCATATTACTTCTGACAGGGGAACCACTTTCACCTCTCAATTGTGGACATCATTAGCGAATCTCCTGGGCATCACCCTACATCAGACAACGGCCTACAACCCCGCTGCCAATGGAATGGTTGAACGTTTTCATCGCACCCTCAAAGCAGCTTTGATGTCCCGCTGCAAGGATTGCAACTGGTTTACTCAGCTTCCCTGGGTCCTCCTGGGACTAAGGACCACTCCTAAAGATGCCCTAGACATCTCGGCAGCTGAAATGGTGTATGGCAACCCGTTGGTCGTCCCTGCCGAATTTTTTCCTTCTACAACCTCCTCCGACGATCTCCAGCGCATACGTCACGTCGTGGGAAAATTTACTCCATGCCGCCAGACTTACAAGCCCCCAGCGAAGCATCACATACCAACAGACTTGCACTCTGCAACGCACGTCTTCCTGCGCAACGACACTAGCAAGCCACCGCTAACGCCCCCTTACACGGGCCCTTTCCTTGTGATACGACGCACTCCGAAAGCATTCCTACTAAACATTCGTGGCAAAGAAGACTGGGTCTCCATTGATCGTCTAAAACCTGCTTATCTTCTGCCAGATGACCCGCCTACAGTTCGCCGCTCTAGATTTAACATGTACAGTATGTCATTTTTAGAGGGGGAGTCATGTACCAACCGTGTGTCACACAATCGTACATAATTCATTTTGTATATATTATGCTTGTATCTTCGCTCTTCCCTCGCACTAAAAAGAACCAGAATAAACATGTCTGCGTTTTTCCTCTGTAACATTGTCAGTTTTTCGAACATGAAATTTCCTGTTGCCTTGAGGTTTTGTATATAAAGGAGAGTGTTCTATAATAAATTACTGAGTTGCTTTCAGCCTGCCTTTGAGTCACAACCTTCTCTCGGCCCGTCAGAGAGCCCTCTGGTTCAAGTAAAGGGGGGAACTGTTGCGTCTACACCAAAGAGAACAGATGTAAGGGTAGCCAACCATTTATGTTCTTGGGTTGTACCAAAAAGGGGTTTCCTTAATGGTTAAATTGTATTCCTTTTCAGTAGAGGCATAAACTCTTTGAGCAAAAACTCTAATTCCAAGTCAGATCTAATCTGTTACCCTTCCATAAGTCGAATCTGATCTGCTACCCTTCTAAAGATGATAGGCAAAAACATTTATAGTATTGTATTTTGAAATTACCAAATCAAAAAACAAAAAATTACCAAGTTATTGGTTAGTTTATAAAATTGAAGATGATTACAGGTTAAAAAAAAAACATACTGCAAATAATAATGAGCTTTGTATACAAACTTACAGGTACATCAAACTTGTTTAAGTGATTAAGTGATCAAATTAATAAGAATATTAAGCAATTTTCACCAGAATGAGATAAAAGATTTGTGAATCCCTCATTATAAGGATATTCCAAGGTCCGACACAATTCCAGTCCAAGAAATTAGATGAAATAAAAGCCTTGTGAGCCCCCTCATTATAAGGATATTCCAAGGTCCGACACAATTCCAGTCCAAGAAATTAGATGAAATAAGAGACTTGTGAGCATCCTCATTATAAGGATATTCCAAAGTCTGAAACAATTCCAGTCCAAGAAATTACAGATGAAATAAAACTTATGAGCCCTTCATTATAAGGACATTCCAAAGTCCAAAACAATTCCAAACCAAGAAATTACAGATGAAATGAGACTTGCGAGCCCCCTCATTATAAGGATATTCCAAAGTCTGAAACAATTCCATTCCAAGGAATTACAGATAAGGGATTTTCAACCTGTACCATTTAATGGACTAAAGGTTACATTTAAACTATTGAAGATTGTACATATTTGAATAATTTAAACTTCTACAATAGTTAGCTGAAATGTTTCAACATCAATACCTATGTAAAGTAATGTACTTAAATCTATTTTTAACTTCTCCATTTGAAATGAATTTCAAGAGAAATATTTTTCAATAGAAAGTCTTAAGAATTATACATAAATAGTTTCAAATTGTACAATATGGTATAGATTTCAAGAAAAGTTCCTATATTTTACACATGTTTTGCATGATATAAATAGTAAAGGTAGACAATTCAAAATTTGAAATCTATTTAAGTGTGGCATAAACACAATTCACCAAGAGTGAGCTACCAGTAAGTGGTAACTCACTTCAATTATAAACAACTTTTAAGAAAAAAAAAAATTAATAATTTCTATACTTACCTGGAAGTCACAGATTATGTAAATGAAATGCAAAATTCTTGACCTTTAAAAATAATGATTTCTCTCTATGGACCAAACCAGCACAGTATCATACTTATACTGCTGGGAAGAAGCCAAGCCTATTGGTTCCCATGAAATACTCAACCTCCCTAGCTCATTCTGTTGTTGTTAAAGACAAAATATGTCTTCACAGCCATGCCCTTTGGGGTAAACATAGCCCCAAGGGTATTCACAAAGCTAGCGGACACAATCTTCCAGCAACTACGCTCCGAGGGAGTACAAGTAATAGGATACCTGGACGATAGGCTGGTGTGGGCAGCATCCAAGACTACTTGTCTGCAAGTGGCCAGAAAGGTGATCCACTTCCTGGAACACCTGGGCTTCAAGATCGATCGCAAGAAGTCTCGCCTTTCTCCAGCTCAGAGGTATCAATGGTTAGGAATCGATTGAAACTTACAGTCACGCCACCTCTCCATTCCATTAAAGAAGAGGAGAGAGATAGCGGCATCTGTCAAGAGACTAATACAACAAAAGAGGATTTCAAGATGCCAACAGGAAAGAGTATTGGGCTCTCTCCAGTTCGCAGCGGTGACAGACCCGGTGCTAAAAGCACAGCTAAAGGATGCGTCAGGAGTCTGGAAAAGATACGCATCAAACGATCGAAGAGATCAACAAAGGTTGACCCCGACCCGATTGCGCACGCTATTAAAGCTGTGGTCAACAGCCAAGAACCTAGCACGGACAATTCTCTTGCAACCACCACAACCATCAGTGGTGATACACACGGACGCCTCCCTGGAAGGATGGGGAGGCCATTCGCAAGAAAGGAAAGTGCAAGGGAATTGGTCACACCAGTTCAAAACTTTTCCCATTAACATCTTGGAGGCTATGGCAGTCTTCCTGGTGTTGAAGAAACTATCCCCTAGCAGAGCAGTCCACATCAGACTGGTCCTGGACAATGAAGTGATAATAAAATGTCTAAATTGACAAGGCTTGAGAACACCTCACATCAAGCACGTGATGTTAGCCATCTTCTACCTGGCAAGGAAGAGAAGATGGCATTTATCAGCAGTTCACCTGCAAGGGTTCTGCAATGTGACGGCGGACGCTCTATCCAGGCGAAAGCCAACAGAGACAGAATGGACCCTAGACGCAGACTCATTCTCCTTCATCTCGGAAAAAGTCCCGGAACTGCAGATCGACCTCTTCGCAACGAGCGACAACAAGAAACTACTTGTTATGTAGCCCCTTAAGAGGACCCTCAAGCAGAATCGATAGATGCCATGTCTCTCGACTGGAACAGATTGAATTGGATCTACCTGTTTCCACCAACCAATCTCCTGCTAAAAGTCCTCGACAAGCTAAGATCCTTTCAATGCCAGTGTATCTGATGTCCCTGAAGCAGCAGAAGAAGAGTTCATCGATTTAATAAACAATTTTGAAGCTAAATCATGGCTTGGTGAATTGCATCTACAAGAAATTTGGGCAAAAAGTCTCCAAAAATTCCAAGTAACATCAGAAATCACAATAAGGAATTTATTGCCGTTCCCAACAACTTACTTATGTGAAGCAGTCTTCTCCCAACTTCTCATCCTTAAAAACAAGTACAGAAATCAATCAAATATGGAAGACGACTTGATGAGTGCCATATTGACAATTGAGCCCAGGATAGAATTGCTAGCTAAAAAACTGCAATACCAGCCGTCTCATTAAGGTCAGTTCATAAACATACTTTACATAATGTTGGAAATTTAAGAGTTCAAATAATTTTGAATTGATTTGCAATTAATTAATTTTTGTAGCAGCTTTGGATTTTTTTTATTGATAAATTTGAAATTAATCATGAATTTATGGAATGTATAGTTACTTCACGAACAGATAATCTATAATTCAATAATCGCAATATATGATAGTTTGTTGTACAAAAAATGAATGTGTATGTAAGATATTTTAAGGATTGGGGTCACTTCCTGATTGCTTGTTCTAAAATGGGTCACCATATTTGAAAGATTGGGAACCACTGCTCTAGGGCATTGCCACTGTCCCTTACCTCTGCCATTCACGAGGGACCTTTAAACCTTTAAGCATATCTACTGAAATCATCATTGAACCACTTTTTTTTCCTTAATTCAGTACTGAAACTCATGAGAAGGAATAGACCTATCAATTATGCGGACCAGATTTTCTTATAAGAGAACAACAGGCTCAAACCCCTTTATACAAATGTAACCAAATCAAATCCAAAAGATCACTCAAAGTGCCACCCAAGTCTGCTTGAGATTTAGTACATATCTTACCAGAGTGTTAACAAATTATAGTAAGGCTGCCCAGTCTGAATTACTAACAAAACCAAGGCATGATCAGATGTCCCAACTGAAGAACCAACCTTGTTTGTTATAACACCAGGGAATTCATTGTATACCATGTCATGCAATAACTAGACTTGTGAGTAGCCTCACTTAAGAATTGCTCACATCTGGATTCGGAAGCAGTCAAGACGCTCTTAAGACATGGTGATTAGTAGGCAAAACAGAATTTAATCACTCCTTATGGTGAGCATTAACATCAGCAAAAAGCACAAAGGAGGAATTTGTACCATCTTATATCTTAGCGATAATGGAAAGAAGACAATTGAAGATAAAATCATCCAAATCTATACATCTATATGGTGCAATTATATTTTCTTCCTGCTTGCTGGACACCTGGGCTTTAATTTTACCAAGATTTATTTAATTCCAATTGATTTACGAAAATACTGTAAACTTTCTTACTCATCCCTGCGATTTGTCTTCAGTCTCTTCTATAAACAAACGATCATATGTATATAACATATAGATTTTCATTCATAGTTCCTTCATGCAGTTCATCCATAACCAGCACAAACGGAACAGGGATAGATGCTAATACTATAATACTAGATATATATTAACTAAAAATTCTGTCTTCACACAGGCTGCTATTATTACTGTTCTTTTCTTATTACACTATACATCATTTCAAACGACTTTACTGGAATTTTTGTTTTTTCTAAGAGACAGAAACATTACATAGCTTAGTAGTCTATCAAATGTGCATGAGAGGTTCCGATGACCTTCTTGCCTTTTTTCCATAACTATATGATTATAAAGACCACACCAACTGTAAAGCCTTCATATGAAACCATACTGTTTTTGACAAATTTCTTAGCTAATGCCTCATAAGTGGAACAAAATGCCAAAAAGAGGGCTATCAGGGTGCCTCTGCAATTTAGTGAACAGCCCCTTTACATGAGGTAGTAGGTTGGCCAAGGCACCAGCCGCCCGTTGAAATACTACCGCCAGAGAGTTATAGGGTCCTTTGACTGGTCAGACAGTACTACGTTGGATCCTTCTCTTTGGTTACGGTTCTTTCTCTTTGCCTACACATACGCCGAATAGTCTGGCCTATTCTTAACAGATTCTCCTCTGTCCTCACACACCTGACAACACTGAGGTTACTAAACAATTCTTCTTCGCTCAAGGGGTTAACTACTGCACTGTATTTGTTCTGTGGCTACTTTCCTCTTAGTAAGGGTAGAAGAGACTCTTTAGCTATGGTAAGCAGCTCTTCTAGGAGAAGGACACTCCAAAATCAAACCATTGTTCTCTAGTCTTGGGTAGTGCCATAGCCTCTGTACCATGGTCTTCCACTGTCTTGGGTTAGAGTTCTCTTGCTTGAGGGTACAATCAGGCACACTATTCTATTTAATTTCTCTTCCTCTTGTTTTGTTAAAGTTTTCATAGTTTATATAGGAAATATTTATTTTAATGTTACTCTTCTTAAAATATTTTATTTTTCCTTCTTTCCTTTCCTTACTGGGCTATTTTCCCTGTTGGGGCCCCTGGGCTTATAGCATTTTGCTTTTCCAGCTAGGGTTGTAGCTTAGCAAATAATAATAATAATAATAATAATAATAATAATAATTAGTTCACCAAATCAAATATTTATATTAGCATACCCGTGATAATAAACAATACAGTATGATTGCATAATTAACTATTCATCTCTTGCATTAATTCTTTTTAACTGTGTGAATTTTAGTTTACATAATGTCATTGTTTAGCTAATTCCATGGCATTTCTGAGTGAAGAGCCAGCACCTTGATTAGCTCTAGACAAGAGTATTCTTGGATTTCTGCTTTTTTGATAATTATTTTCAAGTAAATATCCAAGGAAATTATCTTTTTGTTTCTTACAGTAACCTTTTGATTGCAAGCCTGGTTTTGAGTTCCTCCAATTCACCACACCCAGTTCATTCTAACTAGTTGCCTTTAGTTCTTTGTTTATTTTAACTCTGAATTTTAAGATTAATTTTGAATTCAATATTTTTATGGTGTTAACAGTATTTGTGAATTGGTGATTTTGAAAGGTGACTGAAGGAAATACTATCAATATTAGACTGAATTTGGGGAGTTAAGTTAGGTTTGGCAATAGGTTGGGAAGGACAAAAATTACCACTTCTAAGGGAGGATTTGCTCGACTTCTGAATTTTTAACAAAAGAAGAAACCAATGTCAAGAGGTTGCAAAGTTCACCACTATTGAAAGATGGTTGAATTTGTGCAAAAGCTTATTGGCTGAATTTGTGTATTGTCCAAAGGTGGCGGCGTGTCATTATTGTCGTCATCCCAGCTATAATCAACTAGCCTAGTCTTCCCTGGCTTTTCCCCCAAATAAGAGTATATTTCCTTTTGCACTTTGAAATATTAACTTGATTGGCAACCATTAAAACATACTTTTCCATCTTTTGTGAGTAAATGCACTCTTCACAATGATTATTTAAATCACTATATTGCCCTTGAAATAATACACAAAGAGAATGGTCATGATCTCTCAGAAACAATTCCTGAGCATATTCCAAGCAGTAACTGCTAACACAACCAGGGAAAGATCTTAGTGCTCAGTGAGCAAACAATCTGGAGCATGTATGATAGTGGCAGATAAAACGAAAAAACTATAGCGATAAATTTTATCCGACACTGCAGTTCAGGGCTTCTTACTACTTACAGTTAGAAGGATCCACTCCTCTGTTAAGGGCATTTATTCAATGAAGGGAAAGAAAATTGTTAATTTTTAAATTTCAAAATTTTACAGGTTACCCAAGTGTAAATTAAACTGAGCTTTTGAAGAAGCAATAAGAACATCAGGTGAATATAAAAATAAGAAATTTTATCATTAAAATTTTGTTTTTCATTTATTTCCTAATATGAATTTCATCAAGTGAGGCTGTTAGTTAGTCATTTGTCTGTCACAGTGAATTTATGACAAAAGAGCAAATAGGTTAAAGCATATTTGTCATTGTTTCTTTGCATAATTTAACAAGTCTTAAAATATATGCAAGGGGTTGCCAGGATGAGCTTCTGGCTCCTATATTGCTTTACCCTGGTAAGGACCCAATCATCCTATGTCTCATCTTATAGAGATCAGCAAGTGACTTCCTGAAGACACTATATCCAAGGAAATTGGATTACACATGGTCCAATCATAGCATTTTAAAATCAACACTATAGTATATTGTTTCTGTTTTACTTCAGTTTCAGGTAAGTGGATCTTTATCCCTTAATAAAGTCATGCTCTCTCTTTCACTCACAAACATCACCCTGCGACTTGGAAACTGTAGGGGATTCACCAATGCCCAATTTTGTGAATTGTCTTCAACTTTATTTTAATGACCATATATCAAGGAGATAAATTAACACTTCCTTTTCATGGATGTGCAGGATTATTTTACTTCATAGCTATTTCTTGACCTTGAAATCATTGGGTTCTTTACTAATCTAAAGCCCTTGATGTTTTTTTTTCACTCCAGTTAGCAAACCTTTTTTCAGAAAAAAAAAAAAAAAAATCCTGAATGTAAACCCACCATTTACAATAATCTCCCTTCCTTGTATTCCTATTAATTTCATGGAACTATAATCTAAATTGTACATGGATTGACGTTATTACCAAAACAGGCCCAAAGTCTAAACATGCATAAATCCACAATTGCCAATCAGGCGGCAGTTGATTCTTTATGTAGTTTGGAATGGAGTATCAAGATTTTTTCAAGATTCATGATTTGGTAATAATGTAAATAATTAGTTTGTATAAAAAATCAATTGTTTTATAAAATGTTTGATATTTTGTTAAAATCCCTATAATAATGTAATTTTGAAATATTGAAACTATATATGGAAAACTAATAAAACTACTTGTTTAAATTACAGAATACCTATTATTTGACTGGATTGATTTTACACCATAGAACATTTTCCAAATAAAATAGTCTTCACATAATCTTATAAAAAAAACACCTTACTAGACATACTGTACAGCAAAAAAAAAGTCACATCCTCATGGGGTACAGACCTGGCAGTAACGTACAATTCCCATGTCCCTTCCATTCCAGTAATATGAAAAATGGCCGTATCCAGTGAGGAAAAGGTACGCCGAAACCAAGACTCGAACATGCATGTATATTGGCAAAGTCTGTGAAGCTCCTGTCATGTGATATATGAGTATCACAAGCTGCATCCAACCTGAACATAAAGCAGTGTAATGTAGTTTTTACATATGAAAATTTTTGTCAATCGATGAAAGTTCTATATTTAAACTAGTTCCACAAAATAACCTAAGCTTAAGACTTCAGTATCCTATATCAAAAAATTTTCAAATAAAAGGTCAACTAAAAGCCACTGACAATTTTCAATTATAAGTGGCCTTTCTTATAGTACCCCTAAAATACCTTTCATCTACTGATAGCCTGCTTATTAACAGTAACGATACAAAAAATAACCAAAAATCTTCTTCGTTAAAATATGCCTATTTTCTATACAGTACAATGATTTTCTTTTACATAAATTTCAAGAAACTTATAATGAAACTTTTACTTAAGCAGTCCTTTCATTCAATATATTAAACTGTAAAACTATACACATATCCAGTAAAAACCACTGAGCACAAACCATATTGTACTATTTTACCATTTACAAGTACAGTACATAAGTTGCAATAAAACAATGTTATTTTGGAGTTACTCCAAGCTCCCACTACACTTAGAATATGATGAAACAGGGAACATCGATACACAATGGGTTCTCCTTTGTAGAAATATATAAAGAAAAAAGGGCTAAATGAACTGTATACTGTTTAAAAAAATTTAGCTAAACGGAACTCCACAACCTAAGTGGTTCAACAGAGGAATGGCCAATGCAATAAGTAGTAGAGACAGCAAACATAAATCAATGGATCCACAGCCTTGAATTCATGAAATTTCAGAACACAAGAAGTTAAGCCGAAAAGTAGATAAACTAGTAAGAAAGGCCATGACCAATGAAGAAACAGAGTCGCTTCAGCTAATTAAAAAACATCAAAAGAATTTTTTGCTTATGTAAACAGTAGAAACCCAATCAAAAACATTAGCCCATTAGGAGACTCAAGAGGGTAACCTTATAACAAATGATTTGGAAAAAGCTGAACTGATGAAAGTATATTTCACAACTGTATTAACTAGGGAAGAATCAACAACCTTCCCCAAAAAACCTATCAAATATGAAGGGCCATTATCATTAAACAGAATCACTTTTACAATGGATTTCAAAAATAAAATGAAAGAACTCAGTAAGTCTAAGGCACCAGGTCCAGATGATATTCATCCAAGAGAGATTATAGAACTAGAAGAAGAGACAACCCTAGACTTTTACAAAATGTTCCAAAAGACAGCCAACAAAAGAAAGGCACCACATGGATGGAAACTAGGCAATGTTCCTCCAATCTACAAGAAAGGGCCAAAAGAAGAACCTAGCAACTGCAGACCTGTGTGTCCAACTTCAATTCCTTACAAAATCTTTTAATCAATTATAGTAGATTCAATAGTAGAATATATAGAGAAAAACAATCTTCTAATAGACAGTCAACATGGATTTAGACAAAAGAGATCCTGTGTGACAAATCTTTTGAAATTTTTCAACATGTCTAGCATTTAGGACAAAAGCAGGGCAATAGACACCTTATCCCTAGACATTAAAACAGGCTTTTGACAAAGTTCCTCATAGAAAATTAATGGCCAAAATTAGAGTACTAGGCATCATTGACAAGCCAGCTGAATGGATCGAAGATTGGCTAACACGCAGAAAACAGAGAGTTGTAATCAATAGAGAAGCTAGAGTGGGCAGCTGTTATAAGTGGAGTACCTCAGGGATCAGTCCTTGGCCCATTGCTATTTCTGATCTACATTAACCACACAGATTTAGGATTAACTAAGGTCAATTCGTTTTAGTGAGACAGATTTCCACGGACTCGCATGTGTGCTCTTTTAGCTCAGAAAAGTTTCCTGCTCGCTGATTGGTTGGACAAGATAAATCTAACCAATCAGATAGCAGGAAACTTTTCTGAGCTAAAAGGGCACCGCTGCGAGTCAGTGCAAATGAGCCTAATTAAAAATAGAGTATAGTAGAATTTCCAAATTTGCCAACGATACTAAACTAGGCATAAATGCTGCGAACTTGAAGACATAGAAGCCTTAAGAGAGGATCTATTGAAGCTAGGAGAATGGTCCATAAAATGGCAAATACCTTCCAACTGTGAGAAATGTAAAGTTATGCACAATTCTTCTTCACCCAAGGGGTTACTGCACTGTAATTGTTCAGAGGCCACTTTCCTCTTGGTAAGGGAAGAAGAGACACTAGCTATGGTAAGAAGCTCTTTTAGGAGGACAATCCAAAATCAAACCATTGTTCTCTAGTCTTAGGTAGTGCCAGAGCCTCTGTACCATATTCTTCCACTATTTTGGGTTAGAGTTCTCTTGCTTGAGGGTACACTTGGGCACAATGTCCTATCTCATTTCTTTCCTCTTTTTTTTTTGTTAAAGTTTTTTATAGTTTATATAGATGTTTATTTTAATGTTGTTACTCTTCTTAAAATATTTTATTTATCCTTGTTTCCTTTCCTCACTGGGCTATTTTCCCTGTTGGAGCCCCTAAGCTTATAGCATCATTTATTTCCAACTAGGGTTGTAGCTTAGCAAGTAATAATAATAATAATAATAATAATAATAATAATAATAATAATAGTAACCCACAATCAGATTATTCACTGCTGGGTAATGAAATGAAATTGTGGACCAGGAGGAAGAACTCGGTATTATTATCAGCAAGGATTTGAAGTTTACCAAACAAGAGAATAAATGCAGAAAGAAAGCACAAAAACTAATAGGCTACATAAAGAGACAAATCAAATACAGAAACAAACACACTGTACTACAGCTGTACACATGACTAGTAAGACCCCATCTAAAATACGGAGTCCAATTCTGGGCTCCAAGTATTCAGAAGGATATATATACACTGGAGGCAGTACAAGCTAGGGTCACCAAACTAGTTGCAACACTCAGGCAATTTAGATATAGATGGACGATGGAACGTTTGAATTATTTGATCTAAAAACTCGACGACTAAGGGAATAGTTAATAGAGGCAATCAATCTATTCACGCATAGCACAAATCTGTCCAGAGGAATCGGATACAAACTGGAATTGAAAAAATACACCACCACTCAATGTGGCAATTTCTTTACATACAAAATAGCAAATACTTGGAATAGACTTCCAGTGAATGTAGTGAACATTAAATGAGTTCAAAAATAAGTTAGACAAGATCATAACCCACTCAGCCAACAATAGAAAAGAACCAATCAATCAACAGTGTGTATGTGTGCACCCAACAGTGACTCAAAATTTTATTCTCTCATAATCCCTTACAGTAACTTTAAAACTGTGTATCTCACCATTTCATTGTCTGTTTGAATATTTCAACATTAACCAATAAGAAACAATGTGAACTTCGCTTGTGTGTATTCCTGTTCTAACTGAAGAAAAAAACTAATTAAAAACCTATTTAAAATCTCAAATTGAAACTCTCTATTACCGGCACCTCTCCAATTAACCGCAGAGGTGCCGGTAAGAGAGGAGGGTTTCAACTGGAGATTTTAAATAGGTTTTTAACGAGTTTTTTCTTCAATTAGGACAGGAATACACACAAGCGAAGTTCACATTGTTTCTTATTGGTTAACGTTGAAATATTCAAACAGACAATGAAATGGTGAGATACACAAGTTTTAAAGTCAAGTGATTATGAGAGAATAAAACTAATACTGAACTTTCGAAATCAGAGGACCAAAGGTGTAAATGCCCGAATGTACACAGTGATTCATGGGCCACTGTATTGAGTGTATTCCTTTTGATCAGGGGATAAAAAATTTACCCACCTTTCTATAGGCCTCAGTGCCAGTCCTCAATAGAAATGGTGCCGGGAACATATCCGCCACATTTTCCCTGTTATTAATAGAGCAATGAGTGGGTTGCTAACAGTACAGTGAGGGTTTAAAAAAGTCCAAATACAAATAAAATATTTGAATAAATATGGTGTCAATACTTTGTTGAAATTCAAGTAACGCAGCCATTTTTGGAACCTATCAATCATCATAAAAGAGGCTACACTCTAGCAGAGGCCCCCGGAGCGTATAGTTGTCCCGGAGTCATACGGGTACCACTTATACTTGACAACTCCCAGAGGAAACTGACCAAGCAGAGTCAGAATGGGAGGTCGAGCCGACGGAGTCCATGGCAAAGTTTCTTCCCTTTCAAGGATGAACCCGTATAGGGAAGAATCCCTCTTCTTCTTCCATCACCTGCTAAGCCTCGTCCACTGGGAGGGCGACCACTCCCGACAGTCATCGCAAGGAGACTCTTGTGCAAGAGTGAGCCATACACTTAGGGCAAAGATCGTGAAGATCAGTCTCCACAGGCGACATGAAAGTGCAGCAACAGCTCCCTTCAATGCCAGGACAATACCACATAGTTTCGATACCACGAGCAGCCATACTTGTAAAAGAAAAGCAAATAAAGTTTTTAGTTTGTAAGCCAGTTTAATCGTATAGGGAACTTTTTATTTAGTTTTTAACTAGAAAGTAAGACAGCATCTGTGCTCCAGCGAGCCATATTAAAAAGTGACAGTTTGTTACTAGTGCAGGTCTGAGCAGGGTGTTTGGTTTAATCCTCTACTCCCGCCCCGCTAACTAGCGGAGGGTAATTACTCCTCGTTAAAGGCTTAACACAGTTTCAGGTATTGCCGGAATACATCTCCACTGTAAAGAGAGTAATGATTTGTATATAGTGTTGGAACAACTAAGCAGTAATTACCAACAATTTCACGACCTCTGCTTAAAATTTTGGAAATTTAGACGACTGTATATTCGGCTAATAAGTCTATATTTCATGTTTCAAATGTTTTCTTAATGAAAAAAACATCTATGGTTAGAACATCCTTTTCTTATATTTTCTTAAATGCATCCGGTCTCTTACGCAACCCTTTTCTGACCAGTGTACGGAAAAACATGATACATAAATTATCTTTATTTCATTCACTTTGAAGTTCTAAGGAAAAGCATATAAAACAATATTTGTAATAAAAGAATCATTAAACAATTGATACTTGGTCAGATATCTGTTGCTGCAAAACCTAACCTATACACAGATGAGTAAATGCTTTCATTTGTTAATTATAATTGTTGGTGAAACGTAACAAACCAGTGGTTTCCATTTTAGACGGCGTGTTTAGAAAAATCATAATATAAAATTGCATTTATGTAGCTAATTTTTGTTTTCAAATGAAACGGCAAAATCTACCCTATACACTGATGGTTTGTAATTCACCAGTTGTCTTATTCAACAGAAATTATCTAAATTCAATAAGATTTTGTTTAATATTAGGTTGTCTTCCACGCGGAAATATTACCTGTATATACGGTATTTACATCCAATTTTAACTTTTCCATGTTAGTAAACCTTTAAAACATTTTTATAGCTTTATTTATTGGGAATAGAAGGATGGATATATTGGCTTTGTCAGAGACAAAGATAAAAGGGAAGGGTGAAGTGATGTTTGGTGAAGTAACTGGTAGAGTGTCTGGGATTGAAAGGGGAGGAGCAAGAGAGGGTGTGGCTTTATTGCTGAGTGAATGGATGACAAGTAAAGTAGTGGAATGGAAGGAGATATCATCTAGTTTAATGTGGGTAAGGGATAGGTTGGGAATGGAATGTTGGGCTTTTGTTAGTGTATATGGGCCACATTGTGAGAAAAGTGAAGAAGAGCGGAATGAGTTCTGGAATGAATTAACTAGGTGTGTAGAAGGACTGGGTAGAAGGAATTATGTAGTTCTCATGAGTGACTTAAATGCTAGAGTGGGCGCTGGAGAGGTAGAAGGTGTCATTGGAAAGTGTGGCATACCAAGTGAAGATGAG
Organism: Palaemon carinicauda; assembly: GCF_036898095.1. Classification (NCBI taxonomy): domain Eukaryota; kingdom Metazoa; phylum Arthropoda; class Malacostraca; order Decapoda; family Palaemonidae; genus Palaemon; species Palaemon carinicauda. Next base: position 70,675,416 of record NC_090748.1, read on the forward strand.
AGTAGTGAGAGACTGGTAGATATGTGTGTTGAGCAAGAGATGGTGATATGTTCTAGCTTTTTCAAAAAGAAAGACAAAAAAGTATACATAGGTAAGAGTGGCAAATGGAAGAGTGGTAGAAAGGACTTTAATGGATTATGTGTTGATAACTAAAAGAATGTTTGGAAGATTGAAAGATGTGCACGTGTTTAGGGGTATGGCTAACGGTAGGTCTGATCCTTTTTTGGTGAAAGGAAAATTAGTTGTAGCTAAGGAGTGGGAGAGTAGGGGATGTAAAAGGGAGCTAGTGAGAGTTGAAGAGCTAATAAAACCGGAGGTAAAAAGTGAATATCAAAAAAGGTTGAAAGTGGCATATGACAGAGTGAAAGTAAGAGAAACTGGTAATTCAGAGGAGTGGAAGTTAGTAAAAGAAAATTTTATTGGGATTGCAAGTGATGTGTGTGGCAAGAAGTTTGTTGGAGGCAGCATGAGGAAAGGTAGTGAATGGTGGAATGAAGGAGTGAAGGTAGAAGTGGAAGAGAAAAAGTGGGCATTTGAAGAATGGCTGCAGAGTAATAGTGTAGAGAAGTATGAAAGATATAGAGAGGCAAAGAGGGCGGCTGACCTGAGGTGGGGTCAGTGATTGAGTTGTTTATATGAAGAGAATACGAAGTTGTTTTGGAAAGAAGTGAAGAGAATAAGGAAGGCTGGTTCAAGAATTGAAGAAACAGTGAAAGATGGAAATGGAAGGTTGTTAAAAGGAGAGGAGGCAAGGAAAAGGTGGGCAGAATATTTTGAAAGTTTACTGAATGTTGAAGATAGGTAGGCAGATATAATTGCTGTTGCAGGTGATGAGGTGCCAGTGATGGGAGATGAGAATGAGAAAGAGATTACAAGAGAGGATGTGAGGAGAGCACTAGATGAAACGAGAGTAGGAAAAGCACCTGGTATGGATGGTGTGAGAGCTGAGATGTTGAAGGAAGGGGGTGTGACTGTACTTGAATGTGTTGTATGGATCGGAGTTGTGGGGAATGAAAGTGATGGAGACACAGAAATTGAATGTGTTTGAGATGAAGTGTCTGAGGAGTATGGCTGGTGTATCTTGAGTTGATAGGGTTAGGAACGAGTGAGGGTGAGAACGGATGTAAGAAATGAGTTAGCAGCTAGAGTGGATATGAATGTGTTGAGGTGGTTTGGCCATGTTGAGAGAATGGAAAATGGCTGTCTGCTAAAGAAGGTGATGAATGCAAGATCTGATGGGAGAAGTACAAAAGGAAGGCTAAGGTTTGGGTGGATGGATGGAGTGAAGAAAGCTCTGGGTGATAGGGGGATAGATGTGAGAGAGGCAAGAGAGCACGCTAGAAATACAGTAGGCGACTTTCCAAATTCTCGCATAATTGGGGACCCTACTGTACATTGAATGATAACTAGATATGGCTAAAATGTAAAATATGCATATTAAGCTTATATTAGATCCTGTCACTATTCAGTCAACATTGTTTACCATATCCTGACTTATAGCACAACATTTATTTTTTTACTCTGGAAACTGTCAAAACTTGTTTTCGCCTTTCCAGATCATCCTACGATATAAAAAACTCAGGGAATGATAATCAAAGAACGCATATTAACAAAGACATTTTTGGTAGTCATTCTTTTATACTGTGATGTATGATTCCCTTACAGAAAACTTACAAAAACATTTTCAGTATAGAATATCAAGAATGAAGTTTACTTAGAATGGAAAGATAAGGATATCAATTTATAAAGACATTGAGTTCATTTTTAGAACAAAATTACAGTACCCAATCACAAACTATCTAAATCCTGAAAGACATTTCCATACTGTATATATCAACCATACAAAATCACAGCTATTAATATCACAAGCTAAAGAATATGATTTCAAAATCATGAATAAATTATATCCCATATACAGTCTTTGACTGATCTGGCAATGTACTCAAAAGTTACTTACATGGCTCTGGAAAAAATTATTAGGGAGAATTACACAATATGCCAAGGTGCTGACAAAGAAGGGATTTTGACGAAGGAAAAATCTATTTCTGGGCGAGAGACCTGTGTCGCCCAGTGAAATGCTCCTTTTAGCATCATTTCTAGGTATATAACTGCTATATATTACCAGAGAAAAAAGTTGCATTGGAATGCCAGGGATAACCCAGCTTGCTCACCTATATAAGGTGTCGGTATAATAACTGGGGTGTGAAAACCACTGTCAGAGGTCTTGTGCCATTTAGATATCTCCTCATCAAATACCCGTTACTGCGAGGTGCCGTTCTACATTCCACTACTGATCACAACTACTACTACCTCCACCCACGCGATCATCTTCACTCCTCATAGCACCCAAGCTTGAGCCAATTCTGGATGGGAAAGCAGTGGGTGGGTTCACTGGGCGGCACAGGTCTCTCGCCCAGAAATAGATTTTTCCTTCGTCAAAATCCCTTTTCTGGGCTCAACCTGTGCCGCTCTGTGAAATAGTACAAGAGAAATGGTCCCAAAGCTTGGAAACCAACACCTGAGAAGGAAAATAAATTAAAATCTAAAGTCCAAAAAACATGGTTTAATGCAAATTGTAAATATATATGCAAATATAAAATCATTCCAAAATAAGTTGTTTTAACAATTCCTTATCATAAAGGGTAGAAAATTAAACAAGGTAATTACAACAAGGAATTCCAATCTATGGAAGTAAAAGGGGGAGAGCAATACGATGCCCAAATAAATGCTGTAAGGTTAAATAACTATTTACAATCTGACAACACAAGGGTGCAATCCAGGAGAAAAAACAAAACTACAGTAGGGACAATAAGTAAGGTAGGTTGAGGGAAAGAGAAAAGATAGAACAAGACCTTATGATTATGGATCATGATTTTCAGGAGGGATTACATTCCCTGCTGCCACTGTTGCAAATTTTAGGGCTTCCAAAGGTTTTAAATAGTGGCATTTAAAAACTGCTGGGGACTTCCAGCCTGTATATCTTTTCAGTTCATCGAAATTCATATGGTGAAAGTAATTAATGGATGTAGCTACTGCTCGTATATCATGAACATGTGGAAATGATTCTGGGTTAGCTTGTTTAATGAAATACAGAATCTGCTGTCTGATCCCTTTCAGGGTAATGGTTCCTCCATTTTCTCTAATAAATAAGGGCCCCGAAGACTTATTGGAAGTTCTATTTAGATATGCTTTCAGAGTGGTTACTGGACATAAAGATGGGTCCTGAGGAAGCGGAACAATCTTCCAGGGAGACCATCTGTTCTGAGGGTCCTCATTTTTTTGCTAAGAATCTTTTGTCTGGAGAAATTAGTATTTCTCCTGACAAGAGAAATTCAATATGACCTGGATCTCTAGACAAGGCTGAAAGTTCTGATATTCTGGCACCAGATGCTAGGCTCATTAAGAACAAGGTTTTTCTTAATAATGGTATATAATTACAAGACTCGTTAAGAGTGTCAGAAGCCAATTTAAGTACATCATTCAGAAACCAGGAAAATGAGCTAGGGCGAGTTGATGGTTTCAATCTGGCACAGGCTCTCGGGATGGACGAGAAATATGAATCTGTAAGGTTAATATTAAATCCAATTCGGAAAATCTTCTTCAAGGCTAATTTAATTGTTGTAATAGTATTAGCTGCCAGGCCTGATTCAAATAGAGTTCTAAAAAAGGTTACTGCCAGATTCATAGTCATCATCTCAGCCTTTGAGTCTCTTAAAAACTTTGCGAGTTTCTTTACAGCTGAATCATACTGTCGAAGGGTGAATTCTCTCTTATCTGATTCTAAAAATAAGGTATTCTGAGGATCAATATCTGCATCTCTTTGAGCTGCAAATTTCATAAAGTCCATAAAGTTAAGGCACTCTGAATTTTTGAGGAAGCTAACACACTGCGAGTTTGTACTACTTGTGTTAGTATTGGATTGGGAATCCGTTGAGGATGGAGACCCAGTTCCACCAGTAGGGGAAACCAGTTGCTTTTGGGCCAGTTGGGGGCTACCAGAGCCACTTGGCCTCTGAAAGTTCTGAGTTTGCCTAGTACCTTCATTAACATATTTATTGGTGGGAATAGGTAAATTCTCTCCCAAGAATTCCAGTCCAATGACACTGCGTCCGTGGCATAAGCCTGAGGGTCCAGGTTGGGGGCTACATAGCACTTAGTTTGTGGTTGGACTCTGTTGCAAACAGGTCTATTTGGAGACCCGGAACCTGAGATAAAATCCATTTGAACGACATTAGGTCCATTGACCTCTCCGATTCCAGCGGAGTTGTCCTCGAAAGTGCATCTGCCACTACATTCCGTATTCCTGCTAGATGAACTGCTGACAGATGCCAATGGTTCATTGTCGCCATGGAAAATATCGCTATCATTATATTGTTTATGTGATTCGACTTGGAACCTCCTCTGTTTATGCAGTGGACTATAACTTCGCTGTCCAGCACCAGTCTGATATATTGCTTTTTTGCTGGAGCAAGCTTCGTTAGAGTCAAGAATACTGCCATGGCCTCTAAGACATTGATATGAAGTTGACGAAATGATATCGACCATAGTCCCTGGACTTTCTTGTACTGGGAGTACCCTCCCCAGCTGGTTAGAGAGGCGTCTGTGTAAATGACCAGTGTTGGAGGTGGAAATTTTAATGGGATGGATTTTGCTAGATTTTTTACTTTTGTCCATGGCTGAAGTCATTTCCTCAGAATTGGTGGGATTCGAGGTATTTTGTCTCGATATTTCTTGTTTGCTTTGGACTGCCATACTCGATTTATATTTTTCAGTCTGGCCTTCAGTAATATGTCTGTTACTGAGGCAAACTGGAGGGCACCTAGGATTCTCTCTTGTTTTCTCCTGGACGTCAGCTTGTCCTTGAACGAACTTTTTGTATTCCTTGCTATTTCTTTCCTCTTGCTTACTGGGATACACAGAGTGTGTGTGTTCAGATTCCATTGTAACCTTAGCCACTGAAATTTCGTCTCCTGGACTAGACGTGACTTCTCGAAGTTGATCTAAAATCTCAACTGTTGTAGGAATTTTATTACTTTGTTTGTTGCCTTGAGGCAATTTTCAACATTGTTTGCCCAAATGAGCCAGTCGTCTAGGTAAGCTACTATTTGTATTCCTTGGGTTCGTAATTCTTGGATTACTGTTTCTGCCAATTTGGTGAATATCCTTGGGTTCGTAATTCTTGGATTATTGTTTCTGCCAATTTGGTGAATATCCTGGGTGCTATGTTGAGTCCGAATGGCATTACTTTGAATGCATATGCTTGGTTGCCTAACTTGAAACCTAGGAACGGACGAAAATGTCTTGCCATCGGAACGTGATAGTAAGCATCTGTAAGATCTATAGAGGTGGTGACGGCCCCACGGGGAAGTAAGGTCTGCACCTGAGAGACGGTTAGCATATGGAACTTGTCGCATTGAATGTAAGAATTCATAAGAGACAGGTCCAAGATTACCCTTCGCTTGTCTGAGTCTTTCCTTGGCACGCTGAACAAGCGACCTTGAAATTTCAAATATTTTACTTCTTTTATTGCATTCTTTTGTAAAAGATCTTTTGCATATAGAACTAATTCTTCCGTTGGATGTTGATGAAAGCTGGTTGGTGGAGGGGGCCCTTCTATCCAACTCCACCAAAGACCTTTGGAAATTATGCTGTAAGCCCAATTGCTGAATATCCAACGGTTCCGAAAGAGATACAGCCTTCCCCCTACCTGAGGATTCTCAATGGTTTGCAGTGGATTTACCTCCCCGGGATCCACGGAATCCTCTGCCTCTAGAGTAGGCTCTTCCGCTCCCTCTGTTGCGAAAGGCTCCTCTTGCCCTACTACCTCTGGCATGTTTATTGTACTCATGGAACACGCCTTGTGTTTCATAGGTAGGGTTAAAGGCTGGGGAAGGCGCAAAGGAGGTAGACGCTACTTGTGATTGAGGGACCCACACGTATTGGTCTTGAGGTTGTGCCTTCGATGTTGAAGGTTGACCCCTTTGTGGTACCGGGATCGTCTGGACCACTTGTTGGGTCTGCTGACCCTGAAATGACTGAAAAGTCCTCAGTCTCTTCCTGCCTCTAGTTTGGCTGCTGGATGGCTCAAACTTACGTTTGGGTATCAGTCCCCACCGAACCTTGAGGCTCTGGTTAACCCTTGCAGCTTCGCTAAGGACGTTATTAACCATGTCCACCGGGAACAGGTCAGGACCCCAGATTGGGCCTTTGATGAGCTTGTTAGGCTCATGTCTGATAGAGGCTTCGGGCAAGACGTGTTTCCAACATCTACGTCTGGCTAGAATAAAATCGTATGCGTCAGAAAGCAACGTCTGAAGCAACGACTTCGTCAAAATCTTGAATAGCGGTTCCTCTTCATAAACCAGGGAAGACATTTCCACCATTGTGGCTGAGTTGATGGATCTACTCAGCCTCATGCGGGCATCAAACTAAAGTCTTATTAGGGAATACGGAAGTCTGGGTAGCCGCTCACTGAATTGCGTAGACGCACAGTCGGCGTTCAATTTTCCTGTCGTAAACGTTGCTGGGGGCGTCAGTCCAGCAATCGTGATCTCCCGGAAACTGGAGGGGAGTCAAGTCCATTTCGCGTAGCTGCGGCAACGGTTTGTCTTCGTTTACAGCTTGTAGAGCAAGGTCCATCATCTTCGTAGTGCAAGGCATTGGAGTTTGCCCCTGTACTACGAACATTGTGTATGAGCTCTTATGGGGAGTTAACATGGTGTTAACACACTCCCACTCATTTAAAGTCCAGACCCAGGCAGACTGTGCTTGTTCTTTAGGATAGATAACAGTTTCCTTAGGAACTTTATCTAACCTTACCAGCGCTTCCTCTGTCAGGCGCGCAAATCCGGGGAAGGGGAACTGAAGACCCGGCGGGTAGAATTCAAAGTCCTCTACCGGCCGAGTGCCACATCCTTCGATGGTTAGCATGCCATCCTTAAAGGGGGCATGTATGAAAGGAGTGAAGATGATCGTGTGGGTGGAGGTAGTAGTAGTTGCGATCAGCAGTGGAATGTAGAACGGCACCTCGCAGTAACGGGGGTATTTGATGAGGAGATATCTAAATGGCACGAGACCTCTGACAGTGGTTTTCACGCCACAGTTATTATACCGACACCTTATATAGGTGAGCGAGCTGGGTTCATCCCTGGCATTCCAATGCAACTTTTTTCTTTGGTAATATATAGCAATGATGCTAAAAGGAGCATTTCACGGAGCGGCACAGGTTGAGCCCAGAAATTAAATTTTCAGTAACCTAATAAACTACATGATTTAATGAAAAATAAATAAAAACATTTGAAGAGACTTTCATGAGTTGTGACAAAATTCATCTGACAAACTAATACTTTCTTTAATAATGCATCAAAACCATCTTTCATAAAAACAACAATTAATTTGACTTACCTTTCCATTCATCAGTCATGTCTCGATGTAAAAGTCGTGTCTGAGATGTGTCTTCTGTGAAGAAAAGTCCGAGGGCAAATACATATCCCAGGGGAAGCCAAAAATTAAGCTGAGAGAAGTACTTGTTTTCTTTCATAAACAAACTTGTTCTGAAACAAAATGTTATGAATAAATTCTTCTGTATTTTTTAAAGAAATCAAAGAAAATTACAATTTTTTGTAGATCTTAGTTAAGTACAGTATGTTTATGCAGGACCTAGGTAAGTAGAGTATATTTTTGTGGGGGTGTTAAAGATTAAGGTTCAAGGTTACTAAATAACATATTATCTTCATATGGATCAACAGTATTTCAGTAATCTCTACAGAAAAATTCATCCTCATATAGTATATCACCTACAGTATCATCATCAATAAAAAGTTCAAGCTCACAAATATCAATGATGACAAAAAATTAACTTTAGCTATTTATATAAATGATAAAGTGAATTAAAAAGGGGCATGTGAACATATTTTTCTATTTATTTTGTTCTGTACAGTTTACAGTATATAATGATCTTGTATATATATATATTATATATAAATATATATATATATATATATATATACAGTGATACCTCTGGATACGAAAGTTTCTGCTTACGAAAAATTCAGGATGCGAAAAATGATTCGAAGATTTTTATGCCCCAGGATACGGATAAAATTTCAGGATACGAAAACCTTACGAGATCCCAACTCTTCGCCGAGAGTAATTTTAAAAAGCGCGCGCCGCCTGACTTTGAACTTGGGTAGACTCACTTACAGCCTCCCGCTCACCCATTGGTTATCTCCCTACTCAGACGCTAGCTGACGCCATAAGATCCTGCTTTCCTATTGGTCGGCAACTATCCCAGCTTGCCTACGCACGGGCGTTCATCTCTCTCTCTCTCTTTTCGTTCCGACCGCGGTATCGTTAACAGACATTGTGTTGTGTGCTTTCGCTTGTTTGACTTAGTGTTAATATACAGTACATTCGTACGCCACGTGTTATCGTTAATAAACATTCGTTACTGTGCACTGTACTGTATTAGTGTTTACTATACATAGACTGTATATAACGTTACGTAGTGTATTATATTACGTATTACTGTAGCCATGGGTCCCAAGAAAGTTGCCGAAGGAAAGAAGACGACGACGATGCTCTCGATGGAGACGAAACTTTAAATCGTTAAAAAGTACGAGTCTGGCATGCGTTTAAGTGCGATCGCCAAGGAGTATGGCCGGAATCCGTCTACGATAGGCACCATCCTGAAGCAGAAGGCGGCCATCAAAGCAGCAACACCTTCTAAGGGCGTCACTATTTTCTCCAACAAGAGAACGCACGTGCATGACGAGATGGAGAGGCTGCTTCTTGTGTGGATCAAGGACAAAGAGATCTCAGGAGACACCATCACTGAGACTACAATTTGCCAGAAGGCCTCCGCCATTTTCGGTGATCTCGTGCGTGCTCAGGCCGAAGAAGGAGCAGGAGAAGGAACATCCCAGCAGGAACCCCCAGAATTCAAGGCTTCTCGTGGGTGGTTCGAGAAGTTCAAGAAAATGACTGGCATCCATTCAGTGGTACGGCATGGGGAGGCAGCCAGCTCGGACACGAAGGCCGCCGAAGCCTTTGTTAAAACGTTCGACGAGTTGACTCTGCAGGAAGGCTACAGTTCGCAGCAAGTTTTCAATTGCGACGAAACTGGGCTTTTCTGGAAGAAAATGCCTCGTCGGACGTTCATCACGGCGGAGGAGAAGAGGCTACCCGAACATAAGCCTATGAAGGACAGGCTTACCCTTGCTTTTTGTGCAAACGCCAGTGGGGACTGCAAGATAAAGCCCCTGCTGGTGTACCATTCAGAAAATCCCCGAGCTTTCAAAGCCCACAAAGTCATTAAGGAGAACCTTCCCGTGATGTGGAAGGTGAATGCAAAAGCCTGGGTAACGAGGCAACTGTTCAATGATTGGGTGAATGCCTGCTTCGGTCCGACTGTCCGAAAATATTTGGAAGAAAAGCGCCTCCCTATGAAATGTCTGCTGGTGTTGGACAATGCTCCAGCTCACCCTCCTGGCCTCGAGGAATATCTTCTGGCCGAGTATTCCTTCATAAAGGTCCTGTATCTACCGCTTAACACCACCCCTCTCCTCCAGCCCATGGACCAGCAAGTTATTTCTAATTTTAAAAAATTGTACACGAAGCATCTCTTCAAGAGATGTTTCCAAGTCACAGAGAGTACAAACCTCACTCTGCGTGAATTTTGGAAAGATCACTTCAACATCGTGATATGCCTCAAACTCATCGATCTCGCTTGGCAGGAAGTTTCGAGGCGTACCCTAAACTCATCTTGGAGGAAGCTGTGGCCTGATGCTGTCTCTGCACGAGACTTCGAGGGGTTCGGGAAGCCTGGAGGAGAAGCCGAGATCGTTGACGATCCTGAACCAATTCAGCAGTCTGAGGTGGCTGACATCGTACATCTTGGTACGTCCATGGGGCTGGAAGTTAGCGCGGAAGATATCGATGAACTTATCGAGGAGCACCACGAGGAGTTGACGACGGACGACTTGAAGGAGTTGGAGACGATGCAAGTGAGTGATGTTCAAGAGCAGTTCTCTAGCGGTGATGAGGAGGATGTTGCACCTTTGAAAACGGCAGACATCAAGGAAATTCTTGCATGTTTCCATAAAATGGCAGACTACGTCGAAAAGGAACATCCAGAAAAAGTTTATACCAACCGTGCGCTTGAATACTGCAATGACGTTTGCCTAACGCATTTTAGAAATGTGTTGAAAAGTAGGCAGAAACAAGCTTCAATGGATAGTTTCTTATTAAAGAGGCCAGCGGTATTAGTAGGCCAAGACGAAGGTGAAAGTAAAGAAAAGAAACAGAAAAAAGAAAGTGATGAAGAAGTAGAAGGTGAAAGTAAAGAAAAGAAACAGAAAAAAGAAAGTGATGAAGAAGTAGAAGAGATTTAGAAAATAAGAAAAACGTAAAGTTAAAAAAAAGCAAAAAAAAAAAAAAAATTCAATTCTAAGTTTTATGTTACCGTTAAGTGTTAAAGTAATTTTTTCTTTCATTTTATAGTTTTCCAAACGTAATGTTAAGTGTTAATTATTTCTGCCATTTTTTTATTTCGTAAAGTTTAAGTGTTAATGTGTTAAGTGTGTAAATTACTGTACGTAGTCTGTCACTTGTTACGTTTTCTGCCTTATGCCATCCTCCTCTGCCGCGACTTCGCTATCGGACATCGTCTCAATCAAAAGGTAAGTTTCAACTTTTTTGTTACACTAATTAACTGTAACCTTTTTTTCAGAGTGTACAGGTATCAATCATTAATTTAGGTGTACGTACAGGTAACAATACACCTTCACTGATCTAAATGCTTTACGTACATACAGTACCGTAACTTTTATACAGTAGTAAAGAAAACGGACCGTTTTCTTTGGGCTTGGGGGGGATAACTTGGCTATAACTACATTATTGAATAATCTCATAGTGGTTTCTGGAATGGATTAGGCTGTTTTTAACGGTTGTGTTAATTATTGAATGATAGAAATGGCTGCATTGCATGTTTATTACTACAGTTTAGCGTGTTTATGAAAGAAAAGGTTACTTTTTATAAGGCTTGGAACGGATTAGGCTATTTACATGTAAAACGCGACTCAGGATACGAAAATATCAGGATACGAAACCGCATCCTGAACGGATTAATTTCGTATCCTGAGGCATCACTGTATATATATATATATATATATATATATATATAATATATATATATATATATATATATATATATATATACACACACAGTAGGGTCCCGAATTATGCGAGAATTTGGTCGATGAATGACCTCGTATAAATGGAAAATCGCAGATTTCGAAACAACTAACAGAAATAATTCCATTTTAGCCATGGCAACCAGCAACTTGCCTATTCAAACGTGTTTACTACCAATTTCCATTACTTTCTTTGTACTGTACTGTATTTCTTTATAATATCAAATTGTTCTTGTAAATAAATCAAACATTTAATATACTTTAAAGTTCTAATAACTTGAAAAATGGTTAAAATTATAACCAGGATGGGTGTAAACACTGTATATTTCCCGTTATAACACCACCCAAAATACAGACAAATTTTAATGTTTGTCATATCTATTGTTTAAGACAACTGGTGAATAGCAAAACCATCACTCTATAGACTAGCTTTTGTTGTATGATTGAAAATCCAAAATTATCAAAATAAAGGCGATTTTATATCATGCGTTTCCTAAACACGCCAAAAAGCACAATAGAAAACGACAACCAATGTTTTGTTTACGTTTATCTCTGATCATAACGAAGAAACAGACGCATTTACACATCTGTGTATAGGTTAGTTTTTGCATCGACAGCAATCTTACCAAATATTGATTATATGTTGATTTTGTTATTACCAATGCTCTACTTAATTTTTCTAAGAACTTCCAAATAAATGAAATTAATGCCATTTATATAATGTTTTTCTTTATGGCGCCGCCTGAAACGCTCCATCTTCAATCATAATAAACAAAAGAACACATTAAACACACATGATCAAAGTGATAACTAATGATATTACAAACATTTAGTAAACATTGTTATTAAAAATATTTTACTTACCGTATCCATATAAATTCCTAAATTCGTAGCAAAGCTGGAAACCTTTTTTTTCCTTATGCGTTTAATCCACAATAGCAAACTGCCGTTAATGACAGAATGATAATTTACGATAATTCTAAACTGTTACGAAAGATAATTGTCCTCTCCATATCCAAAATACTTTTCCTAACTTCAGTTATAAGTCAACTTGTACCCACCTCAATTATGGAACCATATGAAAAATGGTAAAAGAAGAAAGTACTAGGCCTATTTTTAAAGTCATCGAACAATTAGGTTACCTCTATTACGTTCGATGTGACAGAGAGAGAGAGAGAGAGAGAGAGAGAGAGAGAGAGAGAGAGAGAGAGAGAGAGAGAGAGAGAGAGAGATGGTTTTAAATGTACTAAACAAAAAATATCACAGGTTATAACACATTGGTTCTTTTGTAATATTAACTGTATTGATGGTTTGAATAAATTCAGGAAGGAGATTCTTCGGATTACAGCGTCTCATGGGTCTCAACGGAGACTCAACGTTAAGGATCTTCCTTCGTGTTCCGAGGTTAACCCATGGAGGCATGACGAGTACATGCCGATAACTAATGGTAAGATCTTTATTTCAGAGAAGCTGGGAGCTGTCCCTATTGAGGACATCGAGTTCTGGCCCAGCTTTGAGTTCTATCCAGACTGCTTCGTTCGTCTAAGGACGGAACCGGTATCCAAGGAGGAGACAGAGCCTAAGGTGGTTATAGTGCTTGACCATTCGAAGGCTCAGGCTTTGCTAGCAAGCAGCTTGAAGGACAAGGGCTTCACCAATTCCAAGGTGCCGACCCTGAGCAAGAAGCATCCCTCTTTTCTTGCTCCAACAACTATGGTTTTCCCCTTTGCGGAAAAATCATTCAGGGCGGTGGTTAAGGCAGTGGAAGTGGGGAAACCTTGCCTTACACTGGAAGAGCGTAAGCCCCTTTCCCTAGCCTTGCCATCGGATGACAAAGACTGGAAGGATATTCAACTTAACTTCTCAGACGGGAAGTTGAAGGCTGATATCGCTGAACGTCAGTTCAATGAAACCTCCCCAAGTTGTCTGAGTTTCTCCTATGCAGGAAAAAAGATACAAAGGAGAGGCTTGCTGCCTCTCTGTCCCTTCAAGTGTCCATGGAGGCAATGGCTAGTGAACAAAGAGCCCCAGACATGTTCAAGGTCAGGGCCAAGGCACATTTGGCAACCCTAACGAAAGATTTCCACAGCTTCGTTAGGGCAAGAAGGGCTTGTAGAGAGTTCGTGTTTGCTTTGGCTGCGGTTAAACACAAGGCCAGGAAGTTGATATCTTCCAATATCTGGGGGAAAGATCTATTTCCAAACGATTTGGTCAAGGAGATAGTCGACAAGGCCGCCACAGAGAATAGAAATCTTCTCCAGAAGTGGGGCATGTCGGCTAAGACGAAGTCTTCTCCAAATGAGGGTCCCCAACCAAAGAGGAAGACAAAAGGCCAAGAGTGTCAACTCGCCCTGCTAGACAACAACAACTTACCGTGACCGCGGCGCAACAGATGGTGGCACAGCCCCAACCCACCTACCAGTTGGTACCCCAGCCTTAACTCCCGCCTATCAGAGGCAGACCACCACCTTTCACCCTAAAGGTAGGGGGTCAGGTAGAGATTCCTCTCAACATCCCTCGAGAGAAGGAGGGGATAGGGGAGCAAGCGGTTGAGGAAGCAAGCCCTCTGGAAACCAGAGGCAATGAGATGCTTCCGGTAGGAGGAAGGACTCCGACTCTTCCGGGATTGTTGGACCTTCGATCCCTGGGCCCACAGCATAATCAAGAACGGACTAGGTTGGAGCTGGAAGACAGCTCCACCAACATTTCCTCAGTTCTTCCAACACTCCTACCCCGTTCTGGAAGAATATACCTGAGAGCTCTTGAGCAAACGGGTGATAAAGAGGGCAAAGTCCATCAAATTCCAAGGAAGGCTGTTTTGTGTTCCCAAGAAGGACTCAGACAAACTCAGAGTCATTCTGGATTTGTTGCCACTCAACAAGTTTATCGAGAACGACAAGTTCAAGATGCTGACCCTTCAACACATAGGACCCTGTGCCCAAAAAGGGCATACACAGTCTCCATAGACATGGCAGATGCCTATTGGCACGTTCGATGAATCGCCGACTCTCCTCCTACCTATGATTCAGGCTACAAAAAATTAAGTACACTTTCAGAGCCATGCCCTTCGGACTAAACATAGCCCCAAGGATCTTCACGAAGCTTGCAGAAGCAGTCGTTCAACAACTACGCCTACAGGGTGTCCAGGTGGTATCATACCTGGACAATTGGCTGGTGTGTGCGGCATCCGAAGCGAAATGCTTGCAAGCATCCAAGAAAGTGATCCAGTTCCTGGAACATCTAGGATTCAAGATCAACACCCAAAAGTCTCGACTATCTCCAGCTCAGAAATTCCAATGGCTAGGCATACATTGGGACCTATAGTCTCATCGTCTTTCCACTCCATTAAAGAAGAGGAGAGAGATAGCGGGATCTGTCAGGAGACTTCTAAAATCCAACAGGATTTCAAGACGCCAACAGGAGAGAGTGCTGGGCTCCCTCCAGTTTGCATCAGTGACAGACCCAGTGCTAAAAGCACAGCTAAAAGATGCATCAGGAGTCTGGAGAAGACACAAATCAAACACTCGAAGAGATCTAAGAAGACCACTACCGATTCGGCTACGATCACTTCTCAAGCCATGGTCGGAGGTCAGAAAGTTCAAGAGGTCAATACCTCTACAACCGCCTCCACCCTCAGTCGTCATCCACACGGACGCATCATTGGAAGGATGGGGGGGGGTCAATCCCATCAACGCAGAGCTCAAGGAACTTGGTCCCCTCTATTCAGGATCTTTCATATCAACATTTTGGAGGCCATGGCAGTCTTCCTCACACTGAAGAAATTATCCCCTCATCCTTCGGTCCACATAAGACTGATTCTGGACAGCAAGGTGGTAATGAGATGTCTGAATCGTCAAGGCTCGAGATCGCCTCAACTCAACCAAGTGATGTTGGCCATCTTCCGGTTAGCGGTAAAGAAGAGATGGCACTTGTCAGCAGTTCACCTTCAGGGGTTCCGCAATGTGACAGCGGACGCTCTATCCAGGATAGCTCCGATAGAGTCAGAATGGTCCCTAGATGCAAAATCATTCTCCTTTATCTAGCTTCAAGTCCCGGAACTGCAGATCGACTTCTTTGCAACGAGCGACAACAAGAAACTTCCTCGATACGTGGCCCCGTTTGAGGACCCTCTAGCGGAAGCAGTGGACGCCATGTCCCTAGACTGGAACAAATGGACCAGGATTTACCTGTTCCCTCCACCCAACCTGCTGATGAAGGTCCTCAACAAGCCAAGATCTTTTCAGGGAACAGCAGCCCTAGTGGCTCCCAAGTGGCCGACGAGCAACTGGTTCCCCTTGATTTTGGAATTACAGCCGAGGCTGATCCCTCTGCCGGACCCAGTTCTGTCTCAACAAGTTCAGAAGTCGACTGTCTTCGCTTCATTACAGAAAACCCGAGACCTTCATCTCATGATTTTCTCTCCCTAGCAGTAAAGAAAAGGTTCGGGATCTCGAAGAAAAGTATAGACTTCTTAGAGGAATATAAATAAAAATCTACCTAAAGGCAATACGAGTCATCTTGGAAGAAATGGGTGGCCTTTGTCAAGGCAAAGAATCCAAAGGAAATCTCGATGGATTTCTGTTTGTCTTTCTTTATTCACGTTCATGAACAAGGTTTAGCAGCCAACACGATAACTACGTGTAATTCTGCCGTGACTAGACCTTTGCTTTATGCTTTCCAGGTAGACTTGTCTAACAAAATTTTTAAAAAAATCCCTAAGGCCTGTGCCAGACTCAGGCCTGCAGCACCTCCAAGGCCTTTCTCATGGTCTTTGGATAAGGTACTACAGTGAACCCTCGTTTATCGCGGTAGATAGGTTCCAGACGCGGCCGCGATAGGTGAAAATCCGCGAAGTAGTGACACCATATTTACCTATTTATTCAACATGTATATTCAGATTTTTAAAACCTTCCCTTGTACGTAGTACTGTTAACAAACTACCCTTTAATGTACAGAACACTTAATGCATGTACTACAGTACCCTAAACTAAAACAGGCACAAATATTAAAGGCGATTTTATATCAATGGTTTCCTAAACACGCTAAAAAGCACAATAAAAAATGGCAACCAATGTTTTATTTACATTTATCTCTGATCATAATGAAGAAACAAACTGGAGGTAGAGCTTTGCTTATTACCCAGACATATTTCCCATACTTTTCCCTTAGAACTACATCACATCTTCCTATATATATATATATATATATATATATATATATTTATATGTATACACATATACATACATACATATATACATAAATACATGCATACATATATATATATATATATATATATATATATATATATATATATATATATATATATATATATATATATATATTACTGTATATATATGGGTTATGGAAAAAATCCGCGAAGTGGTGAATCCGCGATGGTCGAACCGCGAAGTAGCGAGGGTTCACTGTACATTTCACTTCAAGTTTGAACATTGATGCTTGCTCTTTGAAAGATTTCACTCAAAAAGTTATATTCTTGTTTGCTCTAGCCTCAGGAGCTAGAGTTAGTGAGATAGTGGCCTTGTCTAGGAAGGAAGGCCATATCCAGTTTGCTGAAACAGGAGAGCTAAATCTCTCCCGACTCAACGTTTCTCGCCAAAAATTAGCTACCCACTAAGAGGTGGGGTACCTGGAGAATCTGCCCTCTGGGGGAAGATGTCTCGCTGTGTCCAGTGGAGAGTCTAAAGGTCTATCCTCCTAGAACTCCAGACTTCAGGGGAGGACAGCTCTTTAAAGGAGAAACATCGGGCTCAAACTTATCCCTGAAACAACTAAGGGCGAAGATCACCTACTTTATTCGCAGAGCGGATCCTGACAATACACTCGCAGGTCATGATCCTAGGAAGATTGCTTCTTCGTTAAATTTCTTCCAGCTTATGGATTTTGAGAGCCTTCGCTCGTTTACTGGATGGAAGTAATTCCAGGGTGTTTTTTAAACACTATGCGAAGCAAGTGCAAGAACTAAAACGTTTCGTGGTAGCGGCAGGTAGTGTGCTAAAACCTGTCGCTTAGTGCTGCGAGGAACAGTGAATTATGTGGAACTGTAATTCTAAAGGGTGTACATGTTGGCACTTTATAGTGCAACATGGTAAGTGGAATGTCATCACGGTGACATTATGGACTGTTCCAGTAAACAAAGAAGATGAAACATAGACGGAACACTAAGTGCCATGTGTTTTTTACACAAGTGTAAATAGACAGATTTCTCAGAAAGACATTAAAATTTACAAATATTTTCATGTGATGTGGCAAAGTTTTTGTTTTCAGGTAAAAAAAGCATTTCTGATTTATTTTGTCTTGTCTATGTTATTGAATTTTATTTTCACTTGCATTTTTTACGTTATTATAAATGTATGCTGAATTTTATTTATTGCTTGACAATAAATGATTAATTGTTTTGTGCGTCTTATTTCGCCGTAAACATTTTAATAAAGTTATGTGTGAGCATTCATTTCAACCCTTTTATTCTACATAATTTTATCGAGCAAAGGTAGTAACTTTGTTCCTACGTGTATACAAACCTTTCTAGCTAGAAGTAACTTGTTTCAATACTAGATACAAACTTTGGCTAATGACATACAGTGAGACCTGCATGTCCTTTTTTGAATGATAGGTGGGTTATATGAAATATGCAACTTCGAGACTTTTTCTCGAGTTTAGTTTGACTCTTCCCTGTAGGGGGCAGGAAGCACTAACATAGTATATGATTAGAAGAAATGACATATAACGGTAATGTCATAGGTCTCTTAGGTCTAAAGGACCAAGGAAATATTGTCTTGAAGTCTAAGGCACAACTGGGAAATCCACGGATACAATAATGCTCTGGTAAACTTCCATCAGGACAACATGGCCTGAGCCCAAAAAACAGATTTTGAGTGAAACGAAAAATCTATTTTTGGGTGAGATAGCCATGTCGTTCTGATGGACCCGCCCTCCTTTCTATGAAAGGCCTTGGCAGGATCCCTCCCAATATTACTGCATCTATAAGCACCAGCTTAAAACTACAAGGAATGAAGATGGCTGACGATTATGGCGCCATCTGAGTACTCAAACAGTAACGGAGGAAGGAGAATTTCATAACGGCTCCTCTTTTATTTTGCCACTTTTCCTCCTCGAAGTGTAAACGCTATGCGGGGTGAAGATTGCTATGTGGCGGGTCAAGAATACGTCCCCTGATATTATGCGATATCCAAGGAAACTTTAAGGATATTCGCGACAAGAGTTAGAATTCTGGAGGCCTTAAGTTAAATTCTCTGGGAATATCACTGTAGTCAAATATACCCTAGGAAGCTACATAAAAGAAACTTCCATCAGGACGACATGGCTATCTCACCCAAAAATTCGCTCTAAATCCGTTATATATACCTTGGTAAAATTTCTGCATTGAGGAAACTTACCCCTTACTAACTACATATATTTATTTTCTATAATTTGACGTACAGGACATAGCAGGGACTCTCTGAGATGTTGTCCACACAGCGCTGAAATATAGCACCTGATTTTCAAAGACTGATACAGCTGTAATTAAGTGTGTATATATTGATGAGGGTGATGATTGCTGGCCTTTCTACATCCTCTTTTGTTACAGGGACTGTATAATACCCCTAAATGAGATTAATTTTTCGTAAATATTTTTGAAAGTTAAGTCGCCGTTAGTCCCCGCAGGGAGGACATGTGCTGTCACCCTTATAGATCATGTGGAGGTGGAGAGGAGATGCCCATGGGTTGGAGGCTTTATGGCAGATTCCTGGGCATTCTGCACCCTTAGATGACAGATCTATTTTGACATTACTGACCTTAAGATATTTTATATCATCTTTTCATTTATTCTCATACACAGTACAGTTTATTCATGTCCTAAATTCCTTTCCACACCGAGTTATTTTCCCTGTTGGAGCCATTGGGCTTGTAGCATGGTGCTTTTCCAATTAGGATCATAGCTTGGCTACAGTGCAGTACAGTACATTCACTGCTTTAATGTACTTTACATTTAAAATACATTTTCATTTCTACAGTGAATATTCACAAATGTGGATAAAAACATCTTTAGAGTTTAAATAACCATACATCCACATAATTCTGCAACCACAGGGGGCTCAAAATGTAATGACAGCGGATAAGGAGAATTTACCATGCAGCACTGCAAATTATCAACTTTTATAACTTTAAAGTAAAACCAATAGGGAATGTAAAACCTATGACTGAATATTGTATTCACCTACCAGGTAATCATCATATAGAAAAACAACAATTCTTATTGGTCAAAGACAAATATAAGTATTTGTTCCAAGAAAATACAACTTTTTTAAACAAAATAAATGTTTCAGACAAATTTGTTGCTTATTATGTCATTTTATTTGACAAAAATTGTGGCATACAAAAAGGACTTATCAAGTAAAATAATAAGTCAGTGAAGAAACAACTATCTGTTACCTAACAATTTGTAATTTCTTACCTGTCACATAAGAAGAAGTATCCCATTATAAGTCCTAACTTCCCCAGTGCCATGAGGAAATCTTGAGATGAAGGCTGCTTATTCTTCTTGGATGCTCCACTAGTTACACCAATGAGTGGCTGACCAGCTTCACCATTACTTTCAGAAGAAATAATGCCTTCTACATGGTGTGAGGCACAAAACCATTGTCTAACTGACACTGCTATCATGATGATTGGGCTGTAAAAATAACTAAATATCACAAAATAATCTTCCTAAAAGTAGTTTTACATCTTTTAAAATACTTGAATAATACTAAAAAAGTATAATATACTTTATCCATAGAATCTAACATTACTGACTCAGCTACTTTCATAAACAAATCTACTTTCAGGATATGAATTAAAAATACTATAAAGGGCTAAGTTGTATACATTTCTATTGTGTACCGTACATACCTATAATAATTTATTTATGGAAAAAAAATGGAAATAAATTGCTTGGTAAGCTTCAACTGAATAGAATGACCATGTGGAAAAAAATATAAAACTAAGATTTGGTTATGGCTTTACTAGTACTATCTAAGGAGGTTTTATTCATATACACTATCTACAAAAGTAGAGATATAGAAATAAGGCAGAATTTCTATATGAAACACCTCATTTTTAAACTAAGATAAATAATTTCACTAATTACCGCAAGTTCATGTGCTGTTCATTCTTTATTCAAAAGTTTAGATTAAAATAAAAGAAAAAGAATAAAAATTACCAGCATGACATTTATTCCAGTTTGGAGGATATATTGGTAAAAAGAGTGGTAATGTGAACATCATCATCATCTCCCAACATCAAGCAGCTTTTATTCTCATAATTTTTTAATATAATCAATTGTGAAGAAAATAATAGCACTAAGAGTGGGGAGGTAGGCAGGAACTTACACTAATTCCATGTAAGTTACAAACCTACCAAAATATCTGTTTACAAATACATTATTAAGAATACTTTTCTAAAACAATTCAAATATCAAAATTCCCTTAGAATAGAGGTAAATAGAAAGAATATACAGTAATTAAAACTATATATTTTCTATTACCTCTCATGTAACTTCACAACAACAACAAAAAAGGAGCAACGTGACCCCACCCCTGAAAACAACAAAGAAAAGTAGAACACTGAACCTTGGAATGTCCCTGGACTTTGTATATAAACTTATGTTCAAATATACTCTTTTAAGTAAAGAATTAATTTATGTACTGATGAATACATATCCTCTCTAAGAAGGAGAATAGTAGTTCCAAACTATTCCTTACCATGGTTAGCTAGCTAACTGCCCTCATTCATCTTTCACCCATCTTCCCTATCAGCTAAAAACCAAATTCAGTTAAGATTATGGTAAGAGGTAGATAGAGATGGTTTGGGCATATTCTTCACACTCCCCAAGAGAGATTAGTTCCAAATGTTTAACTGGGCTCAACAAGGTACTAGAAAAGTTGGAAGACCCTGGCCTACATGGCTGAGGACTATGAGGCATGAAGTAGGAGATGATGAATGGAGAAGTATTGATTTAAAAGCTCAGGATAGAGACGACTGGCAAAATTCAATCAAGGCCCTTAGCGTCAATAGGCGTAGGAGATGATGATGACATTTTTCTTGTTATGGCTTTAAAGTTAGCATAACACAATAATTTCTTATTTTTCTTTTACTAGCGTAGGCCAATCAAATAATTTGATAATAAACAATATATCATCAAATTTTCATATACCATGAGTTTGGTTGCTTCAGACTTTCAGATAGCAACACACAGGATAAATAGAACTTTACTGTGATATAAAACAGCAAATTATTGTATATGGGGACCAAACAAAATCTTGGGAACTTGCACAATTAACAGAGGGAGGCTTTCCCTTCCTTATTAGTCTAACCAGCCACGTTCAAGAAAAACACTAGCAAACACTAAATGCTTAACTACAGTCCTACTTGGGAGAGTAGAAAGCATTATAAAAAGTTTTCTGGTATATACAATCTAATAAAGAAAATAGAAAATTTTGACTCTTAATGCATACTCACCAGGAGCAAAGGGCAGCAAAAGTTGCAATTTGTGTCATCGTGACAGCCTCTCTAGAGTTGCAACAAGTTCCATCATTGAAGTTCAGATGATCATTACAATACAAATTGAGAAGTATCTGAAAATTCATAAAAATTATGACTCATTTATTAATATTTGCTAAATAGGTTTAAAATAAGACAAGAATAAACAAATGTGAAACATTTAATATACTGCACCTGTCACTTTATTTAACAAACAAAATAATCAATTGTTAATCAGAAAAATCCTAGATCACATTCCTAAGTGTTGCAATAAACAGAAACTCAAACTTCTATTATTGTCCTTTTTTTTCTAGTGAATCATAAATTTGGGTCTTACTTGGGTATCATATTTTACAGCAACATCTCCAGCATGGATGCCATCAGTGAAGCCAGCAATACTCCCTTGCGCTACAAGGCGTGAACTTGACCACAGCTGAACATTTGTTCCATATAGTACCTACAGAAATTAAAAGGCTGATGTACTGTATATATCTGAAAGGATCATTTGTTAACAAGGAGTTTAAACAGTCACCAGAACAAGATTATAATTTCTTTCAGAGCTGGCCAAGATTGAAAGTTAATTTTTGGAATGACATGCATCATCATATTTTCACCTCTAACACTGCATTTAAACATTAAACAAAATAATAACCACAAAGACCAGTAAATAAAATATTCTTTTTGTTCCTATATCTGACAATTCCTTTAATATATTCTCATTGGCTATTGTCTCTCTTCTACCTCTTCATTGGATAAATATTTGTGGCTATTCCTGTATTATCATTACTTTTTCATGCTTAGTCTGAAGTCTACAATGCCAAAATTTACACAACAACCTAATATGACAAATTTGGAAATAATTTGTGTTTTCCTAACAATACAAACCTTTAGCTATTTAGAGGGATATTACTTCCAGCGAAGCTGGAAGGACGAGCTATTGAATTTTAGCGAGGGTTAACTACCCATCCCGCTCGTAAGCGAGGGGTAGTTAGCTACCACCCACATTACCATCACTCACACACCTGTGACTCTATTTCATTTTCCTCTGAGGTAGGACTTCAAGGGGGATAGGGTTGGCAGGTAGGTTTGTATAAATAGCTAGAGTTTTGTAACATCAGAAAAAATACAAATTATTTCCAAATTTGTCATTTGTTCCGTAACTGGAATACAAACGTATGCTATATTTAGGGGTGACTCACTCATTAGGAGGGTGGATGTCCCTGCCAATCCGGCTTTTTGGCTTTATCCAGGGCTTCCGTCTTATGTATGTTAATCCACAAATAAGGAAACCCTACTACCTCGCTAAACCTTCCTAAGCATGGTCTTAACCTACACAAGTTGTGTGTTGAGTTACTAGCTATGTGACTGTCAAGGTATAAGTTATTCTGAGTCTGTAGGAATTAACTGACGTGACCAAGACTTTCCCGAAACCACTTCGCCAGGGTATGGGGAAGTAAAAGTATTGATAAAATACTAGGTTACACAAGGCAGCAATACTTTACCCGCAGTGGTTGAAGCCAGCTTATGCTGAGGACCCAGAATGCTGATTTCCCCAAGAGAGGGAGGGTGAAGAAAGGAAAGAGCCAGTCATTCCTTTTCATTCACTTAAGCTAAAACTGGGTAACCAAGGCCCTCAACCTTCTGCTACTTGTCCAATAAGGAGATTGAGTTACTAAACAAGTTGTTGTGCAGCCACTATAGGACCGACAGAAAATGTATTGAGTTTCCTGTTGGTCACGTCTTGCAGGTAATGAGTGGTGAAAGACGTCTGACGTTTCCACACGCCAGCTTGCGGAACCTGCGTCACAGAGTAGTTTCTTTTGAAGGCCAGGGACATAGTTATGCCCCTGACATCGTGCGCTCTTGGTCGACGTGTTGGGGGAGGATCTGGATTAAGGGCATAGTCAATGATCCTGCGAATCCATGCTGAAATGATGTTTTTCATGATCCTCTTATTTATCCCAGTGCTGACGAAGAACGAAGGTAACACGGGGACGAGCTGCTGCTGTTCTCTGGAGGTAGAGCCTCAAAATCCTCACTGGGCTAGTAACAGAGGATCTGGATCGATGGTTACAGAGTGGAGACTCGTTATCCGGAAGGAATCAAACCTGAAATCCAATATCCCAGGATTGTGAATCTTGGCAACAAACTCCGGGATGAAGCTTGAGCTTACCTCTCCCCGTCCCCTTGAATGGGCGATGTCATACAAGACCTTGAAGTTCGTTGACTCATTTAGCTGAAACCAAGGTGAATAGGAACACCGTCTTACATGTAAGGTGGCTATCTGTTGCCTGGCGTAATGGTTCATAGGGAGGCCTTTTTAGAGACTGAAGAACCCAAACCTCATTCCAAGCAGGAGGTCTCACTTCAGACTGACGACAGGTAAGTTTGTAACTCCGTATGAGGGAAGTTCTGGAGATAAGGAAATGTATACTCATTTCAGTTTAAAGGCAAAACTCAAGGCTGAGTGATAGTCCTTTACTGCCAAAACTGAAAGGTATATTTCCTCCCGCAAATATACGAGACACTCCGCTATTGCTGGAATAGTGGCATCGGGTGGAGAGATACCCCTTCGAGAACACCAACCACAGAATACGTTCCACTTTGCAGGTAGAATGATGCTGATGATCTTCGCAGATATCCAGACATCCTCTTCGCAACTTGTTGCGAAAATCCTCTCTGAGTGAGGAGATGCTGGATACTCTCCAGGTGTGAAGATGTAGCGAAGCTACACTTTTGTGGAAAATGTTGGCATGTGGCTATCTGAGTAGATCGTGTCATAGAGGAAGTTCTCAAGGAAGATCAGACGGGAAATGCGCTAGGTCTGAAAACAATTCTGCGTGATGCTATAGCGGAACTATAAGGGTTATTGAGAGGTTGACCGATGTTCTGGCCTTGATGAGTACTCTTCTCATCAGACAGAATAGGGGAAAGGCATAGATGTCGACATTGTCCCATTGTTGATGGAATGCATCTTGCCAGAGAGCCTTGGGGTTTGGGACTGGGGAGTAGTATAATGGGAGCCTGAAGTTCAGGGACGTTGCGAATAGATCCACTGTCGGAGAACCCCACAAAGTTGGGACTTTGTTGGCTACTAAATGATCAAAAGACCATTCAGTACCCACTAACCGAGTTGCTTTACTCAGGTTGTCAGCGAGTACATTCCTTTACCCGGGAATGAAGCGTGCTGATAATGAGACCGAGTGGACCTTGCCCATCTCAGTATCTCTACTGCCAGATGGGATAGGGGCTGCAAAAAAGTACCTCCTTGCTGGTTGATGTAAGCCACTACTGCGGTGTTGTCACTAATTACCACTACTGAGTGACAAGCCAGGAATTGATGGAGCTTTTGATGGGCTAGGTAGACAGCCTTCCTCTTAAGAGATTTATGTGAAGTTACTTATCGAACTCTGACTAAAGGCCTGAGGTCGTGTGATGCAGCATGTGGGGCACACAACCACCCCCCCCTTCTTGAACTGGTATTTCTTGTCATCTAGACTGAATCTCACATACTTCCTTGAAGATGGATAGTTTGGGATCTGGAAGTATGTGTCCTTTAGGTCCAGCATGCATATGAAGACCTGTGGTCTTACCGATTTGTCTAACCTTCTCACACATAGTGTGGACTTCGGCCCGAAGGGCCAGCTCTTTTGCTGATCCCTTCACAGACGAGTTCGTTGACCTCGTTGGCCTCTCTTCATGCTGTGTCCTGGTTCGACCAGTGGTAGGGGACAGTGATGTACTTCACAAAGTTGAAGAGGTTAGCAACCATGGAGGCTTTTAAGAAGTGCAAGAGCCATGCACTGTCTGGAGGGAAGGCAATCAACTTCCTGGCCCACCAGCAAACCTGTTGGGATACAGTGGTTGCCTACTTCTCAGGACAGGTTAACCCAAAGGACGTTGCCGTTACGGAACTTGTTGGTGACGAGAGTCCCATCTCTACATCAGGAGACTCGTGTGCAGGCAGTAGTGGAGTCATGGAAGACTGCTTTGGAAAATTCCCTGTTCCATCGAGCTGTTGTCTTCAAGGGTTCCAGCACTTTGAAAGGAAAAGCAGCCAAACTCTTGGGTTTGGCTAGTCCTACAGGTTTGAGATCAATGAAAGGCCTATCGCCTGTTCTGAAGACTCCGTCATACTGCGCCCGGGACATCCTCCACAGCTAAGTCCTTCTAAGAAGGGTGGTGGTGAGAAGAGATGAGGTAGAGAGGAATTAGTCAGGTTCACTATTTCAATAAAAATATCTTCGTTCAAAGTTTGTAGAGATTAGCAAAACTTTATATTTATGATAAGCTTACAACAGAATTAAAAAATTAATGTTTCCATTTACCCAGATACCCACATGACCGCCATTTTGAATTTATAAAATGGCTGCTGTAAAATAAGAATTTATGGATACTGTATCTCTGTTTCTTAATTATATGAGTTGATTCAAAATGCTTTTCCAGTGTTTTGGAGCCTGCAGAATACAACTACGGTATGTTCAAATGTTTATTTCTAATGCATCATTGATCTAGCAAATTTCTGACATCGTTGTGGCAAATGTCTTTATAGAGTTCTTTTCAGCCAAACTCTTTACCATGTTTGTTAAAGATTATATAATGTATATAAATTTATAAAATTTCAATTTTTGGTTTAGCAAAATGTATTTAAAGCCTTTACGCCAAGATATGCTTCAATCATGGTTTATGAAGTTTACATAGTACCATCATGATCATGACTTTCCTAGTTTTCAGCATTAATATTTTCATCATTTGTACATTCAGTCACGAAGACTCGAGTTCTGTGTATGGCAGACAATTCCTTCTGCATGAACATGTTGAGCAGTTGGTTTTGCAATGACATCTCACTGACTGTTGAGCAGTTGGTTTTGCAATGGCATCTCACTGACTCTAAGATAACCTGTGAGCAGGAAGAACTGTCGGGATTGGCAGCAACTGACCACTTGTGTCCTTATAGTAACTGAATTTCAGTGGATCGAACAGTGTTAGCATGATGAAGGTGTGACGGCACACAGGGCTCTGTAATCGCACTTGGCTAATATGTTGCCTGAGTGCACCAGTAGTAGGTGGTTACCTGTTGTCATCAGCAAGTTGTTTGCAGAAAAGATGCTATCTGAGATCAGGTATACTTGAAATGTTAACACCCTTTAGACAAAACACAGAACAAACAAACTTGGCGTATACAATTCTGGCCTCTTGCACAAGATCACCTTCTATGGTAGCTTCAGGAATGCTCTAGAGAAGTCCATGTCACCTTTCATGTACTTCTAAAACAATATTTATTTTCCCACATCTGAGAATTTTCCAACGTTGTCTGATCCGCTGATTGCATGGAATACAAGTAATGCTTGTGCCCTTTCTTTACCCAAACATCTACAGATTGGTTCTACATCCTGATACCATTAAAAGACTTTCTTTAGCAGAGTTTGTCACAGTGTGCCACAGCCAGAACTAATACATCTGTATAAGGTGTAAAGAAGCAAGCTTTGCGTCTGGACTCCGAAGTGAGGCCTCGACTGCTAGGCAAATCATCAGCGTGTCAGCTTCTTCATAATTGTTGTCTTCAATGTATAGGTTTCTGTTACTCCTGGTCTCAGCCAAGGCAGATGTGATAAATAACTGAAGAGAATCCTTTTTGTAATCGTAAATTTTTTAGCGAGATAGATAGTAAAGTCTGATTTAGTATTTTTGTGAGACAGGATGCGTTTCAGCATAATATGCTAAATATACAATTTGTATAATCTGCTATCTGGTATCTTATAAAGGCCTTTCCACATTGACGTATCTCTCTAGTTCTCCATTTTAGTGACCCAGGTTTGTAGATATGGAATGCTAGAATAACCTGAATGAATTCTTTTGTCAGTCGTGTTAGATTGTCACTAAATGCCATCGCATTTTCCTATGTGTTTGGTGACTCCATTTTATTTATCCACTTCTGGACAATAATCATTCTGTCAACAAAAACTATTTTCCAATCTCTTGCTGCTGATGCATAAGCAGATACAGGGCCATCATCCAGCGCACGTCACTGGATTTTTTCTTTGGTCATTGGTTTTATCCGTGTTTGCCAATTTCGCAAGTTTAGATTTGTCAGTGCAAGGCAGCATCAATCTATTGGGTGCAGAGAGTGCTCTCCGTGTGAGAGTGAATCATGGTTGACAATAGCATTTTTTTTATGTACAGGTAGTCATTGACTTACAACAATCTTGACGTATGTCGAAGTAAATAAGTAAAGTTTCCGTAGCTTTATAAAGCTGCATTATGATTCGGCAATCATTCAAGTCATATTCTATTAATCTTTTCTTACTGTGTATCATTATATAATTTTCTTGTTCCATAGGATATCATTTGCTCTAATAAAGCATTATTGCATTCTATTTATCGATTTCAGAAACATTTTAGTAATCAACAATTACCAACTTTTTTTGTTTACCTTTGGTTGTGATCAGCTGCGCTGTTGATCTGAAAGTCCCGCTACCGTATCGAGATAATGCGCACATACGAATGGTGTATTGTTTTTATAATGTCTTAATTTATTTGAAATATTCTCATGATAAATATTACATCAGCAACAGTATGTTACAGGATATCATAGTTTTCATATACTGTAGTTCGTTTACAGTCATTATTTCTGGGCTCGAACCTGTGCCGCCCAGTGAATAAGCTCCATTTAGCACTTATTCTTAGGTAATTTACTGCTAAATATACCAGAGAAAAAATGTAAAGGAGTGCTAGGTTAACTAGCTCGCTCACCTATTGGTGTCGGTATAAAATTGGGCGTATAGTCCAGAGGTCCCGCACTATTTAGATTTATCCACGACAGAAACCCCAATAGAGGAGAGCCGTTCAACCTCACTCGGTACTACTAACAATGCATCCGCTCAGAACCCAACTCCTTTTAGCACGACGAGTATAGTAACCCGCATTTTTGTTGTGCTCTCGTTTTTTGTTTAATTTCCATTGAATTATGGCTTCTTCGTCGGTTTCCCAGGAGACACCGTCTAAGTTAAGTACCAAGCTTGGTTTTACTGTGTTTTGAGCAACCTAGATCGTTTAATATTTATATTATAGGAGTTTATTCTCTTCGTTCATATCGATCTTGCTTGATTTCACTACAGTTGGTACTCCTGTTTTTGAGAGCTTTTAAGTTTCACTCGCGGTGTTACTATTACTAAATATTATTTGTTAATGTGAATATTCATTATTTAGCGTTTAGAATCCTCGTGGTTCAATTTTAGGGCCGATATCATTTACGTATCGTTATGGCTGCCGACCTTCGTTACTAGGCGGCAATGTTATTTTTAGCCATCAGGTGTGTCTTTTGTGATTTAATAATTATGTTGCATGCCTTGCCCAAAATTCTATGTGTTTATTCATATAATTTTTAACGCTATTATTATTATAATGAATATTTGTGCCATTACTCCGTTTGATCTGTCTGGTTGGGGATCGTCAGTTGGTAGCCCTGCTGCCTCGTATCACGTGATCCTCCCCCACGCTCCCCCTCTCGCTAGGTGGGCGACTAGGCTTCTCCCCCCTCCACTAGGGGACCGTTGCCTTCCCTCCTTTTAGAGGGGGTAGTTCAGTGTTTATGGACCTTGTCCTCCGGGTGTCCCGGCGGGTTCGTCTCTGTCTAGTCTGGTTGGCCACCGGTCAACAGAGTTGGATCCCGGTGCACCCTATTTTATATTCACTTTTCATTCTGGCTTATGTTATACGAAACCCTCCGGGTTCAGTGGCGGTTGTTAGCTACAGTTCCGCCCCCCCTATTATTTTATAACATTTCCTATGATGATATATGATGATTATATATGACAGATCACTACCCCGGAGTCCCTAAAGGAATTGGTATTGGATATACTTTTATTTCCCGGCCCAGGGCCTACCCCGCCCCGGGAAATCAGACACCATATGTCTTAATTCCTTGTTATTGCATCCTTTTCTATGCTCCCGGCTCGACCGGATTGGATTGCTATACTTTAGTTTCAAGTTAGACTTATGTTTAGGCCCGGGTCCTCCGGTCCCGCCCCTACGTAAGAATATTACATTTAAGCTCTAACCTTGTGTTAGACCTATGTTAGGCCCGGGTCCTCCGGACCCGCCCCTACCTAAGAATATTACAGTTAAGCTCTAATCTTGTGTTAGACCTATGTTAGGCCCGGGTCCTCCGGACCCACCCCTACTTAAAGAATATTACAGTTAGGCTCTATTCTTGTGTTAGACCTATGTTAGGCCCGGGTCCTCCGGACCCGCCCCTACTTATGGGAATTACAGTTTCTCATATACTATTCTTTTTATAGATGGTGCATTGTCTGACGCCGGCCTGTGCAGCTGTTCTGCACCAGCCTTGTGGCCACTCCGTCTGCCGATCTCACGCCCCTTGTGGGGTTCAACTGGAAGACGTTGTGGTATGGCACCCGGATAACTGTGTGATTTGCTTCGACCTCATCACTACCCTTGGATCTGACTCGGTGAGTCCCGTTGGCTATGTTGCCTTCTTATTTATTTTACTATTAGTAAGATATCTATGGTCTTGAAGGACCATTGGGAGTTTTCCCTTTTATAATTCCCACTATTATTTCAGGCATCCCCGGAACAAAAGTCTGCGGCTCGGGCCACACTGAAGGTGTGGGTTGGTGGGTTTGCCCGGAATGTAAAGTCTAAGCGGCCGTACGTCCTATCTGAGGACTACTGCACCATGGTTTACCCCAACGCCAAGTCTTCAGCTGCTGTGGCTAGGCATGTGGCAGCTCCCATCATTGCCCACATTGATGCCACTATTACGGGTCTCATCGACCCAGAGCAAGATCCATCGGACGCCCCCGGAGGTCTGGAGGACAATGTTGCCTCCATGAACCAATGTTACTAAACGAGCCGGATACAGGTAGGGTGGTAAGTGAGGCAGGTGTGTCCGGCGCTGAGATTCCTATCCTCAGCCCCGCTCTTTCTTCTTCTTCTGATCGCTCTTCTTTTCATGGATTTTCTGGGGACCGTGATTCGTCTCAACAATCATACCCGGTCCCCCCTAAGGATAAGTCTACTTCAAGAGCCTTACCCAAAGCTCGCAAGCCTCACAAGACTTCCCATGGCTCTAAACAAAGTACGACCCTGTCATCAAAGGCCTCTGGTTCCTCCTCTAAGTCTCACGACCCGGGAGTTCATTCCGCCCCTCCTGCTGCTAGCCCGGGCCTTTCCGAATCAGCCATGCTTCGCATCGTGTCAGAGATGCAGGCAAAGTTGGTTTCGGAGATGCAGTCGAAGATGGACACGATGTTCTCTAACATCGGTCAGAGACTTGGGGCTTTAGAGCAAGGAGCTCCGGAGAGAGTCCAAAGCTCTCTCATCCCGGATGCCTCTAAGCTCCCGCCGTTTGCCAAGAACAACCCCTGGCGTATGGCTCTTCATTCCCCGTTCTCAGACGGAATGTTGACTTTGGAGGGCCTTGGCACTCGTCCTCTAGAGGACTTTGAATTCTTTCCTCCTGGTCTGGCATTTCCATTTCATGGTTATGCCAGGCTTACCGAGGAAGCTTTAGTTCGATTAGACAAGGTCCCCAAAGAGACGGTCATCTTCCCGAAGGAGCAAGCCCAATCTGTTTGGGCCAGATTTTTGAACGACATCGGCTGCACTAACACCATGCTGACGCCTTATAAAAGCTCCTTTACGATGTTCTTAATGGACAAGAACACCTTGACTCCATGCGTCAATAAGGTGGCAGAGCTTGCCTTCCAATATGCTCTGGAGGAGAAGCCCTTGCCTCCCATCCGAGAGGTGGATCCAATCTCCCTCCTTCTTCCTTCAGGCATTGAGTGTTGGGACAAGGTCCATACCACCTTTACCTCTGGCAAGCTTGCAGCAGACTGTGCCTCAGTTTTGTTTAGTGAGAGGCTTCCCCGTCTCCCGGAATCCCTCATTAAACAGGAATATGATTCCCGCCTACGTGTGGGCCGTACTCTAAACTTGGCCACATCCACGGAGTCGATAGCCTTGACTTACGATACGGAGAGTATATATAAGTCTCTCAACAAGGCTACGTTACAGTCTCTATATTATGACTTGTATGACTTCGCTACTGCTAAACGCAGATGTCGCAAGCATGTCCTAGCTGAGGCGACGATTAGGCATGAACCTAATAAACTCATCCGGTCCTCCTGTTGGGGTTCAAATCTCTGCAATGGAATCTTATTTCTCATACTTTGTGTCTTCCCAGACCCAAGAGGTTAGAGATTGCAAGGAACACCAAACGCTTTCTCAAAGACAAAGTAAGTTCCAGACGACTCCAAGAGAGGATTCTGGGGTCCCTTCAGTTTGCCTCAGTGACGGATCTTCTTCTGAAGGCAAAATTGAAAGATATCAATCGTGTCTGGCGTTCGAGGGCGAACCGGAAGCTCCGGGACAGGAAAGTCCGCCTTCCTCCCATTCTACGGGAAAGACTTCTTCCTTGGACAAGAGCAAACAGTCTGTCAAAGTCAGTTCCCCTTCGATTTCCGCCTCCGAAATTAATCATTCACACGGACGCATCCTTATCAGGTTGGGGCGGCTATTCTCAGCTCAAGAAAGTTCAAGGTCTTTGGACTCCCTTGTTCCGCCAATTTCACATCAATGTACTAGAGGCCATGGCAGTTCTTCTAACCCTGAAACGTCTCGCTTTTCCCAAGAAACAACACCTTCGTCTGGTCCTCGACAGCGAAGTGGTGGTCCGCTGCCTCAACAGAGGCGGGTCAAAGTCAGGGCCTCTGAACCATGTTCTAGTAGCCATATTCTCCCTAGCAGCCTTGAACCGTTGGCATCTTTCAGCTGTCCACCTGGCGGGAGTCCGGAATGTAGTGGCAGACGCCCTGTCCCGGACCTCCCCTCTAGAATCGGAATGGTCACTCGATCTAAAGTCATTTCGGTGGATTCTCTCTCAGGTTCCCGGTCTCCAAGTGGACCTCTTCGCCACGGAATCCAACCACAAATTGAGAGTATATGTGGCTCCCAATCTAGACCCTCAGGCTTACGCCACAGACGCCATGTCACAGAATTGGGACACCTGGGAAAAGATTTATCTCTTTCCCCCGGTGAATCTTTTGCTGAAAGTTCTAGACAAACTGAGATCCTTCAAGGGACAAGTAGCCTTGGTCGCACCCAACTGGCCCAAGAGCAACTGGTATCCTCTCCTGCGAGAGTTGAGACTATACCCTCACCCGATACCCAATCCGGTTCTGTCTCAGATAGTACAAACACGCGTTGTGTACGCTTTCTCAAACATTCAGAGCGCCCTAACTTTATGGACTTTATGAAGTTTGCGGCTATGCATGGTGCCAATATTGATCCTCAAAACACCTTGTTCTTAGAATCGGATAAACGGGATTCCACCATCCGCCAGTATGACTCTGCAGTTAAAAAGTTGGCAAAATTTTTAATAGACTCAGACGTGAACTGTATGAACTTGAACCTTACAGTCACTTTCTTTAGATCTTTATTAGAATCAGGTCTGGCAGCCAATACTATCACCACTATTAAATCGGCTCTGAAAAAGATCTTCCTAGTGGGTTTCAACATAGACTTAACCGACTCTTTGTTAGCTTCAATTCCGAAAGCTTGTGCCAGACTGAAACCAGTTACTCGTCCTACCCCGGTGACCTGGTTCCTTAATGACGTACTCAAATTGGCTTCTGATACCATTAACAGTTCTTGTGATTACATGCCCCTTCTCAGGAAAACACTTTTCCTGGTGAGCTTGGCTTCCGGGGCAAGAATTTATGAATTGGCAGCCTTGTCGAGAGACCCGGGTCATATTGACTTTCTGCCTTCGGGAGAGGTCCTTCTTTCTCCTAACAAATTCTTTTTGGCTAAGAACGAAGACCCTCAAAACAGATGGTCCTCCTGGAAAATTGTTCCCCTCACGCAAGATCCGTCTCTGTGCCCTGTTACTACTCTTAGGTCTTATTTATCCCGGACCTCCTCTAACTCCTCGGGGCCTCTATTCGTTAGAGAACAAGGCGGTACCATTACTATTAAAGGGATCAGGCAACAAATCTTGTATTTTATTAAACAAGCTAACCCTGACTCTTTTCCTCTTGCACATGATATCAGGGCGGTTGCTACCTTGGTGAACTTCTTTCACCACATGAATTTTACAGACCTTTCCAGGTTTACAGGGTGGAAATCACCGTCAGTGTTCAAGAAACACTACCTTAAACATTTGGAAGCCCTAAAATTTTCTACAGTAGCCGCAGGGAGCGTAGTTACTCCCAGGTAACTCACAGGTTAATGCCTTGTCTCTTTATCTCTCCCTCTTACCTGCCTCATTTATACCCTATTGTATTCGTTGGTCTCGCACCTGAATACTGTTATTATATTTGTAAATTTTTATATACTCCTGAGTATCTGTATATTATCACTCACGACATTATTATACCTACCTTATTGGATTTATGTTCATATTTAAGATACCCTTATAATTGTTTTTTGGTACTCATCTCTGATTAAAAGCATCCTGTATTTCCCTTACGCTTATGTTTTTACCTTTATTTTGCAAGTTTGGTGACATTTTCCCTTGTATATATTCACTGGGCGGCACAGGTTCGAGCCCAGAAAAGGGATTTTGACGTAGGAAAAATCTATTTCTGGGCGAAGGACCTGTGCCGCCCAGTGAACCCTCCCAGCTCCTCTCCCTTGGAGTCCCCAAACTTTGGGTGCTAAGGAGTTGGGTTCTGAGCGGATGCATTGTTAGTAGTACCGAGTGAGGTTGAACGGCTCTCCTCTATTGGGGTTTCTGTCGTGGATAAATCTAAATAGTGCGGGACCTCTGGACTATACGCCCAATTTTATACCGACACCAATAGGTGAGCGAGCTAGTTAACCTAGCACTCCTTTACATTTTTTCTCTGGTATATTTAGCAGTAAATTACCTAAGAATAAGTGCTAAATGGAGCTTATTCACTGGGCGGCAAATGGTCCTTCGCCCAGAAATAGATTTTTCCTACGTCAAAATCCCTTTATTAATCATACAAATATGTTCTCCCTCTTTCTCTGTGCTCGCGTGTGCGTGCATACGGCTAGTTCATTTTTGAAGCTTCACACAGTATCTAAATTTTAGTTCAATACTAGATAATCACATTTTATGTGTTATCAATTTATAAAATCATTTGTTGTATTGACTTTTCTATCATTAATAATTGTGGGAAAATATATTTCATAACATCCTCCCTTCCTAATTTGATAATGTTCTTAATCAAGTGATTAAAAGAAGTAACATAAACAATGTCACATAGTAATATTCATTCACGAAAAAAAATCAAAGTAAATATTTATTGACCATGCATAAAATAAATTAGCATTGTATATCAAATATCTGAATGAAATTCTCCACAGTATAAAGGGCAATTAGATTAAAGTTTTTTGGTAAAAAAAAAAATACAGATAAAGAATGAAATTTAGACATAACTTACTTGAAATATACATGATCACTAACTCATGCTACACCCCTCTTGACTTAAATCAAAAAACCCCTAAAACTACCCTCAAATACATTCTAACAATTGGTGTAAAATGTTATTTTGATAATAAAATAAATTTTTGAATATACTTACCTGGTGATTATAATAGCTGCAACTCTGTTGCTCGACAGAAAACTCTAAGGTAAAACTCGCCAGCGATCGCTACACAGGTTGCGGGTGTGCCCAACAGCGCCATCTGTCGTCCAGATACCCAGTACTCAATGTAAACAAAGACTCAATTTTCTCCTCGTTCCACTGCGTCTCTATTGGGGAGGAAGGGAGGGTCCTTTAATTTATAATCACCGGGTAAGTATATTCAAAAATTTATTTTATTATCAAAATAACATTTTTCAATATTTAACTTAGCCAGTGATTATAACAGCTGATTCACACCCAGGGGGGTGGGTAGAGACCAGCAATAAATGTTTACATTAATATGAGCTAAGAGTTTTTATTTCATTTTAGAAGTTATCAAAATAACAAAAACAAAATAAATAGGTACCTGGTAATGAAGTCGACTTGAACAATTACTATGCCTTTTTAAGTACGTCTTCCTTACGGAGCCTCGCGATCCTCTTAGGATGCTGATCGACCCCTAGGATCTGAAGTATCAAGGGTTGCAACCCATACAACAGGACCTCATCAAAACCTCTAATCTAGGCGCTCTCAAGAAATGACTTTGACCACCCGCCACATCAACCAGGATGCGAAAGGCTTCTTAGCCTTCCGGACAACCCAAAAACAACAATAAAAACATTTCAAGAGAAAGATTAAAAGGTTATGGAATTAGGGAATTGTAGTGGTTGAGCCCTCACCCACTACTGCACTCGCTGCTACGAATGGTCCCAGTGTGTAGCAGTCCTCGTAAAGAGACTGGACATCCTTAAGATAAAAAGACGCGAACACTGACTTGCTTCTCCAATAGGTTGGGTCCATTATACTTCGCAGAGATCTATTTTGTTTAAAGGCCACGGAAGTTGCGACAGCTCTAACTTCGTGTGTCCTTACCTTCAGCAATGCTTGGTCTTCCTCACTCAGATGGGAATGAGCTTCTCGTATTAACAGTCTGATAAAATAGGATAAAGCATTCTTTGACATAGGCAAAGATGGTTTCTTAACTGAACACCATAAAGCTTCAGAAAGGCCTCGTAAATGTTTTGTTCGTTTTAAATAGAACTTAAGAGCTCTCACAGGGCATAAGACTCTTTCTAGTTCATTGCCTACCATATTCGATAAGCTGGGAATATCGAACGATTTCGGCCAAGGTCGAGAAGGCAGCTCGTTTTTGGCTAGAAAACCAAGTTGTAGTGAACATGTAGCCTTTTCTGACGAAAATCCGATGTTCTTGCTGAAGGCATGAATCTCACTGACTCTTTAAGCTGTGGCTAAGCATACCAGGAAAAGAGTCTTTAAGGTGAGATCTTTCAGGGAGGCTGATTGTAGCGGCTCGAACCTGTCTGACATGAGTAATCTTAGTACCACGTCTAAATTCCAACCAGGCGTAACCAAACGACGCTCCTTCGTGGTCTCAAAAGACTTAAGGAGGTCCTGTAGATCTTTATTGTTGGAAAGATCTAAGCCTCTGTGACGGAAGACTGATGCCAACATGCTTCTGTAACCCTTGATAGTGGGAGCTGAAAGTGATCGTTCTTTCCTCAGGTATAAGAGGAAGTCAGCTATTTGAGTTACAGAGGTACTGGTCGAGGATACAGATACTGACTTGCACCAGTTTCGGAAGACTTCCCACTTCGATTGGTAGACTCTAAGGGTGGATGTTCTCCTTGCTCTAGCAATCGCCCTGGCTGCCTCCTTCGAAAAGCCTCTAGCTCTCGAGTGTCTTTCGATAGTCTGAAGGCAGTCAGACGAAGAGCGTGGAGGCTTTGGTGTACCTTCTTTACGTGTGGCTGACGTAGAAGGTCCACCCTTAGAGGAAGAGTTCTGGGAACGTCTACTAGCCATCGAAGTACCTCGGTGAACCATTCTCTCGCGGGCCAGAGGGGAGCAACTAGCGTCAACCTTGTCCCTTCGTGAGAGGCGAACTTCTGCAGTACCTTGTTGACAATCTTGAACGGTGGGAATGCGTATAGATCTAGATGTGACCAATCTAGGAGAAAGGCATCTATATGAACTGCTGCTGGGTCCGGGATTGGTGAGCAATATATTGGGAGCCTCTTGGTCATCGAGGTTGCGAAGAGATCTATGGTTGGTTGGCCCCAAGTGGCCCAAAGTCTCTTGCATACATCCTTGTGGAGGGTCCATTCTGTTGGAATTACTTGCCCCTTCCGACTGAGACAATCTGCCATGACATTCAAGTTGCCTTGGATGAACCTCGTTACTAGCGATATGTTTTGACCTTTTGACCAGATGAGCAGGTCCCTTGCGATCTCGTACAACGTCAGTGAGTGGGTCCCTCCTTGCTTGGAGATGTACGCCAAAGCAGTGGTGTTGTCCGAGTTCACCTCCACCACTTTGCCTTGAAGGAGAGACCTGAAGCTTTTCAAGGCCAGATGTACTGCCAGTAGCTCCTTGCAGTTGATATGCATTGTCCTTTGACTCGAGTTCCATATTCCCGAACATTCCCGACCGTCTAATGTCGCGCCCCAGCCTACGTCCGAGAAGAGAACGTGGTTGGGAGTCTGAACAGCCAGGGGCAGACCCTCTCTGAGGCTGATACTGTCCTTCCACCACGTCAGGCAAGACTTCATCTTCTCGGAAATGGGGATCGAGACCGCTTCTAGCGTCTTGTCCTTTTTCCAGTGAAATGCTAGGTGATATTGAAGAGGACGGAGGTGTAGTCTTCCTAATGACACAAACTGTTCCAGGGATGATAGCGTCCCTATCAGACTCATCCACTTCCTGACTGAACATCGTTCCTTCTTCAGCATGTTCTGGATGCATAACTGGGCTTGGCTTGTTCTGGGGGCCGACGGAAAAGCCCGAAAAGCTAGACTGTGAATCTCCATCCCTAAATACACAATAGTTTGGGATGGGACTACTTGTGACTTTTCCATATTGACAAGGAGACCCAATTCCTTGGTCAGATCTAGAGTCCACTTTAGATCCTTCAGACAGCGACGACTGGAAGAAGCTCTGAGAAGCCAGTCGTCCAAATAGAGGGAGGCTCGGATGTCCGCTAAATGAAGGAATTTGGCTACATTCCTCATCAGCTTCGTAAACACAAGAGGAGCTGTGCTTAGGCCAAAGCACAGGGCTTGAAACTGGTAGACAACCTTTTCGAAAACGAATCTCAGAAAAGGTTGGGAGTCCGGGTGGATGGGGACGTGGAAGTAGGCGTCCCTTAGGTCTAAAGAGACCATCCAGTCTTCCCTTCTGACCGCTGCTAGAACCGACTTTGTGGTCTCCCTGGAGAACGTCTGCTTTGTGACAAAGACATTCAGAGCACTGACGTCCAGCACCGGCCTCCACCCTCCTGTCTTCTTTGACACCAAGAAGAGGCGGTTGTAGAATCCCGGGGTTTGATGGTCCGAGACTTTGACCACCGCTCCCTTCTCTAGTAAAAGAGACACTTCCTGTTTCAAGGCTCGTCTCTTGTCTTCCTCTCTGTACCTGGGAGAGAGATCGATGGGAGATGTTGCTAGAGGGAGTTTCCGTACAAACGGGATCTTGTACCCCTCTCTGAGCAACTTCACAGATTGTGCATCTGCGCCTCTCTTTTCCCAGGTCTGCCAGAAGTTCTTGAGTCTGGCTCCCACTGCTGTCTGAAGAAGCTGGCAGTCAGACTCTGCCCTTAAAGGACTTGGTTCCTTTCTTCTTTCCTCGTTTCCCTTCGGCACGAGCACCTCCTCTGCTGGAGGCTCTGCCACGAAAGGGCGGAATAAAACGGGACGCTGGAGTGTCCATCCTTGGTCTAGCTGACAAGGTAGGCAAAGGGGTGGCTTTGCGAGCTGAGGACGCAACAAGATCGTGAGTGTCCTTCTGTATCAAAGAAGCGGCAATTTCCTTAATCAGGTCTTCTGGAAAAAGGCACTTGGAAAGAGGAGCAAACAGAAGTTCGGATCTCTGGCATGGTGTAACTCCAGCTGAAAGGAATGAGCATAGGTTTTCACGCTTCTTAAGGACTCCGGACACAAATGATGCAGCAAGCTCATTAGACCCATCACGTACGGCCTTGTCCATGCAGGACATAATGAGCAAGGAAGTCTCCTTCTCTGTCGGAGAGATCTTTCTGCTTAGAGCTCCTAGACACCAGTCTAAGAAGTTAAAAACTTCGAAGGCTCTAAAGATACCTTTCAAAAGGTGGTCCAGGTCCGAAGATGACCAACATATCTTTGAGCGTCTCATGGCAAGGCGGCGGGGAGAGTCTACAAGACTTGAGAAGTCGCCCTGGGCAGAGGCAGGAACTCCCAAGCCGAGAACTTCTCCCGTGGCATACCCGACGCTCGATCTAGAAGAGAGTCTAGCAGGGGGAAACGTAAAAGCTGTCTTCCCTAAACTCTTCTTGGATTGCAGCCATTCTCCTATCACCCGCAAAGCTCTCTTGGACGAGCGTGCGAGGACGAGTCTAGGAAAGGCAGGAGTGGTTGACGGCATGCCTAACACAAACTCTGACGGAGGAGAACGCGGAGCCACAGAAACAAACTGGTCCGGAAACATCTCTTTGAAAAGGGCCAAAACTTTCCTAAAGTCCAAAGAGGGTTGCGTAGACTTAGGCTCGTCCAGTTCTGAATGCGGTTCATCTACGTGTGCAGCAACATCATCATCAGAAAGTCCCTCATCCGATAACTGATGAGGGAACGGCAACGGAGTGGGTAACGGCTGGTTAGCTGAGTCCGGTCGCACGGGTGCATGCGTGACTGAGCCGGACGCAACGTCATGGAACTGCTGCCCAGTCTGTGAGCTGGCAACAACCATAGCAGCACGGGGACGCACAGCGTCTACTCCAGACTGTCTGGACTGATGTGGATGAGCAGTGGCAACCACACTGGGTTGCGGAGGTTGACGCACCGCGTCAAAACAAAACAACTCTGACGGTTGTTGAACCTCACGAACGTCAACGGAGACCTCCGTGCGTCGCTGAACGTCAACATGCGGCTGGCAGATCACACTGGAACGCATGGGTGGCGGAACTCTCTCAACTGGTGTGCGTGAGAAGGTTACCTCAGCGTCCACAGGACGCACAACCGATCGTGTGGGTGGTTGTAGGCAAGGAGCTGCACTAGCTGGTGCGGCAGCAACCTTCTCCACACGAAAGTCCTGCATAAGAGACGTTAGTTTAGACTGCATGTCTTGCAGTAGAGACCACTTAGGGTCTACAGGAGCAGGTGCGGGGACAGACGGTGTAACTGTCTGAAGCGGTACCGCTTTGCCTCTCTTAGGAGGTGAGCAGTCATCGGATGACTGCAGCGAGTCCGAACTGACCCAGTGGCTACAACTGGGCCGTTGGACTTGTGCGGAAGGGACCGACTTGCGCTTTAACGGTCGTGAGACCTTGGTCCAGGGTTTCTTGCGAGAAACACCTTCCGAAGACGAGGTATAAATGGGCTCTCTCGTCTTAGTTAGGCAGGGGCGATCTTGGGTAGATACGCCCGATACCACGGAGGGAACGTCTGTTCGCTGATTAAAGCCTCTCGAACCCATTTGTCGTACGACATTGCTTCTCCCCTGGACTTGGGAGCTTGCAAGAGGTCCCGGACTAGGAGGACGACAGGCACGAACAGACGAACCCTCAAGCGCAACACTATCCACAACACTATCACTCACTTTATCACTTCCCACTGCACTTTTGCACTTCAGCTCCTTCACATCCGCCATGAGCTGATTACGGTCACTAGCAAGGGACTCAACTCTCTCACCCAGAGCTTGGATGGGACGCATCATATCAGCCATCGAAGGTTCCTGAGTGCCAGGAGGGGGATTAGGAGCAACCACTACAGGGGAAGGAATAGGTTGTGGGGCATGAGGAGAGGAAATATCAATAGAACGAGAGGAACTTCTCCTAACTCTATCTCTCTCTAGCCTACGTGTATACTTTTGGAATTCGATAAAATCGAATTCCGAAAGCCCAACGCACTCCTCACACCGATCTTCCAATTGACAGGTTTTATCCCGACAATTGGAACAAACAGTGTGAGGGTCGATAGAAGCCTTCGGAAGACGCCTTGAACAGTCCCTAGCATTGCACTTCCTAAATTTTGGGACTTGTGAAGGGTCAGCCATTTTGAATTGGTCAAAGGGGAATTCAAAAAACTATCAAAAAGTCATCAACAAAGAATCCGTTATCAAAAAGAGTTCAAGGATTTGTGTGAAGAGAAACCCTGCACAGCGAAAGCTCAAAACTAGAATAATGTACTTCACCAATTAGTTGTGAAAAAACTCCAGTTTAGCAACAGCGAGTAAGTACGTCTTGTCGATAGCACGACAGAGAGAAAATTGAGTCTTTGTTTACATTGAGTACTGGGTATCTGGACGACAGATGGCGCTGTTGGGCACACCCGCAACCTGTGTAGCGATCGCTGGCGAGTTTTACCTTAGAGTTTTCTGTCGAGCAACAGAGTTGCAGCTATTATAATCACCGGCTAAGTTAAATATTGAAAAATGTAATTTGCAAAGTTACGAATGTTTGTATGAAACCGGGCTCATGAAAAACGTTTGTTTAACGGTTGGCATTGGGGATTGGAGCAGAATTGTCACTGAAATAATTTCATTATCATTAGTAAGTACGTATACTGGCAAGGGTGGTGATGGTAACGATAATCTTAGAGAAATATGTGGTTTGCAATCATGAGGGAAGAAAAAGTGTGTCATTAATTTGTTGCTGCATACCTTAGTGGAAAGCCTTTGTTTAAGGTTTCCTTTTTTAATGTCATTTGGTTTGCACTATTTTCAATGTCACATTTAAAACTTAAACCGTGCATCAAAAAATACATTTAAAATTTATCCCATATGCCTGGATAATTCCTTGGTACTTATCTACTTAAAAGTATACATGTTGAGCCCTTTCTCTTAATTACTAACCACTTATTAGTGGTATTGGCACTGTAATTTTGTTTCATGATCCTACATTAAATATGAACACCATTGTTTTCGATAGCTCGGAATATTCACAAATTAAAAAGGAAAAATGTTTCACTGTGAAATGGCCAACCTAATCTTTCGAGACATGGTTAAAATGTCTATATTTTCAATTATTTCCATGGCTATAACTGGTTACCGCTTATAAAAAAAAAAAAAAAATGCCCTAATATAAAGAAAAAAATAAATCATATTTTTTATCACTAGCTCACCTTAACCACCATTTTTATTCAGTTCAAGAACTACAGTGAATTTTCCAAAGCAGGAATTGGTGCTTTGAACTATCAGAGACCTACTTTGCCAGACTTTTCTTTTGCCATCTCTTATTGGCTAAAAGCATCGTTATCTGCCAAGAGGCTTTGGAAGAGCTCTTTCTATTGATTTGTGGGATTTATATCTAAGATTTCCTATTGTGTCAGGATATTTCTTATTTAAGCATTTTCCTTTTTCCATCATATGCATGTATATAAGAGACTTTTAGTGTATTTTTAACCCTGGATAGGTACGCTCCTCGGACACCCCTTTAAGGGTATACTCGGACGCGAACGACCCCGACGCCAAAAGAAATTCTTGAAAAATCAGTTTTTGCAGTAACCTCCTTTTTTCTTTTGCCAAAAAAAAAACTTCAATGAATGCTTAAAACAACTGTAAAGATAAATACTACTCATCTGCAGAAAAACTATTTATTATAAATATTTTAAAAAATTAAGTAGAAAAAAAAAAAGACCTGACATAAAAATTCATAAAAAAAGTTTATACATATATACACAAATCCTTTTAGGAATTGATTCTTGAATGTTTACGACACATCTTGATGTATTTTGGATGAAGTCAGACCCATGGAGGTGAAGATCTGAAATGAGAAAAAAAGGGTAACTTTTTTTGGCCAAAAAAATTTGTCCAAATTTCATGAATTTTTTTGGGTACCCAAATGAAATAGGAAGTGGCTAATTTTTTTAGGGAATAAACATATGTTATCCTAAAATAGAAATATGTAAAAAAATCTTCATTATTTTGTAAATTACATTTATATCAGGGGCCATATCTAAAGGTAATTTTTTGAGTACTTAGAAATTTCGTAAAAAAATACATATATTTAATATATAATATGATATTTATGCAGGTAAAAATATACCAAAATATCACAAAATTCTATAGGGAACAAGAATATATATAGATAGGGCAGCTTACGCTTCGGATATGTCCACAAAATGGCCGCCAACCACACTGACTCAGACTCCCTAATCTGCCACTTGAAATGTAGGAAGGGTATGTCAATTTCAAGGTGTTATTTACTAATCTAATTATTATTGGATATGCATAAAAATTGTATGGTGGGTTGCTGGATAATTGTCGATTATTTTACAACTATAAAATTAAAATTCTGACCCAAAAAAATTTTTTTGAAGGGAAATAAAATCGAAAAAAAAAAAAATGTAAAAGAATATAATATTTTAGCTAAAAAAATTTGATGATATTCAATCAAAAAAAAAGTAAACAAAATTTTCCGACAAATAAACATCTAGAGGAATCATTACTCTGTGATAGTTCCTTAGTACGTAGTAATTTTGAAAGAATTGGGAAAAAACGAAAAAATGGCAATCACCGGAAAATCGAACACATACCTATATATACGCCATATCTGGCTAAAAAAAAGATAGGCATGGGTAGCCAGATCATCTAGAAACACTTTCCAACACTATAAAAATATAAGTTTTGCGACACTACTTGCCAATTCCTTACGGTAACATGACTAAGCAAAAAAATGCAAAACAAATAAAAAGGGGCACTCGCGGAAAAATGGCTAACATTCTAATATACGGCATTTCAGAAAAAAAA
Source organism: Palaemon carinicauda (assembly GCF_036898095.1). NCBI lineage: Eukaryota > Metazoa > Arthropoda > Malacostraca > Decapoda > Palaemonidae > Palaemon > Palaemon carinicauda. Next base: position 70,719,502 of record NC_090748.1, read on the forward strand.
AAATTCAGCCACGTGCTAGGCAAACCATCAAGGCACATTTTCCGACAAATAAACATCTAAATGAATAATTACTCTATGATAGTTCCTTAGTACGTAGTAATTTTGAAAGAAATGGGAAAAAACGAAAAAATGGCAATCACAGGAAAATCGAACACATACCTATATATACGCCATATCTGGCTAAAAAAAGAAGATAGGCATGGGTAGCCAGATCATCTAGAAACACTTTCCAACACTATAAAATTATAAGTTTTGCGACACTACTTGCCAATTCCTTACGGTAACATGACTAAGCAAAAAAATGCAAAACAAATAAAAAGGGGCACTCGTGGAAAAATGGCCATTCTAATATACGGCATTTCAGAAAAAAAAATTTCAGCCACGTGCTAGGCAAACCATCAAGGCACATTTTCCGACAAATAAACATATAAATGACATATTACTCTGTGATAGTTCCTTAGTACGTAGTAATTTTGAAAGAAATGGGAAAAAATGAAAAAATGGCAATCACAGGAAAATCGAACACATACTTATATATACGCCATATCTGGCTAAAAAAAAAACAGGCATGGGTAGCCAGATCATCTAGAAACACTTTCCAACACTATAAAAATATAAGTTTTGCGACACTACTTGCCAATTCCTTACGGTAACATGACTAAGCAAAAAAATGCAAAACAAATAAAAAGGGGCACTCGCGGAAAAATGCCCAACATTCTAATATACGGCATCTCAGATAAAAAAAAAGACATGCACGTGTTAGCCCAACCATCAAGGCACACTTTCTAACACATAAACATGAAAAAAAAATCAATAATATACGGCAATTCCTTACTACGTAGTAAATATTTACAAATATTGAAAAAAAACAGAAATTGGCAACCGCAGTTAAATACCCAATATACCAATAACTACGTCGTATCTGACAAAAACAAAATCACGCTTGGGTAGCCAGATCATCTAGACACACTTTCCAACACTAAAAAGGCAAAAGTTTTACGATACTATTTCGCAATATCTTAAGGAAAAATGACTTGGCAAAAGAATGAAAAAAAATGAAAAAGGGACACTCGCGGTAAAATGCCTGACATTCTAATATATGGCATCTCAGATAAAAAAAAAGACATGCACGTGTTAGCCCAACCATCAAGGCACACTTTCTAACACATAAACATGAAAAAAAAATGAATAATATACGGCAATTCCTTACTACGTAGTAATTTTTACAAATATTGAAAAAAAAACAGAAATTGGTAACCGCAGTTAAATACCCAATATACCAATAACTACGTCGTATCTGACAAAAACAAAGTCATGCATGGGTAGCCAGATCATCTAGACACACTTTCCAACACTAAACAAGCAAAAGTTTTACGACCCTATTTGGCAATATCTTACGGAAAAATGACTTGGCAAAAAAATGAATAAAAATGAAAAAGGGGCACTCGCGGTAAAATGGTCCTCGTGGTGATGAACGACATTTTAACTAAAAAAAAAATCATGCACATGGTAGCCAAACAATCCACCAAGACTTTCCACAACTGATAACCTATACAAGTTGCACCATTCTACGACAATTTCATAATACGTAATAACTTTGATAATTATGCAAACTACCTTAGAAGGGTAAACTCGGTCGCGCTCGACCCCGACGCGTCTCAGAAATCGGGGAAGGAGTACAGCTACAGCAATGCACATCTGGACACTACTAGAGCGTGTAGGGGAGACACCTCCTGCAGGTCGATCACCCACAAATTCAGTCACGGGGGTGAGTCACGTGAGAAAAACCTGTTTTTTTTTGACGCTCGGGGTCGTAAACGACCCATCGTACCTATCCAGGGTTAAAGTAAGAATATACAGTCATACCTCTCTTCACGAAAGACTGCTTACAAAATTTTCAAGCTGCTAAACGAGATGCAAATATTTTTAGGACTCTCATTACGAAAAATGTCTCACTCTAAGAAAAGAGATTTGCCAGTCAGGCCGAGAATAAAATAGTCACCAATCACAGAGTTGAAGAAAATGGGTTTTGACAACAGAAAATGTAGCTGTAGTCTATAATAGGGGTAACTATAATAGTACAGTACATATGAAACTGTATATTTAGTATATGTACAGTATTGTACTGTATGTATTGTATTATTTTCCATTTATTATTACATTATGTTGTAATAACTACTTAATCTATAGGTATTAACATTTAATTTAGGTATATTGAATGGTTCAAATGTATTTGGCTGTACAGTATTTCATTGTGGTTATAGTGAAGCTTTATTATGAGATTTAATGTGGTGTTTTGTAGGGTTTGGAACGCAGTAGGAAATTTGCAAGTGAAATGTGACTCAACACGAAAAAATCTCTTGCGCGTTGCTTCTCTATCGCCTTAACCAATAGCAAGATCTAATTTAGTCCTTGGCCAAGAGGAGCACGGCATTCAATTAACTGTTAGCGAATTGTTGTTTGCTCATTCAATTACCTAAAAGAGCCAAAGGACATCTAGAAAAAGGAGAACATTTTTTTAAAGGAAAAAAATTTGAAAATAGGCCATGCTGTTTAGGAGGAATATCATTTGAACTTGTTTGCGGCAAGAACAAATGGGAGGCTCATTTGCATATAGACATCTTAGTATATGTAGATTAAGCCTTCATATTTCACTGGTAATTATTGTGTTTAATTGTGGTTTATCAAAGCATGTTTGTATGCTATTTTTCAATTTCGGGGGCATTTCACCATTCAACAATTATTTTGGTTTTACTTTTGGTAGGCATCAGCTGATCTAAAGGTCACGCTACATACAACTTTTCTTAATGTACTTTTTACTGAAAATGGATACTGTACTGTACTGTATATTATCAATAGAAAATACTAATTTACCAATATAAATTCGTTTATTTTTATACAAAAAATTGATTATTCCTAAGAAATATTTGCCGTTTTAGCGTACTTCTGATAGACTTGTGACGTCATCACCTGGAAAAAATTGTTGTAAAGTTGAACAGTCATAAGTCGACCACTACTTGTATGTCCTTGTTAGATCTGGTCAAAACCATCAGTCGACCATACAGATTTTTAGTCTCTTTCATGTCCACTGTCTGGTCATGAACCTTTAAAGTCTGCTTCTAGGCCCAAGGCATATACATCATGCTGTTCTGCTTTTTGACTGGTGACCAAAGACTGACATCTCCACTGATCCATTCATAAACATAATTTTCATAAAGCTTCTGTCTAATTTTATCGACATTCAAGATTTGGGGAACATCCTGTTGAGATACATATACCAGAGTGATGAAATTGTACAGTTCATCATCTTCGGCAGAAAATGGATTACTACAGCTCAATATCGCAGCTTTGATTTTGTCAACAACTTCATTTTCTTGCCTGATAGCTGCAGGCAGAACAACATTATGTCCTGCTGGTTTGTTTACCTGAAGCTTGAATTCTCATTTGAACTCAATTGAGAGGCATGTCATCTCTGTAGAAGTCAAGAAGAACTGTTGCCTGGCATTTGCATTATTTGAAATGCAAACCAAGCCAGAGTGGACTTTCATCATCCTGTTGAGTTGCTCACAAGCGTGGTCTGAACCTAATGACACAAATGGAATTTTGCTCCTAGTGATATACCAGTATATTTCCATCTTCAAATTTCTTTCCATGTTGCTGAATGTTTTGTTTTCCATTGATGCATGTCAGCAATGTACCTTGGCCAGTGTCTTTTGTATTTTGTCCAATCTAATAAAAAAACGAAAGTTTATAGTGTGCTTCACCATCTTCTACATGGAGAGTAAGATCTGCATTTCTGGATGCTTCAACAAAGAACAAGTTAGTTTCAACTTGGAGATAATTCATCATCAATTTAAACATAGCATTCGATGACTTTTTGTCTTCCCACATTTCAGCTCTTCAATGACAGTCTTCCCACTTTTTCAGATGTTCAATGACATTCTTGGTAGTTAGGATTTTTAGCAAGTTTGTGTTGGCTGCCTTGATGCTCTCTCGTCCATTGCCAGCAACATTTGTTTCCAAGCAGACTGTCTTTAGATGTGGTATCTCTTTGAAGAACTGTTCCAGAGAAATATCCTACATTCCACCATTGGATTCTCTGGGCCTAAAACATATGAAATACATTTTGAAATTTTCATCTATGTCAATGAAAAGCCAAGATATGTGCAAAAAGCATATCCTAGGGCAGCCATTTTTCAAAATAAAAAATGGTGACCATTCAGGTGCCTGCACAAATGGAAATATTCATTTATTTGTAGATTTCTGATGTTGTATGCTTTCCAAAATTTTAGAGGTTTGCTAATCTCCATACATTCTGAACAAAAGTACATAATGAACCCGACTAAATGTCAAGATTCACACTTTCCCCTCTCCCGTTGCCGAGATTGGGAGTTGTGTCTTGACACTGGGTAACGTGGCAGAGACATAGAGCCAAATCTTGGGTTGTAAGTGTTTTTCAGAATGGCTTCTTGCTTCCTTTTCTAGACCTTCAGCCTCCCCTAATGGCTGTTCTGTTCGAATTTCAGTCAAATCTCCCAGCATCAGTGAAAGGCCTGATCTTGCAAGCAGAAGTGGAAGCGATATTGGAGGAAAACACGCTCGAAGTCACTTGAGACATCTCCAGGATTCTATAGTCGCCTTACCCCAGTGAAGAAGGCAATAGGGAGTTGGAGACCAGTTATCGACATTTCTCCATTGAACAAATTTGTTGTTCAGATAAAGTTCAGGATGGAAACAACAACATCTGCACTGTCTTCCATCAGAGTGGGAGAATTCATGCCTTTGGTGAATTTGAGGGATGCTTACTTTCAACTGCCTATTCATCAAACCTCTCTCAAAAGTACCTCGATTTCTCCCTCAACACTACAGTATACCAGTTCAAGACACTGTGGTCCGGACTATGTAAGGATCCCCAGGTGTTCTGCACATCAATGTCCTCCAAATGCAAGTGGCTTTCCTAGGCCTGCCAGCATTCCAAGAATGTTTGATGAGGCACTCAGTAGTGCTGAGGAGTGACAGCTCAATGATAGTGCCCTACACCACTAACCCTGAGGGAACAATTTTGCACCCCTCTGGGAGTTGACGAAACAGATGCATGTCTGGGCGGCGTTTAACGCTGTAGAGTTGTCGCCCCGGCGAAGAGGAATGTCTTAGCAGCCACACTCAACTGTCAGGGGCAGCATTATAGGATCAGTGGTCCCTGCATCCTTTTGTGGCGGAAAGGCTTCTTGCCTTGTGAGGCTCTCTTAGGACAGACCTGTTCGTGACACGGCTGCACAGGAAGTGCCCCATCTTTTGCTCCCCAATTCGAGACACATGAACAGTGTTCGATAAAGCCTTCAAACAACCCTGGGATTATCTGGATGTCTAAACCTTTCCCCCATACAGCCTGGTTCAGCAAGTAATAAATGGTGTGTTGAACACCCTAGGAATCAGGAAAACCCTTGTGGCTTCCCAATCGTCTCACGACGAGTGGTATCCCGATCTGCTTGCTCTTGTGGTCGAGGTCCTGAGAGATCTAACCTCATGGCCCACTCTTCTCTGTCAGTTGCATCTGTAGAGGTATCACCAGTCTATGAAATTATTGGATCTTCACAGTTGGAGGTTATCCAGCATCTCATCTGAGTGAAAGGATTTTCTAAAGGCACAGCACAGATGTCCGAATACCTCCCAAGATCCTCGAAAGATGTCTACCATACTAAGTGGGCCATCTCCTGCAATTGGTATTATAGAAGGAGTAATTATGCAGTTGAAGCGTATAAAGCGCAAGTGGTGGATTTCCTTGTCTTCCTTCACCATGATAAGAACCTATAAGTTGCAACTGTCAAAGGCTACCGCTCAGCCTTGTGTATGATCTTTGGACTCCTCTCAGCCTCTTGAGAGTTGTCTATGCTCGTGAAAAGCTTTAAGCAGTCTCGCCCATCCAGCGAACTCAGGCCCAGGGAAGGAGATGTTACCTTAGCCCTCAAGCTTTTATGCATATCCCGTTTAAGCCCCTAACGAGGGCACCAAAAAGTACAATATATTTGTCCTCTGCAGTAGCCTAAGTCAAAGTGAAGGTTACTCTATCTCTCAAGTGGGCAGGGCTTACCTGCCACCTGGCAACCAACTATGTTTAACTTCTTAAAAATCTAACAGAAGTTTCAGCTTCACTGATATCATATTCCTATTAAAGATTGATGGTTTATATTGTGTGTAGAAAAGTCTTGGTTTAAAAAGCATATTACTATTACATTACAAAAACAAACAGAAGCTGGAACACTTCATCCTTTATGATCAATTTCCATATACTGTATGGCCAAAATTAAACTTACCTCCATTGCAGCCATATTGTACAAATCAAGCAGCTCATTTGTAATAGCTGCTCTTTCAGGTTTCAGTCTCTCGGGAACAACAGGGTCCTGCAGCATCCATAGTACTCTCGTCTTATTACCTATCTGATTTAAGGCCTGGAATGAAAATTACCAGAGTATGACTTCTTACTCAGTAATGCACAGCAAAATAATGAAAAAAATATTTAGTACAGTACTGGTGATATAAATTACCAACTTTAACTGAACAAAATTTCAGTATAAACAGCATGTTGCTTAAGATTTTTCATAATTCTGACCATCCTTTACATTCAGATCTTCCTGGACAGTTCCATCCTCTTCGTAATACTAGGTATGCAGTTAATTCTAACATTCAGGCCTTCTCCATCATGACGCTCAATGCCACACAGTATTCTAGAAGTTTTATTCCAGCTGTGACCAAGTTGTGGAATGATCTTCCTAATCGGGTAGTTAAATCAATAGCACTTAAAAAGTTCAAAGTTGCACAAAATGTTTTTATGTTGAACAGGTTTTAAAATATTTTATTCTAATTTTCCTTCCTTCTAATATCATTTATTTATTCCCTTGTTTCCTTTCCTCACTGGGTTATTTTTCCCTATTGGAGCCCTTGGGCTTATAGCATCTTGCTTTTCCAACTAGGGTTGTAGCTTTGCTAGTAATAATAAGGCTTCTACGTCTTCCAAGTTCGTAGCATTTATGCCTAGTTTAGTATCGTCAGCAAATTTGGTTATTCTACTAGTTAATCCTAAAACTATGTTGTTAATGTAGATCAGAAATAGCAATGGTCCAAGGTCGGATCCTTGAGGTACTCCGCTTGTAACAGCAGCCCACTCTGAAGCATCTCCATTGATAACAACTCTCTGTTTCCTGTTTGTTAGCCAATCTTCGATCAATTTTGCTGACTCGTCAATGATACATAGTGTTCTAATTTTGACCATTAATTTTCTATGAGGAACTTTGTCAAAAGCCTTTTGAAAATCTAGGTATTTGATGTCTATTGCCCTGCATTTGTCATAAATGCTGAACATGTAGAACAATTCCAAAAGATTTGTCTCACAAGATCTTTTTTGTCTAAATCCATGTTGGCTGTCTATCAAATGATTGTTTTTCTCTAAATGTTTGAGAGAGAGAGAGAGAGAGAGAGAGAGAGAGAGAGAGAGAGAGAGAGAGAGAGAGAGAGAGAGAGAGAGAGAGAGAGAGAGAGAGTGTGTGTGTGTGTGTGTGTGTGTGCTTAATATTTATAAAATTTAAAGTATACACAATTAAATAGTCAAAGAGCAGGGTGGATTTTATAAAAAAAAATAGAGCTTAATATTTATAAAATTTGAAGAATTATTCACAGTTAAATAGTCAAAGAGTAGGGTGGATTTTGCAAATAAAAATATCAAATATGGTTATTAAATCAATATAATTACAAAAATGAACATTTGCAATACTTACAGAAGCTATATGTGTTAAATTTTTCTTGTACTCCTCAAGTGCTAGAGAAGACCCATTTGACATCTTGATAGTGTGTGTAGCACTTCCAATTACAATAATCTTTGGGGGTACTTTACTCTTCTGAAAATTTAATTAATTAAACATCAAATATAAGACTTGAGATTACAAGTAAGAATCTGAAAGAAAGAAATAAATATGAGAAATTAAACATTTCTATAAACTTATGAACTCCATTATACAAGTAAATCACTTTACATCTGCCTCAATTTCCTGATGTACCAATAACAAAATCTGGTGGAACTACTCTTTAGTTATACTGCAATAATAAGTAGCAAAATGGGTCAACTAACATCTGGCCTTTAAAAAAGATTTTTCTGTGGCAACCTGTCTATTTTCTGTCAGGGCATGCACCCCATTTAACTTTTTTTTCAACCTAATAATGTGTTCTAAAAATTATGTAAGTCTGAATTCTTGAATTACATTTCATCTTCATCATCATCATCATCTCCTATACCTATTGACAGAAAGGACCTCAGTTATATTTCACCAGTCATTTCTATCTGGAGCTCTTAAATCAATACTTCTCTATTCATCATCTATTTCACGCTTCATAGTCCTCAGCCATGTAGGCCTGGGTCTTCCAACTCTTCTAGTGCTTTGTGGAGCCAAGTTAAACTTTTGTCAACTTTTCTCTCTTGGGGAGTGCAAAGAGCATGCTCAAACCATCTCTGTCTACCCCTTACCATGATCTCGTCCACATATAGCACTTGAGTAATTTCTCTTATAATTTCATTTCTAATCCTGTCCAGTCATTGAACTCCCAATATTCTTCTGAGGGTTTTCTCCAACAAGAGAACCCACGTGCATGACGAGATGGAGAGGCTGCTTCTTGTGTGGATCAAAGACAAAGAGATCACAGGAGACACCATCACTGAGACTACAATTTGCCAGAAGGCCTCCGCCATTTTTGGTGATCTCGTGCGTTCTCAGGCCGAAGAAGGGGCAGAGGGAACATCCCAGCAGGAACCCCCAGAGTTCAAGGCTTCTCGGGGGTGGTTCGAGAAATTCAAGAGAAGGACTGGTATTCATTCAGTGGTACGGCATGGGGAGACAGCCAGCTCGGACACGAAGGCCGCCGAAGCCTTTGTTAAAACGTTTGACGAGTTGACTCTGTAGGAAGGCTACAGTTCGCAGCAAGTTTTCAATTGCGACGAAACTGGGCTTTTCTGGAAGAAAATACCTCGTCGGACGTTCATAATGGCGGAGGAGAAGAGGCTACCCGGACATAAGCCTATGAAGGACAGGCTTACCCTTGCTTTTTGCACAAACGCCAGTGGGGACTGCAAGATAAAGCCCCTGCTGGTGTACCATTCTGAAAATCCCCGAGCCTTCAAAGCCCACAAAAGTCATCAAGAAGAACCTTCCCGTGATGTGGATGGCGAATGCTAAAGCCTGGGTAACGAGGCAACTTTTTATTGATTGGGTGAATGTCTGCTTCGGTCCGACTGTCCGAAAATATTTGGAAGAAATGCGCCTCCCTATGAAATGTCTGCTGGTGTTGGACAATGCTCCAGCTCACCCCTCGAGGAATATCTTCTGGCTAAGTATTCCTTCATAAAGGTCCTGTATCTACCGCCTAACACCACCCCTCTCCTCCAGCCCATGGACCAGCAAGTTATTTCAAATTTCAAAAAATTGTACACGAAGCATCTCTTCCAGAGATGTTTCCAAGTGACAGAAAGTACAAACCTCACTCTGCATGAATTCTGGAAAGATCATTTTAATATTGTGATATGCCTCAGACTCATCGATCTCGCTTGGCAGGAAGTTTCGAGGCGTACCCAGAACTCATCTTGGAGGAAGCTGTGGCCTGATGTTGTCTCTGCACGAGACTTCGAGGGGTTCGGGAAGCCTGGAGGCGAAGCCGAGATCATTGACGATCCTGAACCCATTCAGCAGTCTGAGGTGGCTGACATCCTACATCTTGGTACGTCCATGGGGCTGGAAGTTAGCGCCGAGGATATAGATGAACTTATCGAGGAGCACCACGAGGAGTTGACGACGGACGACCTGAAGGAGTTGGAGACGATGCAAATAAGTGTTGTTCAAGGAGCAGTTCTCTAGCGGTGATGAGGAGGATGTTACACCTTTGAAAACGTCAGACATTAAGGAAATTCTCGCCTGTTTCCATAAAATGGCAGACTACGTCGAAAAGGAACATCCAGAAAAAGTTTATACCAACCGTGCGCTTCAACACTGCAATGACGTGTGCCTAACGCATTTTAGAAATGTGTTGAAAAGTAGGCAGAAACTAGCTTCCATGGATAGTTTCTTATTAAAGAGGCCAGCAGTATTAGTAGGCCAAGACGAAGGTGAAAGTGAAGAAAAGAAACAGAAAAGAGGAAGTGATGAAGAAGTAGAAGGTGAAAGTAAGGAAAAGAAACAGAAAAAAGAAAGTGATGAAGTAGTAGAAGAAATTTAGAAAATGTGAAAAATGTAGTTATAAAAAAGCAAAAAAAAAAATTCAATTTTAAGTTTTATGTTGCCGTTAAGTGTTAAAGTAATTTTTTCTTTCATTTTATAGTTTTCCATACGTAATGTTAAGTGTTAATTATTTCTGCCATTTTTTTTATTTCGTAAAGTTTAAGTGTGTAAATTATTGTATGTAGTCTGTCACTTGTTACGTTTTCTGCCTTATGCCATCCTCCTCTGCCACGACTTCGCTATCGGACATCGTCTCAATCAAAAGGTAAATTTCAACTTTTTTGTTAATTAACTGTATAGTACCTTTTTTTTCAGGGTATCAACCCTTAATTTAGGTGTACAGGTAACAATACACCTTCACTGATCCAAATGCTTTACATACAGTAAGGTTCCATTAAGTAGCTTCCTAGGGTAGATTGGACTACAGTGATATTCCCAGAGAATTTACCTTTAGGTCTCCAGAATTCTAACTCCTGGCATGAATATCCTTAAAGTTTCCTTTAAGGATATCGCATAATATCAGGGGATGTATATCTTGATGCGACACATAGCAATCTTCACCCCGAATAGCGTTTCCGCTTCGAGGGGAAAGTGGCAAAAATAGAAGGGGAGCCGTTATCAAGGTACCCTTCCTCCGTTACTACCGAGTATCTAGATGGCGCCATCGTCGCCGCCATGTTTATTCCTTGTAGCGTTGAGCAAGGTGCTACAAATATAGTAGTTTCGGGAGGGATCCTGCCAAGGCCTTTTCATAGAAAGGAGGGCGGGTCCATCAGGACGTCATGGATATCTCACCAAAAATAGATTTTTCGCTTCGCTCAAAATCCGTTTTTTGAGCTCAGGCCATGTCGTCCTGATGGAAGGTTACCAGAGCATTACTGTATCTGTGGATTTCCAAATGTGCCTTAACCTCAAGACAATATTTCCTTGGTCACTCAGACCATAGAGACATATGAAGTTACCGTTACATGTCATTACTTCTAATCATGAACTATGTTAGTGCTTCCTGCCCCCTGCAGGGAAGAGTCATACCAGACTCAGGAAAAGTCTAGCAACAAAACCATACAGGTCTCACTGTATACAAAGCCAGTCGAAGTTTGTATTCTTAATACAAATACAGTAAAGGTTTACATAAGCCACCATAGCATCCAAGGCATACAGGTTTAGATGTATGCAACATCAGACAAGTTTGTATCCGTGCAGGAACAAAGTATGCATAGGCAGAAAAAGGTTGTATTCATGTAAGAACAAAGTTATTTATATTGTTCTCATGTCAATATGCAGATTATCAAGGAATAAATAAATAATGCTCACACATACCTTTATTTAAATTTTGGGCGATATAAGACGCAAATACCAAACAATTATTTATTGGTAATCAATAAATAGTAATTCAACATACATTATACAGTATAGTAATAATAAAATTCTAGTGAATACAAAGAAACATAAAATGCAGATGACACCAGAAATACTTGTTTCACCTGAAAGGGAACGATAATTAATGCCACCAAACTGAAAATTTAATAAATTTTCTAATATGCATTTCTGTGAATGACTGTCTTTTCACACTCTGTAAAGAACACATGGCACAAGTGTTATCTTTATGTTTCTTCACCTTTAATAACTGGAACAGTCCACAATGTCACCCTGGTGACACTTCACTTTACATGTTGCACTGTAAGGTGTCAACACGTACACCCTATACATGGAAGTTCCAATCAATTCACTGTTCCTCGCAATGCTAAGCGACAGGTTTTAGCACACTACCTGCTGCCACCACATACCTCTTCAACTCTTGCACTTGCTTCGCGTAGTGTTTAAAGAACACTCTGGATGACTTCCATCCAGTGTACGAGGGAAGACGCTCAAAATCCATGTATTGGAAGAAATTCAATAACGAAGCAATTTTTCTAGGATCGTGACCTGCGGGTGTACTGTCAGGATCCGCTCTGCGAATGAAGTAGGTGATCTTTGCCCTTAGTTGTTTTAGGGATAAGTTTGAGCCCGATGTTTCTCCTTTAAAGAGCTGCCCTCCCCTGAAGTCTGAAGTTCTACGAAGATAGACCTTTAGACACTCTACTGGACACAGCAAGATATCTTCCTTCAGAGGGCAGATTCTCCAGGGACCCCACCTCCTGGTAGGTAGCTTGTTCTTGGCGAGAAACGTTGGGTCAGAAAAGAGATTCAGTTCTCCCGCTTCTGTGAACTGAATATGGCCCTCATCCCGAGAAAGGACCACTATTTCACTAACTCTGGCCCCCCAAGGCTAGAGCAATTAAGAATATAACTTTTTGAGTCAGGTCTTTCAGAGAGCAGTCCTCATTGTTCACTGTTGAGGCAAAGTGTAGGACCTTATCCAAGGACCATGAGATGGGCTTCGGAGGTGCTGCAGGCCTAAGTCTAGCACAGGCCTTAGGGATCTTGTTAAAGAATTCATTGGATAAGTCTACTTGGAAGGCGTAAAGCAAAGGTATAGTCAAGGCTGACTTATACGTTGTTATCGTGTTGGCTGCTAAACCTTGTCCATGAAGGTGAATAAAGAAGGATAAACAAAAATCTGTTGAGATCTCTTTTGGTCTTCTTGCCTTAACAAAAGCAACCCACTTCTTCCAAGATGACTCATATTGCCTTCTGGTAGATTTAAACTTATATTCTTCAAAGAAGTCTATAATGTCTTTCGAGATCCCAAACCTTTTCTTAACTGCTAAGGAGAGAAAATCATGAGATGAAGGTTTTGGGTTTTCTGTGATGAAGCGAAGATAGTCGACTTCTGTACTTGTTGAGTCAGAACTGGGTCCGGCAGAGGGACCAGCCTCAGCTGCAATTCCAATACTAGAGGGAACCAATTGCTCGTCGGCCACTTGGGAGCCACTAGGACTGCTGTTTCCTGAAAGGATCTCAGCTTGTTGAGGACCTTCAACAGAACGTTGGTTGGAGGGAACAGGTAAATCCCGGTCCATCTGTTCCAGTCAAGGGACATAGCGTCCACCGCTTCCGCTAGAGGGTCCTCGTATGGGGCCACATAACGAGGTAGCTTCTTGTTGTCGCTTGTCGCGAAGAGGTCGATCTGCAGTTCTGGGACTTGACGTACGATGAAGGATAATGATCCTGCGTCTAGGGACCATTCTGACTCTATCGGCGTGAGCCTGGATAGTGTCCGCCGTCACATTGCGGAACCCTTGAAGGTGAAATGCTAAGTGCCATCTCTTCTTTTCCGCCAAGCGGAAGACGGCCAACATCACTTGGTTGATTTGGAGTGATCTCGAACCTTGACGATTCAAACACCTCACTATCACCTCGCTGTCGAGAATCAGTCTTATGTGGACTGAATGGCAAGGGGACAATTTCTTCAGCGTGAGAAAGACTGCCATGGCCTCCAAAATGTTGATGTGGAAGGTCTTAAATAGAGAAGACCAAGTCCCTTGAACTTTCCGTTGGTGAGAGTAACCTCCCCATCCTTCCTTTGATGCGTCCGTGTGGATGATGACTGAAGGTAGAGGTGGTTGCAAAGGTACCGACCTCTTTAGGTTCTTGACCTCCGACCATGGCTTGAGAAGTGATCGTAGTCGAGTCGGTATCGGTCTTCTTAGATCTCTTCGAGCTTTTGATGCATATCTTATCCAGATTCCTGATGCATCCTTTAACTGTCTTCTTAGCACCAGGTCTGTCACTGATGCAAACTGAAGGGAGCTCAGCACTCTCTCCTGTTAGCGTCTTGATATCCTGTCGGATCTCTCTCCTCTTCTTTGGTGGAATGGAGAGGCGGTGTGACTGTAAGTTCCAATGTATTCCACGCCATTGAAACTCCTGAGCTGGCGATAGTCGAGACTTTTTGAAGTTGATCTTGAATCCCAGGTGTTCCAGGGACTGGATCACTTTCTTGGATGTTTGCATGCATTCCGTTTCGGATGCTGCCCACACCAGCCAATCGTCCAGGTAGGCTACCACCTGGACACCTGCTAGGCATAGTTGTTGAATGACTGCATCTGCAAGCTTTGTAAAGATCCTTGGGGCTATGTTTAGTCCGAGGGGCATGGCTCTGAAGACGTATTTCTTCTTCTGAAGCCTGAATCCTAGGTAGAAGAAGAGTTGGCGATTGATTAGAATGTGCCAATAGGCATCTACCATGTCTATGGAGACTGTGTATGCCCTTAACAGGGCCCTTATGTGTTGAAGGGTCAGCATCCTGAACTTGTAGTTTTCTATGAACTTGTTGAGTGGCAACAAGTCCAGAATGACATTGAGTTTGTCTGAGTCCTTGGGAACACAAAACAGCCTTCCTTGGAATTTGATGGACTTTGCCCTCCTTATCACCCGTTTGCTCAAGAGTTTTCGGGTATATTCTTCCAGGACGGGGGTGGAGTGTTGGAAGGACTGAGGAAATGATGATGGAGCTGTCCTCCAGCTCCAATCTAGTCCATTCTTGATCAGGCTGTGGGCCCAGGGATCGAAGGTCCAGCGATCCCGAAATGATTAGAGTCTTCCTCCTACCGGAAGCACCTCATTGCTTCGGTTGTCCGGAGGACTTGCCTCCTTGACCGCGCCCTCCCCTACCTCCTCTTCCTCTTGAGGGGTGTCTAGAGGAACCTCTATTTGACCCTGTACCTTTAGGGCGAAAGGTATTGGTCTGCCTCTCATAGGTGGGAGTAAAGGCTGGTGACTGGGTCACCATCTACTGGGGTGCCATCTGGTAGGTGGGTTGGGGTTGTGCCACCATCTGGGGCACCGCGGTCATCGGAAGTTGTTGCTATTGTCTGGTGGGGCGAGAGGGTAACCTTGGCCTCTTTGTCTTCCTCTTCGGTTGGGGACTCTCATCCGGAGAAGACTTCCTCTTAGCCGACATGCCCCACTTTTGGAGAAGATTCCTGTTCTCCGTCGACTATGTCCTTGACCACTTCACTCGGGAAGAGATCCTTTCCCCTGATATTGGAAGATACCAGCTTCCTGGGTTCGTGCTTCACCGCAGCCGAAGCAAACACGAACTCCCTACATGCCCTTCTGGCCCTAACGAAGCCAAATAGGTCCTTGACCAGCGTTGCCAAATGTGACTTGGCCACAACCATAAACATGTCTGGGGATCTATGGTCACTTGGCATTGCCTCCAAGGTAATTTGGAGGGACAGAGATGCGGCAAGCCTTTCCTTTGTCTCTTGCTCACTGCGCAAGAGAAAGTCAGACAACTTAGGGAGGTTTTTACTGAACTGGCGTCTAGCGATATGTGCCTCCAACTTCCCGACTGAGAAGGTAAGATGTATTTCCTTCCATTCCAGTCTTTGTGATCTGTAGGCAGAGCTAGGGATAAGGGTCTACACTCCTCAAGTGTAGGACAAGGTTTCCCAGCTTCTACTGTCTTCATCAGTGCCTTGAACCTTTTTTCCACAAAGGGAAAGGCCAGTGTAGCTGGAGCAAGAAAAGAAGGGTGTTTCTTACTTAGGGCTGGCACTTTAGAATTAGTGAAGCCCCTGTCTTTTAGACTGCTAGCCATTAAAGCCTGAGCTTTTCCATGGTCAAGAACTATGACTTCTTTCGGCTCTGTCTCCTCCTTAGACACAGGTTCCACCTTCAGACGGACGAAGCAGTCTGGGTAAGACTCAAAGCTGGGCGAAAAGTCGACATCTTCAATGAGGACGGCTCCCAGCTTCTCTGAAATAAATATCTTCCCTTTTGTGATCGGCATGTACTCTGCATGCCTCCAAGGGTTTACTTCAGAACATGAAGGAAGATCCTTCCTGTTGAGTCTCTTGTAAGATCCGCGGGACACTGCGAGATGGTGTATCTCTTTCCTCAATGCAGCTTCCCTTTCTTCATTCTGCTTCTGAAGATTCTCCATCATTGATATGAGGCTAGCCAGGGCTTTCCCCATTTCATCAGATGGAGGAGCAGAAGACGTAGATGGCACTGGTTCTGGGGCTGGAACCAACGAAACGGACACTGATTCAACTTCATCCTCTTCGGTTTCAGGAGCCAAGGTAGACTCCTCTTCCTGACCCTCCGCAAGAAGGTCCTTCTCAGGTGTCTTCCGACACCTCTGACATCCTCTCATCTAGATGGATGTCCTTCATCACATCCGAGACATCCGTATCTATGGAAATCTGGATGCAAGGGATCTCGGGGTGAGGCTGTGGTATGACAGCATCCGCAGATGCCTTAGGGAACAGATAGGCCCGCATCCGTTCATTCGGAAGGTAAGGCCCCGTGGCATTCTTCTGGAAGCCACGGACTCATCTATGCAGCTTACTCCGTGCTGCATCCATTGACTCCGTTGTCTTGGGGTCATCAAAGGCCTCAATAACCAAGGCTTTGCACACATTACATACCTGGGGGTCCCAATACTTGAGAGTTCCCTTAGTGATGGAACACAGGGAGTGCGCCCTGCACTCCTCATGGCCGCAGAAGTCCTTGTTCCTGACGTTGCAGAAGACTCTGCGGCACTTAGGGTGGTCCTCTGTAAAGAGAGGCAAATGAAATGTGTATATGGTAGTTCATCTCACTTGATAAACTATATAAATAGTATTATTAATATTTTGCATTTTACTGCATATAGCTTAGGATAGACAAGCTAGAAATGAATTAAGAAAGACACATATATGTGTTTCCTGTCCAGCCAATTGTTGTGACCTCCCTCAAAATTAAAGCCTAGGGTTATCCTATTCAGGAGGCCCATTGGAAGAGTTCTACCCTGTAAGGATAGATAAGTGTAACTTAACACTGACTTCCCAAAGGTTTACTAATGAGGGTCATTTGTAACTGATCATCTATCAGTGTATGGAAAGAAATTTCCTTTCCTTATATAGTATGGTCTCAACAATAGACTGTGCATAGACACAGAGTATGTTGGAAATTTAACTACTGTATACTTTATACTATAGTTTTCTGTTTGCAGTATGATCTAGACTGCAAATATACTGGCTACTGTATGGTCATATACTGTAGTTCTAACCGGCATGTTGCCGGCAAGGCTAGCACCTGGGGCACAGTTCAACTGGCGCATTGCTGGCTGGGATGGTGGCCGGCAGCCCGCCGGCTGTCGGCGCACTAGTCCAGCCGACGTCTTGTCGGTCAGGGTAGTGGCCGGAAGCCTGAACCTGGCCAAGTCAGTTGTGCCGGCGAAACAAGTCCAGGCGGCGCATTGCTGGCAGCTGCCAGTTAGGTTAGTACCTGGCGGCACTAGCCGATAGATAGGGAGAGAGAAAGCAAGGAGTGAAGGATGATGTAAGAGCTCTGTCTTACTGCCTTCCTCCAGAATGAGGGTTCAAATGGAAGGGGAGAATATATTGTTCAGGCTTCCACCCATCCACAACCATTGCCGGTCTCTACCGGCCACAGGTTTGTGAATGGCAGTCCAGTAAAGGGATCCTCTGCCGGCAGCCGGCACAGCTCTACCAGAGCCTTGCGTCCATAAGGGAAAGCTGAGCGACTAGTCCACTACAAGCAGAAGCCCGAGCCGGCCCTACAACCTGCCGGCAAGCGGTGAGATTGTAGGATGACGGCCAAAGGGTTGCGATGGCTAGGCCATCACTAAAGGACAGAGGGGGAAGGGAAAAAGGTCCTGTATGAGGTGTGGAAGGAGCCGGCAGGGTTGCCGGTCCTACCACACCCTTAAGAAACTCTGTTACAGTATCAGCACCATCCTAGGCAGCAGGAGAATATCTATTCTCCAGCCTAGGGTCTGCCAATACAGTTAAGGGGTCGATAGCAATCTTGTCGCCACCCCTTAACAAGAGAGAAACAGAGTTCCAGTGCTGGCACCATCCTAGGCGGCAGAAGAATGTCTATTCTTCAAACTAGGGTCTGCAAGCACAGGATTAGTCTACTAGACCACAGGGAGAAAGTGGCAATATCGTATAACCCCTTCAGGTGCGGTCTAGGGAGGTCTAGCCTCCTATGCCGGCAGCGTAATCCGACTAGGGAATGACTATTCACCCTGCCGACCAGCTGCCGGCACAAGATTATATACTCTGAGGTTGTGACCGAAACCCAAAACCTGCTATCTGTGGCTAAGGGAAGGGACAGAAAAACCCTAGCCTAGTCCTGCCTGAATGATAACTTGAGGCACGACTAACTAGGGTTGTAGCCTTAGGCTACACTCAGAGTGAAGGAGGAATTACCCTTAAATTTCCACTGGAGATGAGTATCGCTTTATATAATAATTCTAGGAGATATCTATCTCCGCCTGAATTGATAAAATGATACACGAGGGTAACCGGGGAACATGAAAGAAAGTATACTAAAGCCACTAGGCTAGTAGCCCAGTGGCAGCGAGAATCGACTACCTTAATCACCGAAACTCTCTCATATACTATCTTAGAAGAGGAAAATTTATATGCAATCAATGTATCTCACATGTATAAAATACCTAAATCGCTTCATTTAAAATTAATAACACTAGGAATGTCTATTATATCATGCATTAAAGTAAACTAAAACTTCTAGGCTAGGAAGCCTAGCGTAAGCAAGGTTCGGATACCTAAATCGCCGAAACTATTACGAAAACTAACGGCATAATATAATTAACTCCTAGCAATGAAGACTAAATTGCTATCTGTATTCATGCTATTTATACCCGGAGAGTCTTTCTGGGTAACTATATAACTCATGCGTTATGAACGACAGCGCCCATGACGCCTACCGTTCAGGCAACATCTCTTCCACTAAGTTTAACTTAATTTTTCATTATGAGGCAAGAGCTAAAATTTATACAATGTAAAGATCAAATACTCAACTTTCCAGAGGCAGAAGAGGCTGGAGATTGCATAATAAATCCAAATAATCCAAAAGTAACGAGAGCGCAACCGAGAAAATCACCGAGCGAGATCGCTACAGATAAAGGAATAAACATGGCGGCTATGATGCCGCCATCTAGATACTCAAGGTAGTAACAGAGGAAGGGTACCTTGATAACCCTTCTATTTTTGCCACTTTCCCCCCTCGAAGAGAAAACGCTATTAGGGGTGAAGATTGCTATGTGTCGTATCAAGATATACGTCCCCTGATATTATGCGATATCCTTAAAGGAAACTTTACGGATATTCGTGCCAGGAGTTAGAATTCTGGAGACCTAAAGGTAAATTCTCTGGGAATATCACTATAGTCAAATATACCCCAGGAAGCTACTTTCATCAGGACGACATGGCCTGAGCCCAAAAATAAAGACTGTACTTCAATACAACAGCAAGTAGAATAAATTATGAAAAAAAAAAATAATCTAAGAAATAGAAATAACATTAAACCACTGATTTTCAGGAATCATATGGTCCAAAACCTCATCTGGCCCATGCTTAATTATGAAACCAAATCCAAATGAGGTAATTACCATTTATCTTTTTTTTTTACACTGGCCATCTTTGGAACTTTAGATTACCTGATAGTTAAAATGGCCATTGCATATGGTTATTCCCTTAAATAAACCTTTAAAAAATACTTAATCTCTACCTCCCACTCATACTATTGCTCATCAATCACAAATAAAAACTGAATAAACTTTTTTTGAGTTCATGCGCAACTAAGCTTAATGTTTTTCGGGATATATATGTGTAGGTTTGACGTGATAATGGCTGATGCAGTATTGTATTGCACAATATAATGAAAATAGCAACACACTAATAAACAAGATGAAAAGCAATAAGAAATTATTCAAACAAACAGTAGGCCTAGTTGAGAAAATATTAATACAGTAATGAATGCTAAAAGATTTTAAAACCTACTGTAAAATCTGAATCATGTTATTTTCATTAGTAAAATAAATTTTTGAATATACTTACCCGATGATCATGTAGCTGTCAACTCCGTTGCCCGACAGAAATCTACGGTCGGGATACGCCAGCGATCGCTATACAGGTGGGGGTGTACTCAACAGCGCCATCTGTGGTCAGGTACTCAAGTACTTCTTGTCAACAAGACCTCAATTTTCTCCTCGGTCCACTGGTTCTCTATGGGGAGGAAGGGCGGGTCCTTTAAATCATGATCATCGGGTAAGTATATTCAAAAATTTATTTTACTAATGAAAATAACATTTTTCAATATTAATCTTACCCGATGATCATGTAGCTGATTCACACCCAGGGTGGTGGGTGGAGACCAGCATACATGTTAACAAAGAAGCTAAGTATCCCGTATTTCATTTTATTAGTTATTCAAAATAACAATATAAAATAAATAAGTACCTGGTAAGGAAGTCGACTTGAACCATTACTCTGCCTTTATTAAGTACGTCTTCCTTACTGAGCGTAGCGGTCCTCTTAGGATGCTGAACGACTCTTAGGTGCTGAAGTATAAAGGGCTGCAACCCATACTAAAGGACCTCATCACAACCTCTAACCTAGGCGCTTCTCAAGAAAGAATTGACCACCCGCCAAATCAACCAGGATGCGGAAGGCTTCTTAGCCGACCGTACAACCCAAAAACAACAATAAAAAGTATTCAAGAGAAAGGTTAAAAAGGTTATGGGATTATGGGAATGTAGTGGCTGAGCCCTCACCTACTACTGCACTCGCTGCTACGAATGGTCCCAGGGTGTAGCAGTTCTCGTAAAGAGACTGGACATCTTTGAGATAGAATGATGCGAACACCGACTTGCTTCTCCAATAGGTTGCATCCATAACACTGCAGAGAACGGTTCTGTTTGAAGGCCACTGAAGTAGCCACAGCTCTCACTTCATGTGTCCTTACCTTCAGCAAAGCAAGGTCTTCTTCCTTCATATGAGAATGAGCTTCTCTAATCAGAAGCCTGATGTAGTAAGAGACTGCGTTCTTAGACATTGGTAGCGAAGGCTTCTTAACAGCACACCATAAGGCTTCTGATTGTCCTCGTAAGGGTTTTGACCTTTTTAGATAGTACTTAAGAGCTCTGACTGGGCAAAGTACTCTCTCCAGTTCGTTACCCACCAAGTTGGACAGGCTAGGGATCTCGAACGATTTAGGCCAAGGACGTGAAGGAAGCTCGTTTTTAGCCAAAAAACCGAGCTGCAAGGAACATGTAGCCGTTTCCGATGTGAAACCTATGTTCCTGCTGAAGGCGTGGATCTCACTTACTCTTTTAGCTGTTGCTAGGCATACGAGGAAAAGAGTTTTTAATGTGAGGTCCTTAAAAGAGGCTGATTGGAGCGGTTCAAATCTAGATGACATCAGGAACCTTAGGACCACGTCTAGATTCCAGCCTGGAGTGGACAACCGACGTTCCTTAGAGGTCTCAAAAGACCTAAGGAGGTCCTGTAGATCTTTGTTGGTGGAAAGATCCAAGCCTCTGTGGCGGAAAACCGCTGCCAACATACTTCTGTAACCCTTGATCGTAGGAGCTGATAGGGATCTAACGTTCCTTAGATGTAACAGGAAGTCAGCAATCTGGGTTACAGTGGTACTGGTTGAGGAAACTGCATTGGCCTTGCACCAACTTCGGAAGACTTCCCATTTAGATTGATAGACTCAGAGTGGATGTCCTCCTTGCTCTGGCAATCGCTCTGGCTGCCTCCTTCGAAAAGCCTCTAGCTCTTGAGAGTCTTTCGATAGTCTGAAGGCAGTCAGACGAAGAGCGTGGAGGTTTGGGTGTACCTTCTTTACGTGAGGTTGACGCAGAAGGTCCACTCTTAGAGGGAGAGTCCTGGGAACGTCAACCAGCCATTGCAGTACCTCTGTGAACCATTCTCTCGCGGGCCAGAGGGGAGCAACCAACGTCAGCCGTGTCCCTTTGTGAGAGGCGAATTTCTGAAGTACCCTGTTGACAATCTTGAACGGCGGGAATGCATACAGGTCGAGATGGGACCAATCCAGCAGAAAAGCATCCACGTGAACTGCTGCTGGGTCTGGAATCGGAGAACAATACAATGGGAGCATCTTGGTCATCGAGGTAGCGAACAGATCTATGGTTGGCTGACCCCACAGGGTCCAAAGTCTGCTGCAAACATTCTTGTGAAGGGTCCACTCTGTGGGGATGACCTGACCCTTCCGGCTGAGGCGATCTGCCATGACATTCATATCGCCCTGAATGAACCTCGTTACCAGCGTGAGCCTTCGATCTTTTGACCAAATGAGGAGGTCCCTTGCGATCTCGAACAACTTCCTCGAATGAGTCCCCCCCTGCTTGGAGATGTAAGCCAAGGCTGTGGTGTTGTCGGAATTCACCTCCACCACCTTGTTTAGCTGGAGGGACTTGAAGTTTATTAAGGCCAGATGAACCGCCAACAACTCCTTGCAATTGATGTGAAGTGTCCTTTGCTCCTGATTCCATGTTCCCGAGCATTCCTGTCCGTCCAATGTCGCACCCCAGCCCGAGTCTGATGCGTCCGAGAAGAGACGGTGGTCGGGGGTCTGAACAGCTAACGAAAGACCTTCCTTGAGAAGAATGCTGTTCTTCCACCACGTTAGAGTAGACCTCATCTCTTCGGAAACAGGAACTGAGACCGTCTCTAGCGTCATGTCCTTTATCCAGTGAGCAGCCAGATGATACTGAAGGGGGCGGAGGTGGAGTCTCCCTAACTCGATGAACAGGGCCAGCGATGAAAGTGTCCCTGTTAGACTCATCCACTGCCTTACTGAGCATCGGTTCCTTCTCAGCATGCTCAGGATGCACTCTAGGGCTTGGTTGATCCTTGGGGCCGACGGAAAAACCCGAAAAGCTCGACTCTGAATCTCCATACCCAGGTAAACAATGGTCTGGGATGGGACGAGCTGGGACTTCTCTAAATTGACCAGGAGGCCCAGTTCCTTGGTCAGATCCATAGTCCATCTGAGATTCTCCAGACAGCGACGACTTGTGGGAGCTCTTAAAAGCCAGTCGTCTAAATAGAGGGAGGCTCTGATGTCTGCCAAGTGAAGGAATTTCGCAATATTCCTCATCAGTCGCGTAAACACAAGAGGTGCCGTGCTTAGGCCAAAGCACAGGGCTTGGAACTGGTACACAACCTTTCCAAAGACGAATCTTAGGAAAGGTTGGGAGTCTGGATGGATGGGGACGTGAAAGTATGCGTCTTTCAGGTCTAACGAGACCATCCAGTCCTCCTGCCTGACCGCTGCTAGGACCGACTTCGTCGTCTCCATCGTGAACGTCTGCTTGGTGACATAAGCATTGAGAGCACTGACGTCCAGCACCGGTCTCCAACCTCCTGTTTTCTTGGCTACCAGGAAGAGACGGTTGTAAAAGCCCAGGGATTGATGATCCCGGACTATGACCACTGCTTCCTTTTGAAGCAAGAGCGACACCTCTTGTTGCAACGCTAGCCTCTTGTCCTTCTCCTTGTAGTTGGGAGAGAGGTTGATGGGAGATGTAGCTAGAGGGGGATTGAGGCAGAACGGAATTCTGTATCCCTCCCTTAGCCACTTCACAGACTGAGCGTCTGCACCTCTGCTCTCCCAAGCTTGCCAGAAGGTCTTGAGTCTGGCTCCTACTGCTGTCTGGAGAGGAAGGCAGTCAAAACTTGCCTTTTGCGGACTTGGAACCCTTCTTGGACTTGCCACGGTGACTGTCTGCACGGGTACCTCCTCTGCTGGAGGTTCTGCCACGAAAGGGCGGGATGAACCTAGAAGCAGGTGTATCAACTGCTAAAGGGCGGAAGGGTCTAGGCACGGAAGGTAAGGTTTTAGCCTTACGTGCAGAAGAAGCCATGAGGTCATGCGTATCCTTCTGGATAAGAGAGGCAGCCATCCCCTTAATCAACTCCTCCGGAAACAGACACTTGGAGAGAGGAGCAAACAGCAACTCTGACTTCTGGCAAGGAGTGATACCAGCAGATAAGAAGGAGCACAGATATTCTCTCTTCTTGAGGACCCCTGATACATAAGAAGCCGCAAGTTCACCAGACCCATCCCGTATTGCCTTGTCCATGCTGGACATGATTAGCATGGCCGAGTCCTTGTCAGAAGGGGAAGTCTTCCTGCTTAAGGCTCCCAAACACCAATCGAGGAAGTTGAATATCTCGAAGGCACGAAAGACTCCCTTCAACATATGATCAAGATCGGAAAAGGACCAGCAGATCTTCGAACGTCTCATAGCCAACCTGCGGGGAGAGTCAACCAGACTTGAGAAGTCGGCCTGGGCAGAGGCAGGAACCCCCAAGCCAGGTTCCTCTCCCGTGGCATACCAGACGCTCGACTTAGAAGCCAGCTTGGGAGGAGGAAACACAAAAGAGGTTCTTCCCAGTTGCTTCTTCGAATGCAACCAATCCCCCATAACCCTCAAAGCTCTCCTTGATGATCTGGCGAGAACAAGCTTGGTGAAGGCAGGCGCAGCAGACTGCATGCCCAGAGCAAACTCGGAGGGAGGAGAACGAGGGGTTGCAGACACAAAGTGTTCAGGATACAATTCTCTGAACAAAGCAAGGACTTTGCGAAAGTCTAAGGAGGGTGGCGAAGACTTGTGTCCTTCAACATCAGAGTGAGGATCATCCAGATGAGCAGCTTCATCCTCCGATACCTCCTCATCCGACAGTTGAGTAGTGAGTGGCAAAGGCAGAGCAGCAAGCTGAACAGCTGAATCCTGCAGAACGGGTGCATGCGTACCTGCGGATCCATCATCATGCCTCTGCTGGACAGACTGTGAGCTGGCAACAACAAAAGCAGAGGGCCGGTGTGTGGGAGGGTCTGCGGTGGGCTGAGGAGCATGCGGTATGGTATGCAGAGCATGAGGTAAGGCATGCGGCTCATGCTGCATGGTATGCGGCTCATGCTGCATGGTATGCGGCTCATGCTGCATGGTATGCGGAGCATGCTGTAAGGTCTGCAGAGCATGCTGCATGGGCTGAGGAGAATGCCGCATAGTGCTGGAACCCGGCAACTCCTGATGCGGCAGCTCACGCATGTTAGCAGATGGTGCAGCAAGAACATGCGTCTGGCAGTGAGGACTGCGCATCGGTGGAGGAGCTCTCACAGGTAGGATGTGGGAGCAGGCAGCCGCCGTATCTGCTGAGCGCACAACCTCTGCGGGTTGTAGGATAACAGGAGAGGTGTTAACCTTCTCGGCATGATACTCCTGCATAAAAGCCGCAAGCTGAGACTGCATAGTCTGCAGCATGGACCACTTAGGGTCTACTGTGGTAGGAGCAACAACAGACGGTGCAGAGGCCTGTTGAGGGACCACTCTACCTCTCTTGGGAGGTGTGCAGTCATCAGATGACTGCGGCGAGTCCGAACTGACCCAGTGGCTACACCTGGGCCGTTGGACTAGCTCGGAAGGGACCTTACGTTTGAGCGGTCGTGAGACCTTGGTCCACCGTTTCCTCCTGGAAACCTCTTCCACAGACGAGGAATGTAAGGGCTCATTTGTCTGGGAGTGGAAGGGACGATCCTTAGCAGATGCGTCCGCAACCACTGAGGATACATCCGTGCGCCGATCAAGGCCTGCCGAACCCTTTGGTCCTTCGACATTGCTTCTCCCCTGGGCTTGGGAGCTTGCAAGAGGTCCCGGACTGGGAGGACGACTGGCACGCACAGATGTACCCTCATGCGCAACACTGACACTGACACTATGCACAGCACTAGCACTAACACTTCCCACTGCACTCTTCGCTTTCAGCTCTCTGACATCTGCCAAGAGCTGATTGCGGTCACTAACCAACGACTCCACCTTATCACCGAGAGCCTGAATGGCACGCAACATATCAGCCATTGCAGGCTGAGCACTCGTAGCAGGTTCGGGAGTCACCACCACAGGGGAAGGAAAAGGTTGAGGGGCATGGGGAGAGGAAAAATCCACAGAGCGAGAAGAACTCCTCCTATCTCTCTCCTTCTCTAACCTACGTGTATATCTGAGGAATTCATTAAAATCGAATTCCGAAAGCCCAGCACATTCCCCACATCGATCTTCCAATTGACAGGATTTTCCCCTACAATTGGAACATACGGTGTGAGGATCTATAGAGGCCTTCGGAAGACGCCTATTACAAGTCCTAACACTACACTGCCTGTATTTAGGAACTTGGGAATGGTCAGACATCTTGAATTTAGAGGTAGTCAAGGGGGAATTCCAAAGTAAAGCAAAGATCGTTAACCAATGAATCAAATTAATTCCAAAAGCTTGCTAAGCTAAGGATAAAGCTTCCTGTACAGCGAAGGCTAAATTTCAGAGCAAATACATCACCAAAACGTGAACAAAAGACTCCAAAATCAACAGCGTATCCATGTAGGTCTTGCCGGCGGCACGACAGAGGAAAAATTGAGGTCTTGTTGACAAGAAGTACTTGAGTACCTGACCACAGATGGCGCTGTTGAGTACACCCCCACCTGTATAGCGATCGCTGGCGTATCCCGACCGTAGATTTCTGTCGGGCAACGGAGTTGACAGCTACATGATCATCGGGTAAGATTAATATTGAAAAAATATAATTACTTACCAAAACCAGATTAAACCTGTTAAACAAAAATCCTAATCCATACATAAAAACAGTGCTTGAGCTAAGCTATCTCCCTCTCTATCATGCAGTGAAGAAGATTTAAAAAAAAAGGAGTACTGTAATTAGAATACTTAAATGGTTTTCCATAATCATTCATGGATTGAAGGCTATGGACCATCCAGTTCTGGAAAGTTCATGTTGTACCTGTATTGTATATTGTGTATATTGTATATCCTGTGTGTTGGCAATGAGATACCTGAAATCTTCAAGTTCAGTTTATACTGTACATGTTACTGATCAAATTTTACCACTTACTAGAATGCCACACCACAAAAACCTATTGCAGAATACCTTTGAATCCTGAACTAAATCTGCCTTTTAACATTTAATAAATCATAAAAACATAAATATCTGATGAAAGTTATTCACTTTAAAAAATTATAACTAACCTTCCACTGATCAAGTAACTTATCCACTTGCAGATCCATAACAGGCCTCCATAAAAACTCAATGTTCAGATGCAGATTGGTGTCATTATAGTGGAGATTTGTATGAGTATCCTCAGGAAACTTTGGATGTGAAACAGCAACCTACCAAGAAAAACAAAGCTTTATTACTTACTTAATTTGAAAATATAATTCTTCCAATACTCACCCAAAGTCCACTGGCTGTTCTTCCACCATAGACTGAGATTTGGTAAGAAAACTAAAAATATGAGAATTTCCTTTACCCCAGTGAAATAATCTCATATGCTTAGAAAAACAAAGCTTTATTACTTACTTAATTTGAAAAAATAATTCTTCCAATACTCACCCAAAGTCCACTGGCTGTTCTTCCACCATAGACAGAGATTTGGTAAGAAAACTAAAAAAAAGAAGAATTTCCTTTACCCCAGTGAAATAATCTCATATGCTTCGTGATAAGCCTAGATACTCCAGCTGAGTAACGCAGCAGGTTGGCTATTACTACGACACCCACTATTATTACAACTGACCAATAGTTTTCTGCTGAAGAAGCACAGTTAATGAATTAACAATTAAACTTAAAATAAGTAAAGCCCAGTAATACTCTGACCTACGTCATTAATTGGTTCCTGGATATGTTCCCTATAATGACACAATAGGCAACAAAGCAATTACAATCTGCTTTTATTAAAAAAGTGATAAAACACTAAAATCTGAAGTACTGTTACGCTAACACCTTAACTATGGTCACCTTACATTTCTTTTGCTTACTGAAAACTGAAGAAGGCAAGGTTGGAAATGACAAACTACTGACAACTAAGCCTTTTCAATAACATACATTATTGAACAATACAGCCTTTGTCATGGATATCAGTATAAAGCATTGTCTCAGTATAAAGCATTGTCTGAGCTGGGACTGATAAGAAGTGCACAATGGATATTAATTTTTTCTCCTTATTCATATCTCTTGGTCAAACTTAGCCACCTGGGGGGGCAAGCCTGTCCTACTAGGTGCCAGTCCTAAGCCAAGATAAATAGGGAGGGTTGACGTCAGGAAGGGCATCCGGTTGTGAAAATCCCTGCCAAAACCAATGAAATGGAAGCCGTTGTAGATGAACCGATGACCGCTAGGGCATACCCCGCAGGTAACGCGCAGATACATCGCCATAACTCTGCGAGAAATAGGCACGGGCTACTGCAAAGTGGGCAAATGCAGTTAAAGAAGCGAGCCCCAAAATCTATTAGCATTGGCACCTTGAAAGTTGGAACCATGACAGGACGTGAAAGAGAAGTTGCCGAAAGGATGGAGAAGAGGAAAGTCCAGACTTTGTGTGTGCAGGAGACAAGATGGAAGGGAAATATAGCCAAAGAGATGTGAGCAGGGTATAAACTTTTTTATAGTGGATGCACAGAATGAGGAAGGCATGGAATTGGAATCATACTAACTGGAAAGCTTAAGAGTTGTGTATAGGTGAAAAGACTAAATGATAAAATTATGCGTAAGAAACTAGAATGGGATGGAGAAATACTAAATGTTATCAGTGTGTATGCGCCTCAGACAGCTTGTACAGAAGAGGGAAAAAGATAATTCTTGGAGAAAGTTGGATCAGGAAATGATAAACATACCAAATGAAGGACTGTTAATGATAGGAGGTGACCTAAATGGTCATGTAGTGAGAAATAGTCAGGCCCTGGAAAGAATACATGGAGGATGGGCTTTGGGAGATCGGAATCAAGATGGTGAAAGGGTTATGGACTTAGCTGTAGCCTTTGATATGACAGTCATCAACACCTTTTTCGAAAAACAACCAAAGTATCTTACAATGTATAAAAGAGGTGGGCAAGAATCCCAAATTGATTTTGTAATAGGTAGAAGGGTGCATTTAAAAGAGATAAGAAACTGTAAAATATTCCCAGGAGAAGCTGTGCCCCCCAGCAAAGGGTCTTGACAGTAGACTGGGATAGGAGGAGAACAATAAGAGGTAGGCAAGAAATGATTCCAAAGATAAGATGGTGGAAACTGAAAGAACCAGAATATAGATAGATTGATTTATAGAGAGGGTTTTAGTAGAGCTTGGCACCTGGTATTATGAGGATGCAGTTAGAGTGGTGGGAAAAGACCAGCAGTATTCTGAAAACATCTGGCAAAGAAGTTTTAGGGATGTCAACAGGAAAAGGGCCAATACACAAAGAAACTTGGTGGTGGAATGATTATGTACAAGAGAAAATCAAGATAAAGAGAAATGCAAAGAAAAGGTATGATGAAACAAGCACTGAAGAACATAAGGAGATAAGTAGATTAGCAAAGAAAGAAGCAAATGTGGTGGTGGCACAGTCAAAACAAGAAGCATTGGATAATGTATATGAAGATTTGGAGACAAAGGAGAGTCAAAAGAAGATTTACAAGATTGCTAAAGGAAGAAATAAAGCGTCCAAAGATATTACCCACATTAAGTTGATAAAGAATGAGGATGGAATGGTAATGTGAAGCTCAAGTGATATAAAAGGAAGGTGGAAGCAGTATTTTGAAAGAATGCTAAATGATGAAAGTCCAAGATCTATAATTGCAGATGGAAATCCAAATTTATGAATGGTAAGAGATATAGATAGAGAAGAAATTAAGGTTACCCTTAGCAAGATGAAAAATGGAAAAATTACGTAACCTGATGAGATCCCAGCGGAAGTCTAGAAATGCTTGGGGGAATTTGGAGTGGATATGCTGTGGGATCTGATGAAAAAGATACAACGGAAAGAAAAGATCCCCAGAATGTGGAGGAATAGCTTTTTAATACCCATATTCAAAGAAAACGGGGATGTACACAATTGCAATAACTATAGGGCAATCAAACTCCTCCCACATAGTATGAAGCTTTGGGAAAGGATTATAGAGCGTAGGATAAGGGAAGAGACCAAGATCGAAGAAGAGGAGTTTGGATTTATGCCAGGGAGAAGCATGACACAAAAATATAGAGAAGGCCAAGAGATGTTACATATAGTATCTATTGACTTAGAGAAGGCCAAAAGGAATTACATTTAGTATTTATTGACTTAAAGAAGGCTTATGATAAGAGTTCCACAGCAGGAGATATGGAGATGTCTGAGAGAGTGGGGAATACCAGAGAAATATGTTAGACTGTTCAGAGATATGTATAAAGGAGCAGGCACACAAATAAGAACTAGTGTTGGTTTGACCGTGACGTTTGAAGTAGGGGTTGGATTACACTATGGGTCGTCATTAAGCCCCTTCTTGTTTAATATAGTAATGGATGTAACTACTGAAAGAGTGAGGGAATAGTAACCATGGACTATGCTGTTTGGAGATGATATAGTTGTGTGTGATGAAACCAGAGAAGGATTGGAGGGGAAACTGGAGAGATGGAGAGAGGAATTGGAAAACAGAGGGCTAAAGATCAGTAGAACAAAAACAGAGTGTATGTGTTGCAAACCGCAGAACCAATTGAATGACATATATTTGCTGGGTGAAATAGTAAAGAGGACAGAAAAATTCAAGTACCTAGGGTCATATGCGGAGGAAACAGCAGAGCTCCAAATGGAAGTGATCAGTATAATTCAAACTGGATGAAATAATTAGAAAAGTGTCGGGAGTGTTGTGTGATCGAAGAATAAACTTATAAAGTTCAAGGGAAAGGTTTATAAAACTGTAGTGAGACCTGCCATGACGTATGGTGCAAAGACCTGGTCAAAGGAAATCCAAGAAAAGAGACTCCACTGGTTTGGGCACGTAATGAGGAGAGACCAGGAGTAAGTTGGGAGGAGGTTGTTGGAGATGGATGTTCCAGGTAGGAGAAGGAGGGGGGAGACCAAAGAGAAGGTGGATGGAGTGTGTAACAGCAGATATGGAGGAGAAAGATCCCACAGTGGAGGACATTGGCGACAGAAGAAATTGCAAACAGCTTTCAAGAAATAGTGACCCTGTATAGCGGGAAAAGCTTTAGTCAAAGGAGAAGATTCATATCCCTTGGTCACATCCAATTTATCTAGCATTGTCATAATGTGATGCTAGAATTCAGCAACTTTACTTTTTAAGGGGGTTATGGATAAAATAAAAAGCTTGCCAAGATTTAAAAAGTTAACTTCAATGCATAAGCACAGCAGAACATAATACAGTACCTATAAACAAACACATACGTAGGCAGAAGACCTTCTAGCTGGAACAATCGGGAAGCTATTCAAGATTCGTAACAGTTCATTGGGGAGACCCTTAAGGGACTGAAGGATTCAAACCCCATTCCAAGGAGGTCGAACTTCTGATTGGAGACAAGTAATCTCGTAACTCCGTGTGAGAAGAGAAAGTTTCTTTAAGGAAGTATCTACTCCCTCCAGTTTAAAGGCGAGACCCAAGGCCATACAGTAGCCTTTGACTGCTGAAACCAAGAGAAGCATTTCTTCCCAAAGGTGTACCAGGAATTCCGCTATTGCTGGAATAGAGGCATCGCGGGGAGTGATACCAATTCCTCGACACCAGCCACAGAAAACAGACCACTTCGCCTGGTATACTGACACTGAAGAGCGTTTGAGGTGTCTAGATATCCTTTCCACAACTCGTTGCGAAAAGCCTCTATGAGCGAGGAGGTGCTGGACAGTCTCCAGATATGAAATAGAAGCACTCAATGTCTTCCAGCTTGAATACAGAACTCTCTTCAAAAGAGGAGTTTCTCAGCCTAGAAACCTTGGCCTGCGGAAGTTGTCGAAGGAACTTCTATATGATCGAATCCCTTCTCTTAAAAATAGTATTAGCCAACAGGTTAACAACCTGGTGGGAGAGGAACTCGATAGTCCTGGCGCCGGACAAGAAGATTTCCATCGACCTCCTTGTGAACTCACGAGACCATTCCCGAGATCTCATCAAGTGTTCCACAGATCCCAACCATAGGTCAAATCACAAAGTAGCCTGCATGGCATACTTCGCAACCTTTTCCTTTTCCTGGTTGATAATCTCCGAGGCTGAGTAAAATACCGAGAGTTCCATTAGTTTCTCAAAGGGCATACCCTTCGCGAGAGCCTCTATAGAGTGATCGAGAGGCAAGGCCGAAAGAAGATCATTCAAGATCTCGTCGTACCTCCTCTGCAGCACGAACGGCGGCAGGAGGAGTTTAGATGAAGAACATGCTTGGAGAGAAGCAGAGGAGCCTGTAGCTTGCGACACTACCTTCTGTCTGGCACTCGGGGGGGGGGGGGGGGGGGGTTGAGTGCCATAGACTTGGTCCAAGACCGTGTCTTTACCACTCTGAGGTGCTGCCGATGGATTTGGCAGTCCACTGATGGTTCTAATGCAGGCCAAGACCTGCCATAAGGCATGTTCCGAATCCTTCTGCTCCGCCTCTGAGAGTTTAGGGCTAGCGGCTGTGAGCAAAAGATCGTTCTCTAGACCGAATTGCTCATCCAATTCCGAGCTCACATCCATAGGAGCCTGGGCTGGGTCAAAGTTGTCAAGGTAAGCTGTTGACAGGGAAACTCTAGCTGACGTACTGGGCGAGACTTCTTGCTGAAGCGCGGAAGCTCTTGCCGAGGACTTCGGGATCGTAAAGAGGTCCTTTGGCTCCCTGTGCTGGGGCAGGAGTTCCTCCCTCAGAGAAGGCTTACAGTCTTTTTTATCCTGAGAGTACGTTCGGCCGCTCTGGAAGGAGGAATAACGTCATGGTGAGATGGTGAGCGAGCCTCCCTTAGAGGTGGAAGGGGTCTGTCATCGAGATTGTCCTGTTCTCTGTTGATGGAGACAGCCTAATCCTCTTCCTTTTCCCCCTCGGTTTAACAGGTGGAACCCGAAACTGAAGGACTCTTCACAACTCCTCTTCCGAGGGAAGAGGTCTCTCCTTACGAGTAGGTTCAGCCACGGCAGAACCTTCGGAACTCCTTCTAGGATCTGCAAGATGAGAGGCGCCGAGAAGGAGAGCAGGCAACACAGGGATTATAGGCATACCACACAAGGAATGCGAACGGGGAGTGGCCTCTGTCACAGCCTCTCACACTACGTTATATAGTGAGGAAGGATCATTTGGGTGGCCAGGAGTCCTAGGACTAGGAACCTGAAAAGGTTTCTTAGACTCCTTACCTGCAGGCAGGATTGGCACTGGTCTACCCGTCAGGGGGGATGCCAGGCATTGATACCTCAGAGCAGCGGACTGCTTCAGTGCTTCCTCAAGTCTTTCTCCCCGAACCCGATCTAATGGGTATCAATCCATGGGGGGGGGGATCGGAGTAACGTTCACATGAACCTATGCGAGGGCGGCAAATGACGAGGAGGAGAGCCCCGAGGTGGCAAGAACCGCTTTGTGGCATGTGAGCGCTCACTCGGCTAGTGAAACTGGTAAACATCCCGTCTCGAGAGAGGGTTTCCCTCGGCAGGGATACGGTCTTTCGTCACCATTTATCGCCCAAGAAGAGAGGGGAGAGGATGGTAAGACCAGCTTGGATGGCGCATGATGACCACTAGAGTAGTGACGAGGCAGGTCATGCAACGCTGTTCTGCCATGAGATGCTGTTAATTCACGTGAAGCTGTTCTGCGGTGCGATGCTGCAGTATGGAGAGCAGATGTCAGGAAATAATATCCAGGGTGAAAATATTAAAATAATAGTTAAAAAAAGACAAAATTAGTGGCTGAGAAGGGGGCATTGCAGGGCAAGAAAAAACTTAGTTCCTAAGAAAAAGGAAAAAATGTTTATTTCATTCCTGAGAGAAAAAAAAATACAATAACAGAGACTTATTAGAAACAAATTCAATAAGAAAAAAAACAAATAATTAGGTCGACAATAAAATTTTTTGTCAAATTTGAATGAGCTTGTATCAAGATCAAAGGGATTATAAAACAAGGTTGTATATCAGACCGGACTCTACATTCTCACCTCTAAATCAGAGACAAAAAAATTGTAATAACAAAAACAAAGCTTACAATCCTCACTGTTACAACCAGAGGGGACGGCTAAATAGCCTATCAAGTACTGTATATTAACTTCCTAAAATTATGCTACAATCATTTTCAAAGTTTCCAGCTGGCGGCACAAGAAATCATCAAGCTTAATGGAGAACCCCACCACATTACAGTTCAAGATCCACACAGTAAGTGAACAGAGCCTGGTCAAAAAAATCTCTGAATATATATTCAACCATGGGGTTTTCTTCCACTGAACTGTCCACTGCACTAATATCCTAAGAATTACCCACGTTAGAAAACTATAGGCGTTCACCAGCTTAAGTGTATATCACTTTCAAAAGCAAAGGGGAGTCCATAACACTCCCGCTGCCGGTCTTTAACAGGTTCTCCATAGTTCATCAAGTCAGATACTTTACACAGGTACCTACTTTTGACAGTCTTCACCAGGCTGACCAGTGATGTAAACAGGTGCAGGATTGTACAATGTTACTTCTATTCTAGTACCTCTACTTGACTGCAAGTCTAGTTAGCCTCTTCAAGCCTGACAGGGAGTAGGGCATGCGGCACAAAAACAATATCATGAGACAAGGTTGAGGGACCAAAATATACAAAAAAATAAGATTCTAATGAAAAATATGCAAGCATAATATAATAAAAATAATTTGTATATTTTCTAACTATTATTTTCATTTTTCCACATCATCATACCGAAAGCCTGCAAGCTCAGCAAGACATGAGCCCGAAGGCTCTGGGTTACGTGAATACCAAAGTTCAACATGACGAGAGCCCAAAGATCCGAAGTCACTAGAGCCATCAGGCTCAGCGAGATGAGAGCCCAAAGGCTCGAGGTTCGAG
Organism: Palaemon carinicauda; assembly: GCF_036898095.1. NCBI lineage: Eukaryota > Metazoa > Arthropoda > Malacostraca > Decapoda > Palaemonidae > Palaemon > Palaemon carinicauda. The sequence goes on from NC_090748.1 coordinate 70,754,292, forward strand.
GTTACAAGAACTGAGAGGTTTGGCACAATGCGAATCCAGAGGTTCTGGGTTACAAAAGGACGAAGGCCAGACATAACTTGAGCATGGAAGCCCAGGGTCAAGCGATCCAGAAGGTCCCGGGTACCGAAAGCCCAAAGGCTCACTGCGACGAAAGCCCAAAGAAGGCTCAGGGTTATGAGATCCTGGAGGCTTAGCTTAAAGAGGACTCGTAGGCCCAGGTTTAGGAGAGCCCAAAGGCCCATTGTAACGGGGGTCACAAGAGCTAGGAAGCTCAGCGTAACGAGGACTCGAAGGTCCAGGGTCATGAGAGCCTGAAGACTCGGCCTAACAAATAGCCATGACAGCCCAAGGGCTCAATTTAACGAGGTTCAAGAGAGCCCGAAGACTTGGCATAACGAGGTACACGAAAGCCCGAAGGATCAACATAACGAGGGTCACAAGAGCCCAAAGGCTCTACGTAACGAGAGCCCGGAGGTCCAGGGTTATGAGAGCCCAAAGACTCAGCGTGACGAGGACCCGAAGGTCCTGGGTTACGAGAACCAGGAGGTTCAGCGTAACGAGAGCCAAAAGGCTCAGGATGACAAGAACGAAGACTCAGCGTGCTGTCACGAGAACCCGAAGGAACTACGAGACTAGAACCCGAAGGTTCAAAGAGGTGTCTCCTTACTGCTGGGCGAAGAGCACACCAAGGGTGACGAGGGGTCAGAGACTCCTTCACCCAATGGACTCCTGAGGAGGAACGTCTAGCAGAATCCTCTGAAGAGGGAAAATGCTCTGGCACAAAAAGCTCACAAGCTTTCTCTCGCCAATGAAAGGAACGTTCACCCGCATGTGAACATCACCTAGGACTATCTTTCCCCCCAACCCTAGGGGAAGAAGCGTAGGCGTAAATCACAAGCTGGTCAAAAGGAATTCTCTCTCATGGACAAGAGAGATGTTCCCCTGAAGGAGGAACTTCCCTAGGACTTTGCTCTCCCACCGCCCCAGGGGGAGAAGTTTCTTCTTCGGCGTCAGCCACGGGAGACCAAAAGTCGGACTGATGGGCGGCAGCACCTGCGACCACATGGGAAGGCTCCACCTCCGAGGAAGTTGGAGTGCGCTTCCGCTCAACTCCTAACTGAAGGACTTCAAAAACAACTTCCTTTGAAGGGGGACCATCAATGCCCAGCGATGGCCAAAAACATAATAAGTCAGAGATAGAGCAGGTGCTCCCTGGGGGGAGGGGCGAGACTGAATTACTAGGGAAAACAGTGCTGTCCTTGAGCCCCTAAGGTTGACCTGGAGTCAACAGAACTGCGCTGCTACTCGGCCATTCCCCAGAGAGGCGGAGCAGCAGCTTTGGGAAGAGATCGGGGAGTTAAAGAAGTCCGAGATTTCTTTGACTTCGAGGAAGACCACGAAGGCGAAGAATCCCGCTTAGACTTCTTTTTCCTACATGCATACCTCTCCCACTGGGAGGCCGACCACTCCCTATACTCATCACAGGTGTTGTCCCAATTACACCGATGGTCCTGGCAAGCCGCTCACAGCAGGTAGAGGTCCGTCTCTAAAGCAGACATGAAGGTACCGCAGGAGCGGCCTTCGGGACTAGGACAGGTACACATGAACAAGAAAGTACACACACACACACTGGAAAAAAAAAGCATAAAAGTATTATTCAAATAGTTAGTCTTGGCGGGAGAAAACGGCAGCTTCCATCCTCTACCGAGCCAGAAAGCAAATTGGTTACTCAGCCTAGGTTTGTGAGTGAGTGGGGTAGCCAGCAAACCCCCACCCCTCCTCCTAACTACTGGTTGGGGTGGTTATCCCACACTAAAATGTTCATGGCTCATATTTCAACTTCACAGAAAGTAATATCCCCTATAAACAGCGTAGGGTTTGTATTTAGTAAAGGAACAAATCAGCATTGGACACTTCCACATTTTCACAGGCATAAAACAAGATGTTCATTTATTGTACAGAAATATAAGAACTATGTAAAATCAAAAGATAGGTCTTGCATAAATTCACTTACATTATGAAGTTTGAGTATATCATAACACTAAAAGTGTAAAAATTACCTGCTTCACCATGGCGTGGAAAAGCTGACGTATTCTTGAATCTCCTAGAAATACGATGTGGTTCTGTTGTTTTAGAAAAGCAACATATCTCATACATCTTCTGGAATCTCTGAAAATAACAATGTATGGTTATGATTCCCCCTCTTTCAGTCAAAGACAATTAAGAATAAAAATCCTAATTCTATGATTGACCTAATACTTTTAACATAATCTAAATAAGATGAAGCTATAAAAAAATAAAACTTACAAAAAAATTTGCATATTTCCTAACCATTAATATACAAACCTGAGTTCTATTATTAGAGTATGACTTCAACAAAGCTGGAATCGCTCTTAATAATCTAATGAGATAGTACCAACAGGTGTTGGGAAGCTGCATAAACCTGTTATTCAGCTACACAATCACTTGCAAGTTGGTTGTGGCAGAAGTGTAACTTGGAGAAATGACAAATTCGTAGGTAATTTATATTTTTCCTAACTATACAAACTTTAGCTATTTAATATGGGTAATTATTTTCGGCGTAGCTGAAATGAAGAGCCATTAGAATTTTAACGAGGGTTAACTACCCCACCACTAGTTAGCAGGGGGGGGGGTTAGGGAGGGTAGCCTGCTAAACCCCCCCCCCCCCCTCACACGCACCTGTGCTGAGCTCACTTTGCTTAGAGGTAGGACTTCACGGGGGATAGGGCTGGCGGGCAAGTTTGATCAAATAGCTAAGGTTTGTATAGTTAGGAAAAATACAAATTACCTACGAATTTGTCATTTGTTCCGTAACTGAAATACAAACCATGCTATTTAATATGGGTGACTCAACCCTTAGGAAGGGTAGTAAGTCCCAGCCAGTACTGGCTTTTGGCTTTGCCCGGGGACTCAATATCTGAGTGTGTCAGCACTCAACAATAAGGAGTCCCTGCACCTCGCTAGCACCTTGCTATGCAAGGGCTGCGGCCTACGTAAGCTGTGTGTGAAGGTTTGAAGAGTGACTCATCCTAGGAAGTTGACCTGAAGTCCTTTAGATGGAAACTTTAGGCTAGGACTCTCCCAATATCACCTCGTCAGGGTATGGGGACGTGACAGTATTAGCTTAATACTAGGTCTAGGAACACAAGGAAACAGGGTTTACCTGCATTGGTTTGAGGTCAGCTGTGCAGAGAACCCAGGATGCTGCTTTCCCCAAGATAGGGGAGGATGAAGTAAAGAATAAGGGCCAGACATACCTTTTCATTCATGCAGACTAAGACCGGGTAACAATGACCTCAACCTTCTGCTACTTGTACATTAAGGAGCCCGAGGTTTAAACCAGCTGTCGTGCAGCCACCAAAGGGCTGATAGAGAACGTATCGAGCCTCCTGTGGGTCACGTCTTGCAGGTAGTGGGCTGTGAAGGTGGTCTGACGCTTCCATACCCCTACTTGTAGAACCTGCGTCACTGAGAAGTTCTTTTTGAAGGCCAGGGACGTAGCTACGCCCCTGAAATCATGACCTCTGGGGCGACGTGAAGGAGGAGGGTCTGGATTCAATGCATGGTTATGACCTAGCGAATCCATGCTGAGATGGTGTTCTTGGTGACCCTCCTCTTAGTCCTTCCAGTACTGACGAATAGTGCAGGCACACGGGGACGGGCTGCGGATGTTTTCTTAAGATACAGCCTCAAACTCCTCACTGGGCTTAGTAGATGGTCTGAGTCATCTGTTACAGAACGGAGACTAGAAATCCAGAAGGAGGCGAATCGTGGATCCACTACTCCAGGGTTCTGAGTCTTAGCAATAAACTCAGGGACAAAGCTGAACGTTACCTCTCCCCATCCCCTTAAATGGGCGATGTTGTATGAGAGACCATGGAGTTCACTAACTCGTTTGGCCGAAGCCAAAGCTAGTAGGAACACCGTCTTCCAAGTCAGGTGGCGATTCGTTGCCTGGCGTAATGGTTCATATGGAGGTCCCTTAAGAGACCTGAGAACTCGAACCACGTTTCATGCGGGAGGTCTCACTTCAGACTGAGGACCAGTAAGTTCATAACTCCATATGAGTAAGGAAAGTTCTAGCAGTGAAGAAATGTCCATTCCTTCTAGTCTAAAGGCGAGGCTTAAGGCTGAGCGATAGCGTTTTACTGCCGAGACTGACAGGCGCATTTCTTCACGGAAATACACGCGGAACTCCGCTATTGCTGGAATAGTGGAGAGATACCCCTTCCACGACACCACCACAGAAGACTTTCCACTTTTCCTGGTAGACTGCTCCTGATGACTTTCGCAGGTATCCAAACATCCTAATCGCAACTTGTTGCAAAAATCCTCCCAGGCCTGAAGTCATAGCGAAGATACGGCTTTGTGGAATATGTTGGCATGTGGTTGTTTGAGTAGATTGTGTCGTGGAGGGAGTTCTCTTGGGGGCTCATTAGAAGTTACAGAAGGTCTGGAAACCATTATGCGTAATGCCATAGCGGAGCTATGAGTCATTGAAAGATTGACCGATGTTCTGGTCTTGTTGAGTACCCTTCTCATCAGACAGAATGAGGGAAAGGCATAAACGTCGATGTTGTCCCACCGTGTTGGAATGCATCTTGCCAGAGAGCCTTGGGGTCTGGGACTGGGGAACAATACAACGGGAGACTGAAGTTCAGGGCCGTTGCGAAGAGGTCCACTTTCGGAGAACCCCACAAAGTCAGGACTTTGTTGGCTACCAGATGATCCAAAGACCATTCGGTACTCACTATCTGAGATGCTCTGATCAGGTTGTCGGCGAGCACATTCCTTTTGCCTAGAATGAAGCGTGCCGATAGTGGTATCGAGTGGATTTCGGCCCATCTCAGTATCTCTACTGCTAGATGGGATAGGTGTTGTGAAAAAGTACCTCCTTGCTTGTTGATGTAAGCCACTACTGTGGTGTTGTCGCTCATCACCACCACTGAGTGGCTCGCCAGGAATTGTTGGAACTGTTAAAAGGGCCAGAAAGACGGCCTTCATCTCTAGGAGATTTATGTGGAGGTATGCTTCTGACTCTGACCAGAGGCCTGAGGTCGTGTGGTGCAGCACGTGGGCCACCCACCCTTTTTTTGAAGCGTCTGAGAACAGCATCAAATCTGGGGGGAGGACAAGAAGATCCACTCCCTTTCGTAGATTGGATTGTCCTTCCTCTTAGTCGTCTCAAAAGATCTAATGAGATCTGAAAGATCCTTGTTACCTGACACGCCAATGTGTCGGTTACGAAAGACGGAGGCTAGCATGCTGCGGTAACCCTTGATGGTAGGCACAGCTGGCTTCTCTTTTGTACGCAGATAAAACAGAAAACTCTACTATATTGGCTATAGAGGTACTGGTAGAGGAAAGTCTATTATTCCTGTACCATACTCTAAATATGTCCCACTTGGATTAGTAAATCCTAATAGTGGTAATGTTCTGGGGGTATCTAACAGCCACTCCATCATCTCCGCAACCCAATGTCTCATGGGCCAAAATGGAGCTATCATAGTCATGCGGACGTTGGGCGAATCCCTGAATTTTTTCAGGACTCTGTCCACGATCTTGAATGGAGGATAAGCGTACACGTTTAGACCTTCCCAGTTCAGAAGAAAAGCGTCCACTGCGACTGCTTCCTTGTCTGGTACTGGAGAGCAAAATACCGGCAACCTCTTTGTCATTTGTGAAGCGAAGAGGTCTATCGAGGGTTGACCCCACAACATCCAAAGGCTGGTGCACACCTCGTGATGTAGGGTCAACTCTGTAGTAAGAACTTGCCTCCTTCTGCTGAGGAGATCCATCCTGAAGTTTTTCTCCCCTTCTATAAAGTGAGTAATCAGGGCTTGGTGAATGGCCACTAGCTCTTTAATATTTATGTGCCATTTCCTCTGAGACTCTATACACAGAGCCCTGTCGAGAATCGTATGCGTCAAACAGGGACAAAATCAACCTCTCTAGTTCAGACAGACTAGACACTTGAAGCGCGCCGTGTGCGCGAACTGAACCGTGTGCTGATTGCTGCGAGGGATCGTCAACCGTAGTCGGGTGACCACCAGGGGAAAGTCCTTGCGACATTTCCAGAGTGCCTTGAGCGCAATCTGAACCAATTATCATCCCCAGAAAAATGATATTCTGTGAGGGTGTTAGTTAAGATTTGGCCAGGTTTACTATCAGACCTAACTGTTGCGTTAAGCGCATTATCATTTGAAGAGCCTTCAGACACTTTACTTGTGATTCTGCTCTTAATGGCAGTCATCCAGGTACAAAGAAAATCCTTACTCCCTTTATGTGAAGCCAGGGAGCCACATTGGACATCACCCAGGTAAGAATGGGAGGGAGTCGTGCTCAGTCCAAAACAGAGTGGTTTGAACTGATAATGGTCTCGAGGAACACGAACCTTAGAAATTTTCTCTGGTTCGGGTGTATAGAGATATGGAAATACGCATCCTGCAGAACCAAGGACACTATCCAGTCTCCCTGTCTGTTCCCTGTAAGGACTGACACTGAAGTTTCAATGGCAAATTTTACTTAGCTGACGAACTTGCACAATGGACTGACGTCCAGAACAGGTTTTATCCACCCCCCCCCCCGAGCTTTTCGGAACTAGGAAAAGTCTGTTGTAAAAACCCCTCCGAGTAGGCGTACTCTACCACTTCTATGACTGATTTCAACAGCATAAGGTTCACTTGCTCTTGAAGAGCTGCTGCCTTGTTCCCTGAGTGGACTGTTGTCAACTCTATGGGTATCGACGACATGGGAGGCATAGCACGTCTCACTTTCTTGATTCGGTTTATTGTCTTGGGAATCTGTGAGCTTGACCTCCAGCCGCAATCCTCTGAGTTCCCCTTGAAGGGGCTCTCCCACAAAAGGGCTGACAAGTGGGAAGAGCCTCCTTTTGTATCCTTGTTAAAAAGCTAGCTGGGAGGACTTTCTTAGCAGTCCTAGAGATAAGATCTTGCGTAGCCTGTTATGCCAGAGCTGTCGACAAATCTTTCCCTAAGCCCGGAGGGAAAAGATGATTACCCAACGGAGCAAGTAAAAGTTCAGATCTCTGAACAAGGGACAAACCTGAAGATAAGAAGGAACAAAACAGTCCTCTTTTTAAGAACTCCTGCCGTGAAAAGGGCGGAAAGTTCGATGGAGCCATCCCTCCCGGCCTTATCCAGACAGGCAATCAGATGCATCTGAGCCTCGTTCTTAGGGTCTGTGGCTTCTGCAAGAGTTCCGAGAGTCCAGTCCATAAGGCTGAAGACTTCTATTGTCTAAAAAACTCCCTTCAGCAGATGGTCCATTTCAGAATTGGACCACATAACCTTTGACTTGCTCATGGGTGACCTGATTGAGGAGTCAACAAGTCTGGAGAAATCTCCCTTGGAGGAGGCAGGAACTCCTAAACCGAGAACTTCCCCAGTCGAATACCACACACTAGATCTGGAAGCCAGTTTGAGGAAAAGAAAAAGGAGGCCTTCCCTAGATCCTTTCTCTTGGACATTCATTGGTTGAGAGTTGAAAAAGCTCTCTTAACCAATCTAGCCAGGACCATCTTCTTGAAGGAGGATGTTTTTCGGGGTCTGCCCTTCAAAAACTGAGAGGGCGGGCTCTGAGGTATAGGTTGAGTAAAGTCTTTTGGATACAGAGATGTTAAAACTGTCAGAAGTTTTTTAAAGTCAGCTGCCTGTAGTGAATCCTGAGATTTGTCTTCTAATTTGGCTTATGGAACATCGATTCCCTGATTCGAATGGGTAGGAGACAAAACCGCGTCATCCTGTTGGTTATTGTCTTCCAAAAATAATTCATCTTATCCTGAAGGAATCTCGTGAAGGATATCATCCAGTTGCGAAGAAGCATCACGTTTATGTAATGTAAGCCTCGAGGGAGAGACAGGTTCCAGTGCTTCCAGCATAAGATCATCATGCTGTAAGGAAGCATCAACATCGGTAACCCCATACGAGGGAAAATCTTGTTCGCGTGCGTCCAGCATGCGTTCAGCATGTTGTATGTCAACAGCGTGACGTGAGGGAGCGTTACTTGCGCGTTCAGAAAATCGTAAAGGAGAGACAAAACTTGTCTATCCTGTTGCGAGGACAAGTCCCGACTATATGAGTCCATCATGTGTCCAGATTGAGACTGCTGTATGTATCCATGAGAGGTATCAGTCTACTGCATGCGTCCCGAATGCCGTGAGTCTGCCGCGAGCCGTGAGGAAGCGTTAGTATCACGTCCAGTCAGTCGCGAAGAGGAGACAACTGTTTGTCTATAGTGACGTGGGACAAAACCTGACTGCATGCGTCCAGCATGTGTCCAGACTGCCGCATGCGTCCAGTTTGCCGTGAGCTTCCAAACTGCTGCATGCGTCCAGATTGCCGTGAGCTATCAGCGTGTTGCATGCGTCTCGCATGAGCGAAAGTCGCGCGTTCCGCAGATCGCAAAGGCGAGACAACTGCTTGTCTATCTTGTTGTGTGGACAAACTTTGACTGTACTGTATGCGTCCAGCATACATCCAGACTGATGTCCGTGTCCAGAATGCCATGAGGGAGAGACCAGACTGCCGCATGCGTCCACCTTGTCGCTTGCCGCAACGCGAGCTGATCGCTGCGAGGGAGCGTTGCTGAGTGTCGAAAAAATACGCTGTCCGATGATATCTTGATTAACGAAAGACCCTTTTCTTTGTCTATTGCTGTCCTTAGATTCTTTTAGACGTGATTTCTCTGCCCGAGAATCGTAAGTGTCAAACAGAGACGAAATGGACCTCTTTAATTCAGACAAATCAGATACATGATGAGCTTCGTGTGCGCTAACTGAACGATGTACTGATAACTGCGAGGTATCGTACGATACTTCCAGCGCGCCTTGTGCGCGATCTGAACTGTGTACCGATCGTTGTGAGGGATCGTCAACAGTATTCGGGTGGACACCAAGGGAGAGTCCTTGTGACATTTCCCAAAATAGGGGAGGGGAAGAAGCGTGTACTGACGTAAACTGAGCACCTTCAACCTCCGACGAACTATGCGTCTTACGTGACTGTTTCGGTGCTGACACGTCATCTTCGTCTAAAAGGAAAAACCTCCGGCGAACACCAGTCACTGCAGGATGGTTCATTAGGAGACATACGTCTCTTGAGTACGAAGACGCCTACATTTTTATGTAATGGGATACGTCAACAGAATCGCTCGAGGGGACGTTCAATCGCAGATCAAGGTCTGACATCTCCCTTAGCCTTTCGACTTTCCTTCTCCCCGGGGTTGGGGAGCATGGAAGAGGTCCCAGGCTAGGAGTATGACGGACACGAACGAACGCACCCTCCACTGCACTGCGTCATTTTAAGTGACATTGAACACTAGCACTTTTAATTATTTCACATTAAATCTTAATAGACCTTCCCGTTGCGAGAGATTATACTTTTTTGTCAAGGGCTAGAAAGAAAATACAATAGCATATATGATTAATATTAGTATTCTCAAAATCGAAATATAAAATAACGATACAAGTAATTGTGAAAACAAAAACGATTGTCAAGAGTACAGTATTACGTATCGTAGATTGACTGCATTGCGTCACTTTATGTGCCATTGAACACTAGCACTTTAAACTATTTCAAATTAGATCATAATAGACCTGCCCGTTGCGAGAGATTATACTCTTTCGCCAAGGGCCAGAAAGAAAATACAATAGGATACATGAATAATATTAGTATTCTCAAAAGCGAAATATTAAATAATGATACTGTACAAGTATTGTGAAACAAAAACGATAGTTTATTATCTGACATCTCTCTTAGTAGTACTACGAGTGTAAAATGACTGTATGCTCGAGAAATCTCTAAATCGAAAACTGACTATGGGAAATATACTAAAAGGACCAATATATACTTGAAAATAATATATTTCCCTACATTATAAACATAGTAAGTTAATATTTTAAAAATTTCTTGCAAGAAAAGAAAATAATTCACAAAATGCAAGTCATACTAAGAAGATTACGTCACAGGATTGTGACGTCATCACGATGGCGGACTGAATTACTTCAAGGTAATCAGATCTCGCTCTGCTAAGAGTTTACGTCACAAAATAGTGACATCACAATGTTTTAATGTTTAAATGTTTTTCCTTCCATTATAACTTTAAGAGTTGTTCGTTAGTTAATAAAGTAGGGGGAAAAATTCTTTGATCCCTCACTGTACGAACATAGAATGAAAACAAATACATACATGCTCCCTGCTAAATACAGTGAGGGAAGTAAGAGCAGCTCGAAAGCCGGTCTAGCCCTAAACACAAAGTTGAAAATCAAGTTAAATTAAACTGTCCAAGTTGGACCAGTAAAAAATGACAAATTCGAAGATAATTTGTATTTTTCCTAACCATACAAACCTTAGCTATTTACAAAGGGTATTACTTTTAGCGCAGCTGAAATGACGAGCCAATAGTTTTTAACGAGGGTTAATTACCCCAGCGCTAGTTAGCGGGGGGTGGGGAAGGGTAGCTTGCTACCCCTCCCCCCTCCACACACCGGTGACTTGCTTCACTTCACTTAGAGGTAGGACTTGACTTGGGGGTCAGGGATGGCGGGCACATATGTGTAAATAGCTAAGGTTTGTATGGTTAGGAAAAATACAAATTATCTTCGAATTTGTCATTTGTTCCGTAACCGAAATACAAACCACGCTATTTACAAAGGGTGACTTACCCCTTAGGAAGGGTGGAAAGTCCCCAGCCTTACTGACTTCGGCTTGCCCGGGGGCTCGATCCCTCAGTGAGCAGCACTAGAGAGAGGGAGCCCCTGTACCTCACAGGTTCCTAGCATCGCTAGGAACGAGTGGCCTACATAAGTAGTGTGAGGAGGAGAGTGTGACTCGTCCTATGAAGTTGACCTTGAGACCTTCAGATAGGAATTCTAGGATAGGACGTTCCCCATACCACCTCGTCAGGGTATGGGAGACGCAACAGTATTAAGCTTAATACTAGGAGCACAAAGAAGCAAGGGTTACCTGCAGAGGTCGAGGTCAGCTATGCGAGGACCAGGATGCTGCTTCCCCAAGAGAGGGGAGAATGAAGAAAGAAGTAAGGGTCAGACATACTCTTTCATTCACACAGACTAAGACCGGGTAACAACGCCCTCAACCTACTGCTACTTGTCCAAAAAGGAGCCTGAGGTTAGACCAGCTGTTGTGCAGCCACCACAGGGCCGATAGAGAACGTATCGAGGCTCCTGTGGGTCACGTCTTGCAGGTAGTGGGCTGTGAAGGTCGTTTGACGCTTCCAGACCCCAGCTTGAAGTACCTGCGTCACAGAGAAGTTTCTCTTGAAGGCCAGGGATGTAGCAATACCCCTGACATCGTGGGCCCGAGGGCGACGTGACGGAGGAGGGTCAGGATTCAGGGCATGGTGGATAACCCTTCGAATCCAAGCAGAGATGGTGTTCCTGGTGACCCTCCTCTTTGTCCTGCCTGTGCTCATAAACAAAGCTCGCACATGAGGACGGACTGCAGCCGTTCTCTTCAAGTAGTACCTCAGACACCTCACTGGGCATAGTAGCAGCTGGTCTGGGTCGTTTGTTACAGAACGGAGACTCGCGATCCAGAAAGAGTCGAACCGAGGATCCGGCACTCCAGGATTCTGAGTCTTGGCCACAAACTCAGGGACGAACCTGAACGTTACCTCCCCCCATCCCCTTGAATGGGCGATGTCGTACGAGAGACCATGAAGTTCACTAACCCGCTTGGCCGAGGCCAAGGCGAGTAGGAAAGCCGTCTTCCAAGACAGGTGGCGATCGGAGGCCTGGCGTAATGGCTCGAAGGGAGGTCTCTTGAGAGACCTGAGGACTCGAACCACGTTCCAAGGAGGGGGTCTCACTTCAGACTGGGGGCAGGTAAGCTCATAGCTACGTATGAGTAAAGAGAGTTCTAGCGATGAAGAAATATCCACGCCCTTCAATCTGAAGGCCAAGCTTAAGGCTGAGCGATAGCCTTTCACTGCCGAGACAGAAAGGCGCATTTCTTCTCGCAGATACACAAGGAAGTCCGCTATTGCTGGAATAGTGGCATCGAGTGGAGAGATACCCCTTCCACGACACCAACCACAAAAGACTCTCCACTTCGCTTGGTAGACTCCCTCAGAGGACCTTCGCAGGTGCCGAGACATTCTCTCCGCAACCTGTTGCGAAAAGCCTCTTTCCGCGAGGAGACGCTGGATAGTCTCCAGGCGTGAAGCCGAAGCGAGGCTACGGCCCTGTGAGGGACACCAGAGTGGGGTTGTCTGAGAAGCTCGTGTCGTGGAGGAAGCTCCCTTGGGAGTTCCGTCAGGAGTTGCAGAAGGTCCGGAAACCATTCCGCGTGATGCCATAGTGGAGCTACTAGAGTCATGGAACAGTTGACCGATAGTCTGGTCCTGTTGAGCACCCTTCTCATCAGACAGAATGGTGGGAAGGCGTACACGTCGATGTTGTCCCACCGTTGCTGGAAAGCATCTTGCCAGAGTGCCTTGGGGTCCGGGACTGGTGAGCAGTACAGGGGCAGCTTGAAGTTCAAGGCTGTCGCGAACAAGTCCACCGTCGGGGAACCCCACAAAGTCAGGACTTTGTTGGCTATCTGAGGATCCAAAGACCACTCGGTACTCACTATCTGCGAAGCCCTGCTCAGACTGTCGGCGAGCACATTCCTCTTGCCAGGAATGAAGCGAGCTGATAGTGTTATCGAGTGGGTTTCGGTCCACCTCAGAGTCTCTACTGCAAGATGGGATAGCTGTTGCGAAAAAGTGCCTCCCTGCTTGTTGATATAAGCCACTACCGTGGTGTTGTCGCTCATCACCACCACGGAGTGACCCGCCAGGAACCGTTGGAACTGTTGAAGGGCCAGGAAGACGGCCTTCAATTCTAGCATGTTGATGTGTAGGCACTTTTCTGATTCTGACCAAAGGCCTGAGGCCCTCTGGTTCAGAACGTGCGCCCCCCACCCTTCTTTTGACGCGTCCGAAAACAGAGTCAATTCCGGGGGGAGGACGAGAAGACTCACTCCCTTTCGTAGGTTCTCGTCGGCCAGCCACCACCGCAAGTCTGTCTGTTCCAGAGACCCCATTGGGATCAGAATGTCCGGGGAATCGGATCCTTGATTCCACCGGGACTTGAGCCGCCATTGAAGGGATCTCATCCTGAGGCGGCTGTTTGGAACCAGACGGGCCAGGGAGGATAGGTGGCCTAAGAGACGCAACCACGATTGGGCGGGGAGTTCTTTTCGCCTGAGGAAAGGTTCCGCCACCTTCCTCAGCCTTGCTATCCGGTCGTCTGATGGAAAGGCTTTGTGGAGATTGGTGTCTATTAGCATGCCTAGATAAACCAGTCGTTGGGACGGCTGCAGAGAGGACTTCTCGAGGTTTACCACGATCCCCAGATCCTGGCAAAGATCTAGAAGCCTGTCTCGGTGCCGAAGAAGGGTCGACTCCGAGTTTGCTAGGATCAGCCAATCGTCTAGGTAACGAAGGAGACGAATGCCGTTCCAGTGCGCCCAAGTCGAAATCAGGGTGAACACTCTGGTGAACACCTGAGGAGCTGTGGAGAGACCGAAACACAGCACCTTGAACTGGTAGATCTTGTTGTCTTGGCAGAATCTCAGGTACTTCCTGGAAGACGGATGGATTGGGATCTGGAAGTACGCATCCTTTAGATCCAGTGTACACATGAAGTCTTGTGGTCTCACCGCAAGTCTGACCGTGTCTGCTGTCTCCATGCTGAACCGGGTTTGTTTGACAAACCTGTTCAGAGCCGAGAGATCGATGACGGGTCTCCAGCCTCCAGTAGCCTTCTTTACAAGAAAGAGTCGACTGAAGAAGCCTGGAGACCCGTCCACGACCTCCTGGAGAGCACCCTTCTCGAACATGGTCTCGACTTCGGCCTGAAGGGCCAGCCCCTTTGCCGATCCCATGGCATAGGAGCTCAACGACACTGGATTCGCTGTCAGGGGAGGTTGAGATGACGTGAACGGGACGCGATAACCTTGGCCGACCACTGAGACCGTCCAAGCATCGGCCCCGTGATGTTGCCACCTGCGGACGCAACGCTGAAGGCATCCCCCCACAGGTGGACACGCAGGGGGACTGCCACCCCTAGGGCTTGCGGCCGCGGCCGCCACCCCTAGAAGTCTTGCCTCCCCTGGAGGACTTACCGCCCCTCTTGACCTTGGCTGGAAAGGGCTGGGGCTTAGACACCACTTTCTTAGCTGCCGGTGCCTGTTTGGGAGCCTTACGAGGCGGTTGCTGCTGTTGTGGCGGGGCTGGAGGCTTATAAGGCCGAGTTGTAAGGGCCCTGTGGAGGAGGGAGTCCGTGCTGGATTTCCTCCACCTCTCAGCCGTTCGCTCCAAGTCTTGAGGCTCAAACAGGCTCTCCCCCAGGAGGGAGGCATGTCGGAGCCTACACACATCTACGGCGGGGACCTTCGGATGGAATCTCTCGGACACAGCATCGCGACGCTTCAACACCGAGTTGGCCCACAGGGTGGTAACCTGGTGCGCCAAAAACTCGATGGAGCGGGTGCCCGAGAGCAAGAAGGTCTCTAGGGCCTTCCTATTGGTCTCCTTGGACAAGTCCTCCGATCGCAATAGGATGCCCAGAGATCCTAACCAGAAGTCCAGCCACGAAGTGGCCTGCATGGCACACTTAGCGACCTTCTCGTGGTTAAGGATCTCTGCCGCCGAGAACGACACCTGCCGGGCAGAGAGTTTCTCCAAGGGAACTCCCTTCGCCAGCTCCTCCACAGAGTGATGGAGAGGAAGAGCGAGGTTGTGCTCACCCAGGATCTCGAAATACCTCCTCTGCTGAAGGCGAGGAGGAGGGATGAGTTTGTTCCCGGCAGTGGAACGACTGGAGGAGGCAAGAAGTGCGAGCTGAGCATTGGCCCTAGCTCTGGCACTCTTCAGCCCCCGAGACCAGGGCAGAGCTGCACTGGTCTTAGGGGCCTTCCGAACGTCAAGCACTTCATCCAGAATCGTGTCTTTGCCTTCACGGGGGGGGATGACTGTATCCGTAAGACTGTTAAGTTGCCTTATCAGGCTTAGGACCTGCAAGAAGGCATGTTCGGACTCTTGCTGTTCTCCTCCCTGCGGGCTGGCAGCTAAGTCTCCTGCCCCAGGAATCTCTTCCTGGGGTGATACGTGGACATTCCCCTGGGTAGTCGTGGGTTCCTGACGAATCCTTGCAGAGGATTTAGGGATGGTCTTGGAATCCTTGGGTTCCCTCCTGGGAGGGATACAGGATCCCAACAACGAGGTTCGAGGGGCCCCTTCCTCACGAGACGATTCTCCTGCCTGAAGCGAAGTCTCCCCCCCTGGTGCCGAGGGGAAGACTACCGCCCCACTGGACTCACCTGAGAACGGAAAGGCCTCGTCCACGGGAGAAGGAGAGAGTACTCGTGCAGGAGAGGGGACCCTCGAGACCGACCTCTTGGGAACCAACTTCGCCCTGGGGGAAGTCACCACGAAGTCCACTCCTCTCTTTCTCTTCAGCGTAGGAGAGACAGCCGCTGGTTTGTTACCCTGGCCTTCGAGTGCTGGTTTCATAACCCTCACTAACGCCCGTGCCAGCGGACCAAACCAAGTCTGCTGCTCCAAGGACACAGAGTCCGAAATCCTCACTAAGGTGAAAGGAATCGGGCGATCCTTTGGAGTGGACACGACGGTACCTGCCTGAAAAGAAGGTGGGGAAGAATGCTGTACTGACCTGTCTTCGTCCTGCAATACCAACCTGTGCTTGGATGGAGGTGATCCCGAGTGCCGTCTAGGAGCACGCGTCCCTGCTGCTACCACCGGCTGTGGAATTCGCCGCGAACTATGGTCGCGCGAGGGCGAACGGTCGCGCAAAGGCAAATGGTCGCGCGGGCGCAGCACAGGCGAGCGGTCGCGCAGGCGAGCGGTCGCGCGGGCGCGCAGGCGAGCGATCGCGCGGGCGCGCAGGTGAGTGGGCGTGAGGGTGGGCAGGTAAATGAACACGTGTCCGAGGAGACGAACGCAAGCGATGGCGCGACGGCGAGGGATCGTGCTGCCGCGTAGGTGAAGAAGATCGCTGGCGATGTAGATCCACAGGCGATCGATGACGAGCTGTGGTATGTCGATGCACTGATGTGCGATGGTGAGCAGCATGCGCAGGTGAATGACTGCGAGATGGTAAGCGATGGCGAGCAGCATGTGTAGGTGAATGATCGCGTGATAGGGTGCGATGGTGATCAGCATCCGCAAGAGGGCGATCGTTCAGGGTTGTGCGATGAGGAGCAGCATGCGTAAGCGGGCGATCGTGCAGGGTTGTGCGATGGCGAGCAGCATGCGCAGGTGAATGATCGCGTGAAAGGGTGCGATGGTGATAAGCATCCGCAGGAGGGCGATCGTTCAGGGTTGTGCGATGAGGAGCAGCATGCGTAAGCGGGCGATCGTGCAGGGTCGTGCGATGGCGAGCAGCATGTGTAGGTGATCGCTGGCGAGCTGGTGATCGCTGGCGAGCAGAAGGTCGACGCGTGTCCTGTGAGAGGACAGGTGGTGCGGCGCGTTCACGAGCAGGAACGGGAAGATCACTGGCGCGTTGGCGAACATGTGTTTCTGACACACGCGCAGCACGATGTTGCATAGCCACAGGACCAGGTGGATGGTGAGCAGGGAGTTCAGCAGGAACTAAAGGGTGGTCAGAGACCGCAGGGCGATGGTCCTCAAATGAGCGCTGACGCTCGGAAGAGAGCTGACGAGCAGGAGAGCGCTGGCGAGGGGGGCGAACATCAGGAGAGAGCCGACGAGCAGGTGAGCGTCGGCGAGCAGGAGAGTTTTGGCGAGCAGGAGAGCGCTTGTGCGCTAGCCCTGCTCGCGTAAGGGAAGAATCCCTTAGCCCCGAAGGGACCGTTGCCCGTCGGGTGACGAGTTCTCCAGAAGGCGAAGATCCGGCAGGAGATGGTGAGTGGTCTGCAGAGAGGTTCAAGGAGGGCAGAGCAGTCGGTTGAGGCTGACGAGGAGAGTCCCCCCCGGAGGACAAAGACCCAAAAAGGCGCCTCTTAGTCCCCCTGTAAGGGGAAGGGAGGCCCTTGTGGCGTAGAGGGCGGTGAGCCTTACGGCGGAGGCGGCCTCGGGGGAGATCGTCGGGACCATCGGTCCTCCGAAGGGGAGTCTCCGTTAAAACACTTCCCTCAGAAGGAAGCTGGGCAGCAGTCGAGACCGAAGGACTCACTTCCCCCTTCGAAGGATGCACGGAAGGAGGAGGAGAGCCTTGAGCACCATCACCAGCAACAGCACCTGCGTCGGAAGGCCCAGCCACGTCGGAGGCCTCTGTCACCACGACGTCGACAATAGACAGAGGGTCTACCTCCGCTACCACCGGCGACTGTTTAACAGCGGCCCCCAACGAGACAAGGTCAATAAGAGCGACCCTGGAGGGCAAGCCCTTAAGCCCCAGGGACGACCAAATCTGTAAAAGATCATCACTGGATAAGGCATTATTATCAATAACCTCCCCCGGAGGAGGAGGGGGAACCGCCTCGCTATGGGAGGCGACGCCCTCTCCCCCCACCGAAGGTAGGGAAACAGAACAAGGGCCTGCGCTCCCACTCGGACGACTCTCCTTAGGAGGCGGACGAGGGGGAGCTTCGGAGGAGGTTTGGGCGGCGGAAGAAGAGTCCCGAGAACCTTCCTCCTTCAAGGCTAACCCCGGAGGAGAACGGTCTCTCTTGGACTTCTTCTTACGCCGACGGCCAAACCTCTCCCACTGGGAGGCAGACCACTCCCTGCACTCACGGCACATGTTATCCTGGTCGCACCGTCGGCCCCGACATTGAGGGCAGAGGGTGTGAGGATCCATAATAACGTCCGACATGAAAGTCCCACAAGGACGGCCGGCAACTCCAGGGCATGTACGCATAGTAAATAAAAGAAAATAACTGAAGGTCAACTTCCAACCAATCACACAAGCTGAAAAGAAAAAGCAGAAAATTAAAGGCTGTCACGAAGGCGATGAACAGACATGTCTGATCACCGCCGAGCCAAAAGTGAAGTGAAGCAAGTCACCGGTGTGTGGAGGGGGGAGGGGTAGCAAGCTACCCTTCCCCACCCCCCGCTAACTAGCGCGGGGGTAATTAACCCTCGTTAAAAACTATTGGCTCGTCATTTCAGCTGCGCTAAAAGTAATACCCTTTGTAAATAGCGTGGTTTGTATTTCGGTTACGGAACAAACTATCCTATTCAATATCTTCGATAGTTGAAAGGCAGCGAAAGGCATTAACAATAATCAGACAAAAGGTACTTCACCAAACTGTAGAATAAAGTAATATATCCGAGAAACGAATTCCCGAGGTGTTGACTCGATCAACGACAGAGAATTTCTGAAGAATGTTGGGGATGGTTCTCATAACCTATGAGAGATGGCGCTCATGTATGACCACCTACTGTCATGGGGGCGATCGCCGCGAAATTGAATTTTCTGTCGTGCCGCGTCGAAACGCGGGATTTAAGCTATATATATGTAACTACCAGGGAAGTTACATATTTAAAAATTAATTTTGCAAGTCATACTGCGTAATTTACGTCACATGATTTGTGACGTCATAGAGTTGGCGGAATGATTTCTTTCCACTATCATGTTTTTCAAAGTTGGTTCGTTAGTTTTACAGTAGGGGGAAAAACTCATGATCCTACCCCTTACAAGCTACGAACATAGCGATCATATTCCAAACCACTAACTCTCAGTCAAAATAAAACAAAGCCAAAACCAAATTGTACATCACCAAGATAACTGCAATTATACAGGTTACAGCGAGTGAAAAATCCAACGATGTCGCCGGTGCAGCGGCAGAGAAGACCTGAGGAATCACTGGAATGGTTCCAGGTACCTGGCTAGAAGGCGTACTGGTGGTACACCTGGCTACTCAATCGGCGATTGCCGCGAGTTTTGAAATTTCTGCTGTGACGTCAGGGACGTAAGCTATATACATAACTACCAGGTAAGTCAGATGTTTAAGAATAAAAATTGGCTTATTGACAAAGTCTTTTAAGATTTTTTTAGGATCAATCTATCCTAAAAAAGGTTTTAATTAATTGATTTTACCTTGTTTCAAGTATTGTTCTCCTATCTGGTCTTCGGTGCTGACTCTCATCTCAATTGGTTAGACAAAACTTGGTCTTAAATTTGTTATCCCAGATCTTCATATTATAATCTGGCACTGTTGTTCAGTTAATTCTTTGCACATGTTGCAGATGATTTTTAATAATTCTGACCAACCTTTGCAATAAGACCTAATCTAGTACCCTTCTGTATGTATTACTAGGTATGCAGTTAATTCTAACAGTCTTCCCTTCACCAACACTTCTCAACCCTACACTGTATTCTAGAAGTTTTATTTCAACTGCAATCACATTGAAGGGATCTTCCTAATTTGAAAGATCAATCAGTGGAACTTCAGAAGTTCAAACTTGCAGCAAATGCTATCATGTTGAACAAGTTGACTGTCTCTCTACATAGTTTACATATGACATATTATTTTAACGTTGTTACTGACCTTAAGATATTTTACAGTACTGTATATCCTTTATTCATTACTTCTCCTTCATAGCTTATTTACGACCTATTTCCACACCGGGCTATTTTTCCTATTGGACCCCCTGGGCTTGTAGCATCTGCTTTTCTAACAAGGGAATACTAATAATAATAATAATAAGAATAATAATAATAATAATAGTAATAATAATAACAACAACAATAATGATACAATTGATCGTGAACTTACGTATTGGAATATGTATGAAGCATGCATCCATAAGGTTGCCAAACCAAAGATCCCTGAAACCGGCCATCTGAGAGTAAACGATGGCATGAATCACCACCTGTAATATGAATATTATCATTAAATAATGTATTCCCTTCATAAGAATAATTAAAATTTCACTGATATAAATTAATTTTTTGTCTTATATACAAACCCATTACTTTATAATAACCAAAATTGCAGTAGCAAATCTACACACTCCACCAAATGAATAGTAATCGCTCTCGTCCCTGAACCCATTTAATGTTTAAAAATATGACAAATTTGAAATCATTTGTATTTTTCCAAACTATACAAACCGGGAGCTTTTTATGTAGGAGTATTATTTCAGTGGTAGCTGAAACTAGACTTAAAACTTTTGTAAGGTGTAACTATCTTTCTCTAGTTAGCACAGAAGCGTAGCGGGGTTAAACAAACCACCCTGCTCACACCAGCACTAGTAAAGAACCGTCACTTTGCAATTGCAGCAGGGCTTGCCGGGGAAAGGTGATGGTGGGACTAGTATGTGTAAAAAGCTCCAGGTTTGTATAGTTAGGAAAATACAAATTATTCCAAATTTGTCATTTGTTCGGCAGTAAATACCTATCTTATGCTCTTTACATAGGAGACTCAATCCTTAGTGGATGGAAGTACTAAAACAAACTGGTTAGTGACTGTCCCAGGGTGACAAACTGTGCTTCCCATGAGCTGTTTAGAGGGCACCCTGACACCCTATGATCCTTATAAGATGACGGCCTGGGCAATCGTTGCTAGGTGTAGAATTTGTGACTTGATCAGGTAAGTGTAAAATTTGAAGTTATGCTCCTCACTTAACCTAGACATTGCTCAACTCCACCTCGCTTGGAGAACAGACATAAATACTGTATAAGCACATATACCAGGTTACACAGAGGCCATGGTACCCACCTACAGTCAGAGGAGGTCAGCTTATAGAGTTCATTGGATGCTGAGCCCCAAGAGAGAGGAGTCTGAAATAGGAAGTGGCCAGTCACTCATATTCATCCTAGACGTACTCGCAGATAAGATCTGCCCTCAATCAACTGCTACTTGTCCTACAAGGAAGCCGAGGTATTACTGACCATATTTTGTGCAGCCACCACAGGACCCAAGGTACTGTATACATGACCAGGTTCCTGTGGGTTATGTCTTGCAGGCATCGGACAGTGAACTTTGTTTGTCGTTTCCACATACACCCGGTTATATCATCTGCGTCACAGGAAAATTCTTTTTAAACACCAGGGTTGTGCTGCGACCGCCAACGTTATGAGCATGGGGATGACGACTGGAAGGTGATAATCCTGGTGGTATGGCTCTCTTGATTACCTGTCTGATCCGGGAAGATATCAAGTTCTCTGTAATCTTCCTTTTGGTTCTCCACGGGCTCACAAAGAGCCTGCTGATCTAAGGACAGACTCTGAAGGTTCTTTTTCCTAAGTATTTCCTCAGCAACCTCACAGGGTAGAGTAACAGTTGGTCTGTGTCATTTGTTACAGAACAAACTCTCAATCTGGAAGGGCCTGAGTCTAGGATCCCCTTTCACCGCCGACACTGACAAAGTTTTTCCTTCATGATGTACAACATGAACTCCGCTTTTGTTGGTATACTGTAGTGGCACTGACCAAAACCACAAAAGATGGACCACTTTGCCTGATATACTGAAGCAGATGAATCAAGGAAGTATCCTGCCATTATCATTGCATCCTATCTCAAGAAGCCTGGATAACATCCAGGCTTGACGATGGAAATGGTATTTTTATTATAAAATAAATTTTTAAATATACTTACCTGGTAGTTACATATATATAGCTCAAATTCCGCGTTTCAACGCGGCACGACAGAAATTCAAATTCGCGGCGACAGCCGCCATGACAGTAGGTGGTCATACATGAGCGCCACCACTCGTAGGTTATCAGAACCATTACCCATCATCTTCAGAAATTCGATGTCTCTGTTTCAGAGGGGAGGAGGGAGAGCCCTTTTATATATGTAACTACCAGGTAAGTATATTTAAAAATTTATTTTATAATAAAAAAGGGATTTTGACGAAGGAAAAATCTATTTCTGGGGAGAGACCTGTGACGCCCGGCGAAAAAGTCCTTCTTTGTACTTTTTCTGATATAAATCTTCCAAATATACCAGAGAAAATTAAAAGCATGGAATGCAGAGGTTACAACCCTCGCGCGAGCACCTTGTTGGTGTCGTATATCTAACAAGGGCGTTTGTAAAACACTATTCACAGGCTGTCTTCCATTTAGATAATCCCTTCATCAAAGGGGGAGGGCCGTGACAGGCCCTAGAGAATACAGTTGGGTTACCCTACCGACACCTACCACTCGCGCTCACCAGGTCATCCTTCTGCAAGAACATATGGCTTGGCAAGGAAAGGGTGGGTCCGTACAAAAATAATCGGGAAGGGTTTCGCCGGGCGTCACAGGTCTCTCCCCAGAAATAGATTTTTCCTTCGTCAAAATCCCTTTTCTGGGTCGACCTGTGACGGCCGGCGAAAAAGTACCAGAGAATGCCTTCCAAGCCCAATAAATTAATAACATAATGAGGAGAATACAATCACCATGTACGACAATACTATGATATAATAAAGTAATCGTCCAATTACCAACCAGCCAAATGACATAGGGAACGTAAGGTTAAATAATAATGACGACAAGGAACCAACTGAGTGTCGAATCGCAAAAGGCATCAAACCTTACATGTCTAAGTATATCTAAACATTAAAGGAACGGTAACTACAATAACAGTTAAACCATAGGAATTAAACATGGCAAATATCATAGGGCTAACGAACTACCAAGGAGAGCGGCGACGTGGTGTGAGTGGCGGGTAGGAGGGAGAAGAGAAGAGATGGAAGAAAGGAATAAGAGGAGATTAATGGGGAGGGATAAGGCTCCCCTCTGCCATCGTCGGGTATTTAAGGGCCTGTAAGATCTTTAGATATTGGCGTTTGACAACCACAGGGGATTTCCAACCCGTATATTTTTTTAAATCATCAAAGTCCCTGTTCTGGAAGTCATTGTTGGAGGCATCTACTGTCCGTATATCATGAGCCTGGGGAAATGATTCCGGATTAGTATGTTTAATGAAGTAGAGGATTTGTTGCCTGATACCGTGAATGGAAATAGTACCTCCTTGTTCCCTGATAACCAAGGGGCCAGACAAGCGGGTGGCAGTTCTAGCTAAAAAGGGGCTTGAGAGTGTGACTGTACACGGAGAAAAATCCTGGGGATGAAGAATAATCTTCCGAGGGGAGTACCTATTTTGCGGATCCTCATTTTTTAGCTAGGAAAGCTTTGTCTGGAAAAGGAGTACTTCGGCTGAAGGGAGGAAATCTATGTTTTCCGGGTTTCGTGAGAGAGCTGCTAGTTCTGATGTTCCATCACCTGAGGCCATAGCCGTTAGAAATAAAGTCTTCCTAAGAAGAGTGATATAAGAGCAGGATTCATTGTCCGTGTCCATCGCAAGTTTGAGAACACCGTTCAGAGACCAAGAGTCCTTTTGTGGCTGAACCGAAGGTCGAAGCCTAGCACATGTTTTTGGGATTGATGAGAAATAGGAATCAGCTAGGTTAATGTTGAACCCAACAAGGAAGATCTTCTTCAAAGCTGACTTGATGGTGGTTAAAGTGCTAACTGTTAGGCCTTTGTCAAATAGGAACCTCAAGAAAGAGATGGCTAAATGCGGGGACATACGAGTATGGTCTGCACTCTTAGGAGACCTGCTAGTTGTTAACGGCCGAATCATATTGGCGAATTGTCGAGTCCCTTTTGTCCCATTCGATGAAGAGATCGTTTTCCGGTTCAATGTTCGCGTCTCTACGAGCTGCCAACTTCCTGTAGTCCACAAAGTTAGAGTTTTGGCTATCCTTGAGTAATCTGACACAGTGAGTTTGGATACTCGGGTCAGTTTGAGGAACGGGATCCGGATGGGACTGAGTTTCAACTCGAGGAGGAGAGGAAACCAACTGTTCTTGGCCAGTGAGGTGGTACTAAAGCCACTGCGCCCCGGAAGGAGCGTAGTTTGTGTAAAAGTTTTTAGAAGATTCCCTGGGGGAGATAGGGAAATCTTCTTCTAATGGTTCCAATCCCGGGGTAATGCGTCCATGGCATAAGCCCGAGGGTCCAGGGTTGGGGTCACATAACAAGGAAGTTAGCGATTCATCTGAGTTGCGAATAGATCTACCTGGAGGCCTGGAACGAGCCTGAGTATCCACCGGAATGAAATTATGTCTAGAGACCATTCTGACTCCAGTGGATCCGTCCTGGATAGTGAGTCCACTCTCACATTCTGGCCTCCCGCTAGGTGAGGTGCTGACAGGAACCAGTTCTCTTCTGTTGCCCAGGCGAAGATAGTGACCAGGATCTGATTCAGGTTGGGTGACTTGGATCCTCCCCTGTTGACGTAGTGTACTGCGTCTGTGCTGTCTGACACTACTCTGATGTGGGTCGACCTCGGAGGAGAGTCTCTCTTCAGGGTCAAGAACACTGCCATGGCTTTGAGAACAATGATATGGGACTGTTTCATGGCGAGTGACCAAGAACCTGAAACATCTGATGTTCGGAGTAATCCCCCCATCCACTTAGAGACGCGGCTGTATGGAATGTCACTTGTGGAGGTGGGAATTGTAGAGGAACCGATTTGGAGAGGTCCTTCGGTTCGGACCATGGGCGTAGTCTCATTTTCAAGACAGAGGGGATCTTCGAGACCTTGTCTCTTATAGGTACTGTAGCTCTCTTTCTCCAAACTCGATTGATGTCTTTGAGTTTGGCTTTTATTAGGAGATCTGTTACTGAAGTGAATTGGAAAAGTCCGAGGATACTTTCTAAGGCTCTTTGGACACCTGTTTGTGTTTGAGAAAATTTTTGATCTTGGAAACTATTCCTCTTACCTTTTGGAAGGGAGAGACAACGTGTGCTTCGAAAGGTCCCTCTGAATGGCTAACCATTCTAAGTGGCCTGATGGTTGCAGGCGAGATTTTTTGGAGATTGACCCGAAATCACAGGTTGTCGAGAAATTGAAGTAATTCCTTCGTAGCTCTGTTGCCTTCTATGGCCGGCCGGGCCCAAATGAGCCAACCGGCCAGATAAGCAATGATCTGTATCTCTTGGTTCCTGAGTTGTTCTAACACTCTCTCTCCCAGTTTCGTGAATATCCTGGGATCAATGTTGAGGCCAAAGGGCATGTCTTGAACACAAAGTTTCGAGCTATAGGCGCAAGATAATAGTCGTCGGTAAGATCGACAGAGGTGGTGACGGTCCCACGGGGAAGTAAGGTCCGTACCTGAGAGATAGTCAACATCCGGAACTTGTCGCAGAGAATGTAAGAGTTTAGCTTGACAAGTCCAGGTCCACTCTCAATGCCGACAAGCCTTTCTTCGGAATTGTGAACAGGTGGCTTTGGAACTTCAGTGATCGATCCCGTTTGATTGCTTCTTCTTGAGTAACCCTGTGGTGTACTCTTTCAGGATGGGAGTGGATTTCTGGGAGAAGGTCACTGGTGGAGGAGGACCTTGTGGCCATTTTCACCTCAAACCTTTAGAGATTATGCTATGAGCCCACAGACCGAAGGTCCAATGGTCTCGAAAGTGGTAAAGTCTACCCCCTACCGGGACCACCGCGTTGTGAGGGGGTGAATCTAGGTACTTTCCTTCTCCGAGCCCCCTCAAGAATAGCTAATGAATATTACCTACGCAAATTCAAAGTGTCATTAAAGTAAGTACAGTTTACTTTGTATTCATGTTAAATCCTTTCCTTTACAGCAAAACAAGAGATTGGCCACCCGTGGTCTGAGTGATCTCTGTCTGTACCGGAGCTCCGGTAACAATCTCCGGTACAAAGGTCCGTCATAGTGACAACGTGAACACCAGAGGAAAACTAATATTAACCTCAATGCTGATCACCTGTACGATATCCGGTTAAGCCGGAGATTCGATGAAAAGGATCGTAATAACGATATTGTGATTATTCATGAAAAATGTTATTTTGATAATAAAATAAATTTTTGAATATACTTACCCGGTGATTATAATAGCTGCAACTCTGTTGCTCGACAGAAAAACTCTACGGAAAAATTCGCCAGCGATCGCTACACAGGTAGGGGGTGTACTTAACAGCGCCATCTGTCGTTCAGATACCCATTACTCATTGTAAACAAAGAACTCAATTTTCTCCTCGGTCCACTGTGTCTCTATTGGGGAAGAAGGGAGGGTCCTTTAATTTCTAATCACCGGGTAAGTATATTCAAAAATTTATTTTATTATCAAAATAACATTTTTCAATATTTAACTTAGCCGGTGATTATATAAGCTGATTCACACCCAGGGGGGTGGGTAGAGACCAGCAAAATATGTTTACATCATATGAGCTAAGAATTTTTATTTCATTTTAGAAGTTATCAAAATAACTAAACAAAATAAATAGGTACCTGGTAAGGAAGTCGACTTGAACAATTACTCTGCCTTTTAAGTACGTCTTCCTTACGGAGCCTCGCGATCCTCTTAGGATGCTGAGCGACCCCTAGGAGCTGAAGTATCAAGGGTTGCAACCCATACAACAGGACCTCATCAAAACCTCTAATCTAGGCGCTTCTCAAGAAATGACTTTGACCACCCGCCAAATCAACTAGGATGCGAAAGGCTTCTTAGCCTTCCGGACAACCCAAAAACAACAATAAAAACATTTCAAGAGAAAGATTAAAAAGGTTATGGAATTAGGGAATTGTAGTGGTTGAGCCCTCACCCACTACTGCACTCACTGCTACGAATGGTCCCAGAGTGTAGCAGTTCTCGTAAAGAGACTGGACATCCTTAAGATAAAAAGACCCGAACACTGACTTGCTTTTCCAATAGGTTGCGTCGATTATACTTCGCAGAGATCTATTTTGTTTAAAGGCCACGGAAGTTGCGACAGCTCTAACTTCGTGTGTCCTTACCTTCAGCAAAGCTTGGTCTTCCTCATTCAGATGGGAATGAGCTTCTCGTATTAACAGTCTGATAAAATAGGATAAAGCATTCTTTGACATAGGCAAAGATGGTTTCTTAACTGAACACCATAAAGCTTCAGACGGGCCTCGTAAAGGTTTAGTTCGTTTTAAATAGAACTTAAGAGCTCTTACAGGGCATAAGACTCTTTCTAGTTCATTTCCAACCATACGATAAGCTTGGAATATCGAACGATTTTGGCCAAGGTCGAGAAGGCAGCTCGTTTTTGGCTAGAAAACCAAGTTGTAGAGAACATGTAGCCGTTTCAGATGAGAATCCGATGTTCTTGCTGAAGGCATGAATCTCACTGACTCTTTTAGCTGTGGCTAAGCATACCAGGAAAAGAGTCTTTAAGGTGAGATCTTTCAGGGAGGCTGATTGTAGCGGCTCGAACCTGTCTGACATAAGGAATCTTAGTACCACGTCTAAATTCCAACCAGGTGTAACCAAACGACGCTCCTTCGTGGTCTCAAAAGACTTAAGGAGGTCCTGTAGATCTTTATTGTTGGAAAGATCTAAGCCTCTGTGACGGAAGACTGATGCCAACATGCTTCTGTAACCCTTGATAGTGGGAGCTGAAAGAGATCGTTCTTTCCTCAGACATAAGAGGAAGTCAGCTATTTGAGTTACAGAGGTACTGGTCGAGGATACGGATACTGACTTGCACCAGTTTCGGAAGATTTCCCACTTCGATTGGTAGACTCTAAGGGTGGATGTTCTCCTTGCTCTAGCAATCGCTCTGGCTGCCTCCTTCGAAAAGCCTCTAGCTCTCGAGAGTCTTTCGATAGTCTGAAGGCAGTCAGACGAAGAGCGTGGAGGCCTTGGTGTACCTTCTTTACGTGTGGCTGACGTAGAAGGTCCACCCTTAGGGGAAGTGTTCTGGGAACGTCTACTAGCCATCGAAGTACCTCGGTGAACCATTCTCTCGCGGGCCAGAGGGGAACAACTAGCGTCAACCTTGTCCCTTCGTGAGAGGCGAACTTCTGCAGTACCTTGTTGACAATCTTGAACGGAGGGAATGCATATAGATCTAGATGTGACCAATCTAGGAGAAAGGCATCTATATGAACTGCTGCTGGGTCCGGGATTGGTGAGCAAAATATTGGGAGCCTCTTGGTCATCGAGGTTGCGAAGAGATCTATGGTTGGCTGGCCCCAGGTGGCCCAAAGTCTCTTGCATACATCCTTGTGGAGGGTCCATTCTGTTGGAATTATTTGTCCCTTCCGACTGAGACAATCTGCCATGACATTCAAGATGCCTTGGATGAACCTCGTTACTAGTGATATGTTTAGACCTTTTGACCAGGTGAGGAGGTCCCTTGCGATCTCGTACAACGTCAGAGAGTAGGTCCCTCCTTGCTTGGAGATGTACGCCAAAGCCGTGGTGTTGTCCGAGTTCACCTCCACCACTTTGCCTTGAAGGAGAGACCTGAAGCTTTTCCAGGCCAGACGTACTGCCAGTAGCTCCTTGCAGTTGAAATGCATTGTCCTTTGACTCGAGTTCCATATTCCCGAGCATTCCCGACCGTCTAATGTCGCACCCCAGCCTACGTCCGATGCGTCCGAGAAGAGAACGTGGTTGGGAGTCTGAACAGCCAGGGTAAGACCCTCTCTTAGGTTGATATTGTCCTTTCACCAAGTCAGACAAGACTTTATCTTTTCGGAAACCGGGATCGAGACCACTTCTAGCGTCTCGTCCTTTTTCCAGTGAAAAGCTAGATGGTATTGAAGAGGACGGAGGTGTAGTCTTCCTAGTGACACAAATTGATCCACGGATGACAGTGTCCCTACCAGACTCATCCACAGCCTGACTGAGCAGCGTTCCTTCTTCAGCATCTTCTGGATGGATAGCAGGGCTGGGGGCTGATCGTCTTGTTGTTCAGCAACGTCCTCATCAGAGGGTTCCTCATCCGAAACTGATGAGGAAACGGCAACGGAGTGGGCAACGTCTGGCTCGCTGAATCCGGTCGCACTGGTGGATGCGTGACGGAGCCGGACGCAATATCATGGAACTGCTGCACAGTCTGTGAACTGTCAACAACCATGGGTGCGCGAGGAAGCACAGCGTCAACCCGAGACTGTCTAGACCGTCTGGGTTGTGCAGTCAACACCCTACCGGGTTGCTGAGGTTGACGCACTGCGTCAAAACAAGTCACCTCTGCTGGTTGTTGAACGTCCTGAACGTCAACAACCACCTCCGAGCGTCGCTTAACGTCAACGTGCGGCTGGCAACCCACACTGGGTCGCATCGGTGGAGGAACCACCTCAACTGGCAGACGCGAGTAGGTTACCTCAGCATCAACAGGGCGCACAACCGACCGGTTGGAAGGTTGTTGGCCAGAAGGTTCTTCTCCGCATTTAAGTCCTCTATCAAGGACGCAAGCTTGGACTGCATGTCTTGCAGCAAAGCCCATTTAGGGTCTACGGGAGCAGGTGTGGCAACAGACGGGGTTAGCGACTGAGGCGGAACCGTTTACCATCCCTGAAAGCCTTGTTATGCGTGACATAATAGTACAGCAAAACTTCAAAGGCTCGACAACAGCTGTGAAGTTGACCTGTAAACAACTTGGAGCGTCTCCTGGCTAGGCGCCAGGGAGAGTCTACCAGAATTGAGAAGTCTATCTGGGCAGAGGCATGAACTCCCAAGACGAAACTTCTCTCGTGTCATATCAGACTCTCGCTCTATAAACCAGTTTAACAGAAGGGAAAGCAAAGGCTGTATCCCCCAAAACTCCTCCTGGTGAAAAATCAGTCGCCTAGCCAACGTAACGCTCTCTAGGAGAGCGAGAGAGCACTAGCTTAAAAACAACGGCTTCGAAGTAGCTAGGCCTAGTGTAAGCTCTGACGTTTAGGCGAACGAGGAGCAGCAGTTACAAAAAGATCCGGACGAAGATCCTTAAAAAAATCATCATGATTTAATTAAAAGTCCATAGGAGGCTAAGCAGCTTTAGGCTCCTCTCCATCTGACAGAGTCCTCAAGGGAATATCAGTAGGAGGGAGAATAGCAACTTCCTCATCTACAGGAACCTTGTCCGATAAAAGCTGAGTCTCTCACTGGTGCATTAGTAGCGGACCAGAACGCAACGTCATGTAACTGCTTGACAGTCTGTAAACTGTCAACAACTGAACTGTCAACCACAACAGGTGCGTGAGGACGCACAGCGTCCACTCGAGACTGCTTTGACTGCCTAGACTCAGCAGTCAAAACAACTCTAGAATGCGGAGGTTGACGCACAGCGTCAAAACAAGTCAACTCCGATTGTTAGTGAACGTCTTGAACGTCAACAGGAGCATCAGCCAGTGGCCTAACGTCCAAATGCGGCTGAAAAACCACACGAGACCGCATCGAGTGTGGTTCTAAACCACCTGACTGACGTGACTAAGCTACGCCAACGTCAACAGTAAGCACAAAGGAACGTTAGGTTGGCTGAAAGCCAGGATATCGATGAGATAAACGGCTAGACTCAACGGACTAATCGGCAGAATAGTCTTCCATAAGGGAGGCAAGCATATACTGCATGTTTTGCCATACAACCCCTTAAGGATCAACGGAAATGGTTGTGGTAATAGACGAGGGTAACGTCTGTGACCGCAACACTTTGCCTACAAAAAAAGACTCTCGGAGTCTGTGTTACGCTTTTGTTAGGCGGCGAGCAGTTATCCGATGACTGCATAGGGTCAGAGCTGTCCTAATGGCTGTAACCAGGACGCTGGACCTGTCCTGAAAGGACTGACTTTCGCTTAAGGGCTTCGAAACCTTGTGACAGGTTTCTTATGCGAAAAGCCTACGGATGGCGAGGAGAAACAACGTCTCTCTCGTCTTATGGTAGGGGAGATCTTGGTAAGATACACCCGATACCATAGAGGGAAAACGTCTGTTCGTTGGTCAAGGCCTCTCGAACCCATAAGTCGTTTGACATTACTTCTCCCCTGGGCTTGGGAGCTTGTAAGAGGTCCCGGACTAGGTGAACGACAGGCACGAACAGACGAACCCTCGGACGCAACACTGTAACACTTTGCGCCTCAGACGCAACACTGTAACACTTTGCGCATATCACTTTATCACTTCGATTTTCTGTTTTGCACTTATTTCTACCTGAAACACGCAATTCTACCCTTCATTAAAAGGTAGTAATTGCGAAATTAGTCGTATAATGCAAGCTCATAATACCAGCAAAAATCAGAAAACATATTTTAAGATAAAAAGAAAAATCAGTGGCTGGGAAAGAGACTAAACACTAGTTCATATAACTACGTTTTCAATCTCTCACCGCACATAGCCTGGGGACGAGAATAAAAACCTAAAAACGTTTTATTCTTCCTCCCCGTACAGCGACTAGGGACGTGAGTAACACGAGAACAACGTTACCCGCTTGAACGGAACGTTTTCTCTCCTCTCTCTCCCTCCGTCTCTATCTCTCTCTCTCTTTCTCTCTTGATTTCGCATCTAAGAGAAGAGCCCAATTATATATCGTCAAAAAAAAACATGTTATTTGACTAAAGGAAAAAACTGAAAGGTTATTCAAATAAAAAGTTCCTTTACATTAGAATTTAAAACATTTAAGCTAAGATAGAATGAACAAAACGTCAGAATCGATTTACTCTTACTGCAAAGTGAAACCGTGATACACTCTCTCTCTCTATCGTAACGATAGAGCGCATGTTGAACGTCCTGAACGTCAACCACTGCGTAGCATAAAAAACTAAACGTTAGTTCATCTTTGAAAACAGTACGAAGACTATCAAAGAAATTCTTTCATAAAATATTACATTTAAAAAGTTTTAAATCCTTAGCTCTTTAAAAGCTAAAGACGATATAAAGGGCTCAACGTTGATTAACTTCGGTTTCCAAGTTAGGACCGCCTACTCTCAGGAAAGGTCTATATAAACAAAGCATTAAAATTTATTTTTATATGTTTATAAAAAAAAAGGAAAGTTAATCGAAGAGGCCTAATAAAGGCGGAGAGATATAAAATATAGAGGAAAATCTATAACGTGATAAGAT
This sequence comes from Palaemon carinicauda, assembly GCF_036898095.1. Taxonomy (NCBI): domain Eukaryota; kingdom Metazoa; phylum Arthropoda; class Malacostraca; order Decapoda; family Palaemonidae; genus Palaemon; species Palaemon carinicauda. The sequence goes on from NC_090748.1 coordinate 70,786,080, forward strand.
AATTACTAAAATCCTAAACACAATTCCGTCTAAGGGAAGGGTCGGCCATTTAAAAGTGAAAGAAAGTCCATACTCTCTTTGTCACCATAATTAAATCTATCCAAAACGAGTTCAAGTTTTTAAGATGAAGATAAAACACCTGCATAGCGAAAGCTCAAAACTAGAATAGTGTACTTCACCAAATAGTTGTGAAAACAAATCCAGTTAGCACAGCGAATTAGTAGGTCTTGCCGGTAGCCCGACAGAGAGAAAATTGAGTTCTTTGTTTACAATGAGTAATGGGTATCTGAACGACAGATGGCGCTGTTGAGTACACCCCCTACCTGTGTAGCGATCGCTGGCGAATTTTTCCGTAGAGTTTTTCTGTCGAGCAACAGAGTTGCAGCTATTATAATCACCGGCTAAGTTAAATATTGAAAAAGGGTTCATACCCTGATTCTGATCGTCTGATTGATCTCTGTTTGTAACGGAGAACCAGTGACAAAGGTCCGTCATCGTGAAAACGTGATCCTCAGCGGTACGATAACATTCTCTAATACTCATACTGAATGTTTGTGTTATCTCCAGTGAAGCCGGAGATTCGATGAAAAAGGGACCGTAATAATGAAACTGTGAAGTCTTCATCGGTATCACATTGTTAACTCCGGTTCTGGACGTCTGCTTGATCTCTGTTTGTACCGGAGATCCGGTAGCAAAGGCCCGTCACCGTGATATCGTGACCGTCCCCGGTATGATAACATTAACCTCAATGAATGATTGTGTTATCTCCCGTGAAGCCGGCCGTAACGGTGTAATTATGATCAAACATGACAAAGGTTCGTGTGTAAAAGGCTTCAGCCGGAGTCCGAGTGCCGGATTTCACCGTTGCACTCCAAAAATCTGCTCCTGTACGATAACTAGTTCTCACCCAATGAGTATCCATTATAACGGAGCATAACTCAAGGCGGAGCTAAGGGTGTCGGTATAAAACGACCCCAATTAATGACTCATACACTAACGTACCTATTAATAGTGTTAGCTATATTAACAGTAACCACATCAATAAAAACGTTTATAATATTAAACGTACTATCATCAACTCTGATACAAAGAGGAGGCCTGAATAACTCGTGATCGTATAAAAACGGAGAACGGGAAATTCACCTCTCTTACTCGAGCTAACAAAGAAAACGAGAGAAGGGATAACTCATATCTGTAGAACAGGGAACGAGCAGTCTCTGTTTTCGCTCTCAAGGTTACATAATAAAAAACTAACATCACACAATAAAACAAGAAAATTAATAAAATTGATTGCTTTTCTTAGTAATTGTAATAACCAAGAACGAAGAATAACGACAACGTAACAAATAAACAAGGATATAGTCTAAATCGAAGCCTCTGAGGCGAGTACAAACTAACAGACTAAATCGCTAAACTTTAATTCGCTATTCTTTAAATCGCTATTCTTCGTAGGTCCAAATTGGACTTGCAAGCAATTAAATACCATAGTAAAAACTAATAAAAATTAATGATAACACAAAAAGGCCATAAAACGTAAGTGATATAACCTAGATGACAGAGTACCAGATGGGCAAAAATAACTAGAATATTTACCGAAGCGAACATAACCCAAAATGGCTGCCGATACCTCGGCAGGACAATCGCTTCCAAAACTAAAAACCACCATATTGGAAACAGAACAAATGCCCGGTACTGTCAAAAGCTGCCAAAACAAACTATGGTACTTAACATTGGTAAGGGTGAAGTAGCAACGTCAGTCATGTTGAAATAACGAGAAACTCTTCGAAAAAACACTGTGGCCAAAAAACTCAACTTGTATGCAAGTTCCAAATCAGAAGGATGACCTGGTGAGCGCGAGTGGTAGGTGTCGGTAGGGTAACCCAACTGTATTCTCTAGGGCCTGTCACGGCCCTCCCCCTTTGATGAAGGGATTATCTAAATGGAAGACAGCCTGTGAATAGTGTTTTACAAATGCCCTTGTTAGATATACGACACCAACAAGGTGCTCGCGCGAGGGTTGTAACCTCTGCATTCCATGCTTTTAATTTTCTCTGGTATATTTGGAAGATTTATATCAGAAAAAGTACAAAGAAGGACTTTTTCGCCGGCCGTCACAGGTCGACCCAGAAATACCATTTTTAAATATGTAACTTCCCTGCTAGTTACATATATACTGTATAGCTGATTCACACAGTTGGAGGTGGGTTGAAAACCTCGTCCCATTGGAAAATTCATATAATTATTAATAACTACAATTAGTAGTACTAACAATTTGGTTCTTACCTGACAAGGAAGCTGGCTTCATAATTACTCTGCCTCATTATGCCCGCATTCCTTGAGAGACTCAGCGATACACTCAGGGGGCTGTAAAAGTCTCTTGGGGCTGCCACAAAGTCCTCGACCTTCACGTGGCTAGACCTCCACCCTTGCAAACTTGGCATATCCAAGGATACTGAATCTGACCACCTACTCTAAAGTTTAAAAACACACAAAACTAAACTAACTTGACTTGCTTCCCAGACTGTGAAAAGTTGCGACCAACTCACAGACAACCTGAAAACACAAATACAAAAGGCAAGGGTATATAAGATTATAGGGAAGAGGCAGTAGACCCTTCTCCAACTATGATGCCGGAGGTAACGTAAGGACCCAGGGAACAGCAATCCTCATACTGAGATTGTACATCTTTAAGATAGTAGTTTGCAAAGACTGAATTACTTTGCCAAAATGTGGCCTCTAGGATGGACTTCATAGATTTATTATGATTATAAGCCATAGAGGTTGCCACAGCTCTAACCTCATGGGGTTTCACTTTAAGAATTGGGAAACTCCTTTCCTCACAATTCTGGTGAGCTTCTCTTATCACGTCCTTGATAAAGATGTTAAAAGTTATAGGCCAGGGTCGAGAAGGAATCTCGTTTTTTGCGAGAAAACCAAGCTGGAGGGAGCAAATGGCATTGTCTCCATTAAAGCCCACCTTCTTGCTGATGGCTTGTAACTCCCCTACCCTTTTTGTTGTGGCCAAAGCGACTAAGAACAGAGTCTTCTTGGAAAGATCCTTCCAGAAAGCCTTGTCTAAGGGTTCAAACCTACTCGAGGTTAAAAAGGCTAAAACTACATCCAGATTCCAAGAGGGGTTAGGATTGTCTTTTCTCTTAGATGTCTCGAAAGATCTAATGAGATCAGAAAGATCCTTATTACTTGACACGTCAATGTTACGGTGACGGAAGACGTAAGCTAGCATGCTGCAGTAACCCTTGATGGTAGGTACAGCTAGCTTCTCTTTATTATGCAGATACAATAGAAAATCTGCTATATTTGCTACAGAGGTATTGGTGGAGGAAATTTTGTTACTCCTACACCATCCTCTAAAGATGTTCCACTTGGACTGATAAACTTTGTTAGTGGATGTTCTTCTAGCCCTGGAGATAGCTCAAGCAGCCTCTCTAGAAAAACCTTTCGCTCTTGCAAGTTTTTCGATAGTCGAAAGGCAGTCAAATTGAGAGTGAGGAGATTTTGGTGGTACCTCTCTAAGTGCGGTTGTTTGAGTAGATCTCTCCGAACTGGTAGATATCTGGGGATATCTACAAGCCACTCCATCAACTCTGCAAACCAAAGTCTCGTGGGCCAAAATGGAGCTATTAGTGTCATGCGGACATTGGTTGACTCCCTGAATTTTTTCAGGACTCTGTCTAGGATCATGAATGGCGGAAAAGCGTATACATCTAGGTTCTGCCAATTCAGAAGAAAAGCATCCACTGCGGCTGCTTCCTGGTCTGGGACTGGAGAGCAAAAAGCCGGTAGTCTCTTTATCATTTGAGTGGCGAAGAGGTCTATTGAGGGTTGGCCCCACAACATCCAAAGGTTGGTGCACACCTCGTGATGCAGGGTCCATTCTGAGGATAGAACTTGCTCCCTCCTGCTGAGCATATCCGCCATGACGTTCTTCTCGCCTTGAATGAAGCGAGTAATCGATGTTATGTTTCTCGCTTTCGTCCAGAGGAGGAGGTCTCCTGCCGCTTCGTAAAGAGAGGTCGAATGAGTGTCTCCCTGTTTCTTGATATACGCCAAGCAGTGGTGTTGTCTGCGTTTATCTGAATCAGTTTTCCTCGGACTTCCTTCTGGAAATGAATTAGGGATAGATGAATGGCCACTAGTTCCTTGAGGTTTATATGCCATTTCATTTGTGACTTTGTCCAAAGACCTGAATCATATCTCGGCCTTCCCGAGAGTTGCACCCCAACCTATGTCTGAGGCGTCGGAGTACAACACTAGGTCGGGGATCTTTTGGTACAGATCGAGACCCTCTTGGAAATTGTTGACATTGTCCCACCATTCCAAGTGATTCCTGATCACTAGAGGAATTGGCATCCACTTTTCCAAACTCTGATCTTTCGTCCAGAACTTTGCTAGATGAAACTGTAGAGGACGTAGAGGAAGTCTTCCCAGAGACACAAACTGTTCGATTGATGACAGGGTGCATATGAGACTCATCCAATCCCTCACCAGGCATGATCGTAAGTTTAGGAAGTGACGTACTTTCACCAGGCAGTCTAGAATACGTTTCAGGGCTGGAAAAGCCCGAAAAACTGCTGATTGAATCCTCACCCCCAAATAGATATTTTGTGAGGGTGTTAGCTGAGATTTGGGTAAGTTTAAAATCAGACCTAACTGTTGAGTAAATGAGATTGTTATTTGAAGAGACTCCAGACACTTTGCTTGCGATTCTGAGAGAGAGCAAAGAGAGATGCTGGTAACCTCTGGAGTTCGCAGGGGGTCACCCATCCAAGAGCTGACCGGACCCCCATTGCATAACTTCATTGGCTAGAAGAATCCTTACAACTAAGTTGGTATAGCCGTAGCACAAGCCAGTGCTGAATTCAATACCTTAAACCAGAAGGAATAACCCCATCGGGTTCTTCCACTACACGTGGGAAGAGCTATAGAAGTAGCGCAACCCAAAGAGACTGGGGAAAGATGATCTATGTTGTCTAGACGAGGATACTCTACGATGACTAGAGAAGCAGGAGAGTCACATCGAGAAGAGCAGTGTTTGATTGAAGTGAGGATCTAAGCCCGAACAGATCGTCACAGAGAGCAACTTTGCCTCAGAGCAAAAGTGTTAGGTGCTGAAAGGGTTGCTGGTACAAACAGCAACCTAGAAGAGAGTTGACTGGTGACAATCCTGAGCAGGCGAGTGACAGTCACGAGCTGGCGAACGGCGAGCTTATGAGCAGCTACCTCGCGAACGGTGGCCTGGCAATCGGGACGAGCAGCAAGTTGGAGAGCAGCGAGCTGGGGAACATCTGATAGGAGACCGTCTAACAGGTGAAGGGTGAGCTGGCAAACAGCGAGTAATGATCAAGAACTGACGAAAGATGAGAGGGTGAACAGAGTGGAGAGTGACGATCACAAGCTGGCAAACGGCGAGCTGGCGAACAGGAAGCTGACAAATGGCAAGCTGACGAAAGGTGAGCTGACGAATAGTGAGCGAACGGCGAGTGATGATCATGAGATGGATCATGACAGCGGTCACGATCTGAAGGGCTATCATGGGCTGATGGTGTAGCTGCAGCAGGGCTGGCTGAGGCAAGTAAGCTAGGTGTGACGAGTCTAGATAAGACAAGATCTGGGTGAGACGAGTGCTGGGCGACGAGGTTTTCTCCCAAAGAGGAAGAGTGGGGAATGGATGAATCCAATTCCCGCTGGAGGAATCGCCCAAAGGGAAGACCTAACATATGAAGGAAGACTCTCCCGCGGATGGGGAAGCGACCAACATCTGCTGCCCCTGTAAGTATCAAGATTACCAAACAGAGGCTGGTGGAGGGACTCTCCCTCGGAAGGGAGAGTTCCAACACCTGGAGGCAAACCTCCGGGCAGCAATCACAGCATACCCTCTTCTTCTTCTTTGTCTGGATCTTTTCCCACTTTTATGTGGGGTCGATGTTTCTGGCCAGCGTTCTCCATCTACCTCTGTCCCACACTTCATCATCAGTTAAAATGATATTTTAATTATAAAATAAATTTTTGAATATACTTATCCGGTGAATATATAATAGCTGAGCCTCTGGCGGCTCGACAGAAAAAACACACAAAAACTCGCGAGCGATCGCTATGAAGGCTGCGGGCGTGCCCACTAGCGCCAACTATTGGCCAGATACCGCATATACACCGGGTAAGTATATTCAAAAATTTATCTTATAATTAAAATATCATTTTTAAATATTTAACTTAGCCGGTGAATATATAATAGCTGATTCACACCCATGGTGGTGGGTAGAGACCAGAGTTAATTAAGTTTACAGCGTATATGCTTAGAGTTTTTGACAGTTATATCATAACAAAACCCAAATATATAAAGGTACCTGGTAAGGAAGTCGACTTAGACGATTACTCTGCCTTATTAGTCTGTCTTCCTCACGAAGCCCAGCGATCCTCTTAGGATGCTGAAAGATTCCCAGGAGCTGAAGTATTAAGGGCTACAACCCATACAACAGGACCTCATCAAACCCCTAATCTGGGCGCTCTCAAGAAATGACTTTGACCACCCGCCAAATCAATCAGGATGCGAAAGGCTTCTTAGCCTTCCGTACAACCCAAAAAAACAATATTAAAAACATTTCAAGAGACAGATTAAAAAGGATATTGGAATTAGGGTAATGTAGTGGTAGAACCCTCACCCACTACTGCACTCGCTGCAACGAATGGACCCAGTGTGTAGCAGTCCTCGTAAAGAGTCTGGACATCTTTTAAGTAAAATGACGCGAACACTGACTTGCTTCTACAAAAAGTCACGTCCATAATACTTTGCAGAGATTTATTTTGCTTGAAGGCCACGGAGGTTGCTATAGCTCTAACTTCGTGCGTCTTAACCTTAAGCAAACATCGGTCTTTCTCATTCAAGTGAGAATGAGCTTCTCGTATTAAAAATCTGATAAAATATGACAAAGCATTCTTTGACATAGGCAATGATGGTTTCTTAACTGAGCACCATAATGCCTCAGATTTACCTCGTAATGACTTAGTACGAGCTAAATAGAACTTAAGAGCTCTAACAGGACATAATACTCTTTCCAGTTCGTTGCCTACGATCTCTGATAAGCAAGGAATATCAAAAGATTTAGGCCAAGGACGAGAAGGCAGTTCATTTTTGGCCAGGAAACTAAGTTGAAGTGAACAAGTGGCTTTTTCTGTAGAAAAGCCGATGTTCTTACTGAAGGCATGAAGTTCACTGACCCTTTTAGCCGAAGCCAAGCACACTAGGAAAAGTGTCTTGAGGGTGAGATCCTTCAGGGAGGCTGAATGTAATGGCTCAAACCTGTCTGACATGAGGAACCTTAGGACCACGTCTAAGTTCCATCCAGGAGTTGCCAAACGACGTTCCTTAGAGGTCTCGAAAGACTTAAGGAGATCTTGGAGATCTTTATTGTTGGAAAGATCTAAGCCTCTATGTCGAAAGACCGAAGCCAACATGCTCCTGTAGCCCTTAATCGTGGGAGCTGAAAGGGAGCGAACCTTTCTCAGATGTAAAAGAAAATCTGCGATTTGGGCTACAGAGGTACTGGACGAGGACACAGATGCTGACTTGCACCAGTCTCGAAAGACTTCCCACTTCGACTGGTATACTCTAATGGTAGAAGCTCTCCTCGCTCTTGCAATCGCACTGGCTGCCTCCTGCGAAAAGCCTCGAGCTCTTGAGAGTCTTTCGATAGTCTGAAGGAAGTCAGACGAAGAGCGGGGAGGCTTTGATGGACATTCTTTACGTGGGGCTGACATAACAGATCTACCCTTAGAGGAAGACTTCTTGGAAAGTCTACCAGCCATTGAAGTACCTCGGTGAACCACTCTCTCGCGGGCCAGAGGGTAGCAACCAACGTCAACCTTGTCCCTTCGTGAGAGGCGAACTTTTGCAGTACCTTGTTGACTATCTTGAATGGTGGGAATGCATATAAGTCCAGAAGAGACCAATCCAGTAGAAACACGTCTATGTGGACTGCTTCTGTATCTAGGACTGGAGAGCAATAGATTGGTAACCTTTTGGTCAACGAGGAGGCAAAGAGGTCTATGGTGGGTTGACCCCAAGTAGCCCAAAGACTCTTGCCCACGTCCTTGTGGAGGGTCCATTCCGTGGGTATCACCTGACCCCTCCGACTGAGACAGTCTGCCAAGACGTTCAAGTCCCCCTGGATGAATCTCGTCAACAGGGAGATGCCTCGATTTCTTGACCATAAGAGAAGGTCCCTTGCGATCTCGAGCAGCGTGAAGGAGTGTGTGCCTCCTTGCTTGGAGATGTACGCTAAAGCTGTGGTGTTGTCTGAGTTGACCTCTACCACTTAGTTTCGAAGAAGCTTTCGAATATCATCAAGGCCAAGTGGACTGCTAATAGCTCCTTGCCGTTGATGTGCACGCTCTTCTGACTTGAGGTCCACAGACCCGAGCATTCCCGACCGTCCAGGGTCGCACCCCAACCCAAATCCGACGCGTCTGAGAACAACACGTGGTTTGGGTTCTTGACTGCTAGGGATAGTCCCTCTCTCAGACTGATATTGCTGTCCCACCATTTCAGGCATGCCTTTACTGGTTCGGAGACTGGGAATGATACCGTCTCTAACGTCTTGTCCTAGTTCCAGTGAGAGGCTAGATGGAACCGGAGAGGCAGAAGGTGTAGTCTCCCTAGTGAGACAAACTGCTCCAGGGATGAGAGAGTCCCTACGAGACTGTTCCAACTCCTGACTGAACAAACGTTCTCTGTTCAGCATTAGTTGGACTTAGAGCAGGGCTTGTTCTATTCGGGTGGCAGACGGAAAAGCCCGAAAAAAACTGGACTGCGAATCTCCATCCCCAAATATAGAATAATCTGGGATGGGATCAGTTGGGACTTTTAGGTTGACCAAAAGTCCCAACTCCCTGGCCAGACTCAACGTCCAATGTAGATCCTGCAGACAGCGAAGACTGGACGATGCTCTGAGAAGCCAGTCGTCCAAGTACAGGGAGGCTCGGTTCCCCGATAGATGGAGGGATTTTGCCACATTCCTCATGAGCCTCGTAAACACGAGAGGAGCAGGACTGAGGCCAAAGCACAGGGCTCGAAACTGGTACCCCACATTCCTGTAAACAAACCTCAGAAACGGTTGGGAATCCGGGTGTATAGGAATGTGGAAGTATGCCTCCTGAAGGTCGAGAGAGACCATCCAGTCGCCTTCCATTAATGCTGTCAAGACAGCCTGGTAGACTTCATCGTGAAGTTTGTCTCGACAATGAACACATTGAGCGCACTTGCCTCTTACGTACTCCTGCAGTGAACATGGCTGCCAGATCATTGGAGCCATCCCTGAGGGACTTGTTCCTGCAGAGAACGTGGCTGTCAGATCATTGGAGCCATCCCTGAAAGCCTTGTTTATGCATGACATAATTGTACAGCAAAACTTCAAACGCTCGAAAAAAAACTCCTAACAGGAGATGGTCTAGCTCTGAAGTCGACCATAAAATCTTGGAGCGTCTCATGGCCAGGCGCCAGGGAGAGTCTATGAGGTTTGAGAAGTCTATCTGGGCAGAGGCAGGAACTCCCAAGCCGAGAACTTCTCCCGTGTCATATCAGACTCTCGCTCTATAAGCCAGCTTAAAAGTAGGGAAAGCAAAGGCTGTCTCCCCCAAACTCCTCCTGGTGATTAACCAGTCGCCTAGCAAACGTAAAGCTCTCTTAGAAGAGCGAGAGAGCACTAGCTTATAAAACAACGGCTTCGAGAGTAGCTAGGCCTAGTGTAAACTCTGACGTTTAGGCGAACGAGGAGCAGCAGTTACAAAAAGATCCGGACAAAGATCCTTAAAAATCAGCATGATTTATTTAAAGTCCATAGAGGGCTGAGCAGCTTTAGGCTCCTCTCCGTCTGACAGAGTCCTCAAGGGAATATCAGTAGGAGGGGGATCAGCAACTTCCTCATCTGAAGGAACCTTGTCCGACAATAGCCGAGTCTCAAGCAAGGGAGAGACCTGCCGTGGTGGCAATGCTTGACAAGCAGAGTCCACACGCAAAGGAGCAACAGTAGCAGTCAAGGACGCTATGTCATGTAACTGCTTAAAGGACTGACCAGTAACAACAACAGGTGCGGGAGGACGTTCGACGTCAACTCGAGACTGCCTTGACTGCTTAGACTGAGCAGTCAAAACAACTCTTGAATGCGGTGCTTGACGCTCAACGTCAAAACAAGTCAACTATGCTGGTTGGCGAATGTCCTGAACGTCAACAAGAGCAAGCGGCAGCGGCTGAACGTCCACAAGCGGCTGAGAGTCAACACGGGACTGCATCGAGTGAGGCTCTACAAAACACGATTGACGTGACTTTGTAACGTAAATGTCAACAGGACGAGCAAAGGCTCGTTTGGGCGGCTGACGGCCAAGATCTCGATCAGCTAAGCGGCGAGGATCATCGTGAACCTGCTCAACAGAATAGTCCTCCATAAGAGAGGCAAGCTTATTCTGCATGTCTTGCCGTACAACCCATTTAGGATCAACGGGAATGGTTGCGGTAAGAGACGAGGGTAACGTCTGTGACTGCAAAACCTTGCCTACAATAAGACTCTCGGAGCCTGTGTTACGCTTTTGTTTAGGCGGCAAGCAGTCTTCCGATGACTGCATAGGGTCAGAGCTGTCCTAAAGGACTGACTTTCGCTTAAAGGGCCTCGAAACCTTGTTCACGGTTTCTTATGCGAAAAGCCTTCGGATGACGAGGAGAAAATCGTCTCGCTCGTCTTATGGTAGGGGCGGTGTTGATGAGACACGCCTGAAACCATAGAGGGAACGTCTGTTCGCTGATCAAGTCCTCTCGAACCCATAAGTCGTACGACATTACTTCTCCCCTGGGCTTGGGAGCTTGCAAGAGGTCTCGGACTAGGCGAACGACAGGCACGAACAGACGAACCCTCGGTCGCAACACTGATAACACTTTGCGCAATTATCACTTTATCACTACGATTTTCTGTTTTGCACTTACTTCACTGAAATCGAATTTTACAACAATTCACATTAGGTATGAATAAAACTGATTTCTACCTAAAGCACGCAATTCTACCCTCATCAAAAGGTTATAATTGCGAAATCAGTCGTATAATGTAAGCACATTAATACAAGCAAAAAACAGTAAACATATATTAAGATAAAAAGATCAGTGGCTGGGAAGGAGACTAAACACTAGTTCAATCAAAACTACGTTTTCAATCTCTCACCGTACAGTGCCTTGGGACGAGAATAAAAACTAAAAACGTTTTATCCTTTCTCCCCGTACAGAGACTAGGGACGAGAGTAAAAAACTGACTCGAGAACAACGTTACTCGCTTGGGACGAGAATAAAGATCGGAACGTTTTCTCTTCCCCTCTCTCTCTCTCTCTCTCTCTCTCTTGATTTCGCACCGAAGAGAAGAGCCCACTTACCTTTCGTCAATAAACAGGTTATTTGACCAAAGGAAAAAACTGAAAGGTTTTTCAATTAACAAGTTCCTTTAAAATAGTATTTAAAACATTTAAGTTTGAAAGAAGAATGAACAAAACGTCAGAATCGATTTACTCTTTCTGCAAAGTGAAACCGTGATTCTCTCTCTCTCTATCGTAACGATAGAGCGCAAACTGTGTAGCATAAATAAACTAAACGTTAGTTCATCTTTGAAACAGTACGAAGACCATTCAAAGAAAATCTTTCATAAAATATCTACTAAAAAATATTCATTTAATAAGTTTTAAATCATTTGCTCTGTAAAAGTTATTTACGATTGAAAGGGCTCAACGTTGTTTAACTTCGGTTTTCAAGTTAGGACCGCCTACTCTCGGATTAGAGGAGGAATAGGAAAGGTCGCATATAAACAAATCATTAAAATTTATCTTGATGTTTATTATAAATGGAAAGCTAATCGAAGAGGCCTAATAAAGGCGGTTGAGATATAATTAACTTGATAAGATAATTGCTAAAAGCCTAAAACACACTTCCGTACTAAGGGAAGGGTCGGCCATTTAAAAGTCAAAGAAAGTCCAAAAAACAATCCAAAGTCATCAAAAAATTAAATCTATCCATAAACGAGTTCAAGATTTAAGTTGAAGATAAAACACCTGCACTGCGAAAGCTCAAACCAAAAGGAAGTACTTCACCAAATATGTTGAGAAAACTCCAGGTTATACAGCGAGTATTGATACGTCTTGTCGTTAAGGCCGACAGAGAAAAATTGGGTCTGTTTACATGTATATGCAGTATCTGGCCGATAGTTGGCGCTAGTGGGCACGCCCGCAGCCTTCATAGCGATCGCTCGCGAGTTTTTGTGTGTTTTTTCTGTCGAGCCGCCAGAGGCTCAGCTATTATATATTCACCGGCTAAGTTAAATATTTAAAATCTAATCTCACAATCTCCACTGGCCATATTGGTTTTGGCTAATTGTTAATGGCCGGATGCCTTTCCTGCTGCCAACCCTCCGCATTTACCCGAGCTTGGGACCGGCACCAAGTTGATGCTGGCTTGCCCCCCTCAGGGCCTGGGTTGGAGGGACTCTCCCTCGAAAGGGAGAGTTCCAACACCTGGAGGCAAACCTCCAGGCAGCAATCACTGCATCCCCTCATCGAGCTCTATTTCAAATTGAAGGTTGACGTCGAGTGTTGCCTGAGAATGAAGCCAAAACTTATTCTCTGGATTTCCCTGGAAAAGGTTACCCAAAGAACGACACCAGCGCAATGAATAGAAATGTACTAATCCAATTCCCGCCAGAGGAATCCCCCAAAGAGGATACTGAACAGGTGAAGGAAGTCTTTCCAGCGTACGGGAAAAGGAGATGAACATCTGCTGCTGTTGGCAATTCTCCCCGCAAGCAGGAAGATTGCAGAACAGTGGCTGGTTGAGGGATCGTCCCTCAAGAGGGAAAATTACAAAACATGGACACAAACCTCCGGGTAGAACTCTCTGCTTCCTTTCAACGAGCCCTAGCTCAAATTGAAAGTCGAAATTGTGTTGCCTGAGAAACGAAGCCGAAGGTTGTACAGTATCTAGGATTCTAAACTACCACTACTCTGGTGGTACGAGAATGCAGCAGGCACAGGCGAAGACGGTGGAGACTGGCAAAATCCTCAGACTTTGCACTCCTAACGTTGACTGGTGGTGAGGAAAAACAAAAGAGAGGACGGAAAACGTGTCCCCCGAGAGGCATTGCAACAAGCTAAAGATTGAGCACTTCCTTCACCAGCTGTTATTGCCGAACGAAGAAGTGTCATCAAAAGAGCTGAAGAAAAGTTAGATTAATAAATTTTATTTAAATTTAAATAGCTGAAGATCCACTTGGGAAAACAACTTAACCGGAGGGCGGGAAAGGTGTTCCCCGAGAGGCACAAGATCGGCTGCTGCCCACGTAACGAGGGAGAGTGGCGTCGTCAGCCAAGAGGAATAAGAAAAAAGTCCAGCTCTGGGTAGGCTGCAAATGGTCTTCCCCTGATAAACTCGCTGGTAGCAAGCGACGTAACATCTGAATGGAGGAGTGTTGACACAAAACGACTCCCCTAATGCTGAGGCCGGGTCCCTGCAATCAGAGAAGCAGAGGAGGCCACCAGCCTATGGTTTGTCCGGTATCAAAGGTGAAGAGACTGTAAAAGAAGGTTTCTGCGCCCTCGAGAATGCAGCACTAAGCTGACACGGAAAACAGTAACATGCACGCTGTAATGATAAAAAGATGTTCATATATATATATATATATATATATATATATATATATATATATATATATATATATATATAAGAACATCACAAGAATGTTTGTAAACAGTATATATAAAAAAATCACAAGAATATTTAAATATATATAAAAATTTAGTTTTTATGATAAAACAAAGTTTTATGAACACTTACCTGGCAGTTATATATTTATAGCGATAAGTCCCTGACTTTCAGCAGAATTTTTCAAAAATCGTGGCAACCGCCTTGTGGTGGTTGTGCGGTTAGGTGTTTAACAACCCTTACAAAGTGGTACTTAGAATCGAATTCCTGTTTTCTGTTCTTTAAATCATCTATTCCCGACCTGTCTCCTGAGGGGATGTGGGTGGGCCTTAGAATATAAATATATATATATATATATATATATATATATATATATATATATATATATATATATATATATATATATACACACAGTAGGGTCCCGAATTATGCGTGTTCGAATTATACGATTCCCCTTTAATGCGACCTCTATTTTTCAAAAATAAATTTTCTGTATCTGCGAAACTGTTCAAAGTTTGCGAGTCAAGCACTATAAAATGTATCAAATCTATTGTCTTTCTAAGCATATTGGTAGCCCTAAATACGGTGATTTATAATAAATTTTACGAAACAATATTAACATTACATCTTATTAACATAATTTCATAGTGAATAGCCTATTTAAGGATAAAATTCCACATCAACAATGAAATCAACTGTTAACTGTGCGAGTCCAGCTGAAAAAATGTAAACAGAATTGTGGTTACGTTCTCGGCAATCATTATCTTTCTCCAACCTTATGATAATTGTAATGGTAGTGTTAATGATGGTATATTAAAGCATTAATTTTGTTTAATACAGTATATATAAAAGCCTTATTTTTCCCTCCGGGCGTTCAAGGTTTTCACGAGTAGACTGTGTTCGTTTATCGGCAATGAATAGCCTAAACTACGGTAACGAGTCGGCAATATTTTGTCATATTTTAAACAGTACACATTTGATTTGCAAAGATTAGTTTTGTAGAGTAGACGGTAAAATAAAAATCTCTCTCGATAGAGAGAGAGAGAGAGAGAAATTTGATGGCAGAAATCCTCTCTCTCCCTCTCTCTCTCTCTCTCTCTCTCGAATTTCTGCCATCAAATCTCTCTCTCTCTCTCTCTCTCTCTCTCTCTCTCTCTCTCTCTCTCTCCGTAAGAAATAAAACCCTAGTTAACATATGGCAACTTGAGTTTAAGAATGAAATTAACATGACAATTGTTAGTTGTGACGATCAATTCCTCGCTTCAGGAGGTACACGAAACAAAAACACGGCACTCGATTACAACAGCTGATCTCTCTCTCTCTCTCTCTCTCTCTCTCTCTCTCTCTCTCTCTCTCTCTCTCTCTCTCTCTCTCTCTCTCTCTCTCTCTCTCTCTCTTGTGTTATACAATACTTACAAATAGATGAAGAAACCAAAATCGGTTTTCTTAAAATGTCAATTAAATACAAAACAAAAAAATTATACCGTGTATACATCCATTTCAATCATAGCTTAAAAAACGGTATCCGATTTCGTCAGCAAACCACTATTTTTTAAGAAACATCATTTTATTCCAGAAAATTTTTATTACTCTTTAAATAGTCAATTGCGCTATAATAAAACATGTACTTGGGTTTTCAAATTTCGGGTGTGTTTTAAAAATCGAGTATTGCAGACTTCTTTTTGTTTTACTCCTCAGTCCACTGTGTCTCTATTGGGGAGGAAGGGAGGGTCCTTTAATTTATAATCACCGGGTAAGTATATTCAAAAATTTATTTTATTATCAAAATAACATTTTTCAATATTTAACTTAGCCGGTGATTATAATAGCTGATTCACACCCAGGGGGGTGGGTAGAGACCAGCAAAATATGTTTACATCATATGAGCTAAGAATTTTTATTTCATTTTAGAAGTTATCAAAATAACTAAACAAAATAAATAGGTACCTGGTAAGGAAGTCGACTTGAACAATTACTCTGCCTTTTTAAGTACGTCTTCCTTACGGAGCCTCGCGATCCTCTAAGGATGCTGAGCGACCCCTAGGAGCTGAAGTATCAAGGGTTGCAACCCATACAACAGGACCTCATCAAAACCTTTAATCTAGGCGCTTCTCAAGAAATGACTTTGACCACCCGCCAAATCAACTAGGATGCGAAAGACTTCTTAGCCTTCCGGACAACCCAAAAACAACAATAAAAACATTTCAAGAGAAAGATTAAAAAGGTTATGGAATTAGGGAATTGTAGTGGTTGAGCCCTCACCCACTACTGCACTCGTTGCTACGAATGGTCCCAGAGTGTAGCAGTTCTCGTAAAGAGACTGGACATCCTTAAGATAAAAAGACGCGAACACTGACTTGCTTTTCCAATAGGTTGCGTCGATTATACTTCGCAGAGATCTATTTTGTTTAAAGGCCACGGAAGTTGCGACAGCTCTAACTTCGTGTGTCCTTACCTTCAGCAAAGCTTGGTCTTCCTTATTCAGATGGGAATGAGCTTCTCGTATTAACAGTCTGATAAAATAGGATAAAGCATTCTTTGACATAGGCAAAGATGGTTTCTTAACTGAACACCATAAAGCTTCAGACGGGCCTCGTAAAGGTTTAGTTCGTTTTAAATAGAACTTAAGAGCTCTTACAGGGCATAAGACTCTTTCTAGTTCATTTCCAACCATACGATAAGCTTGGAATATCGAACGATTTTGGCCAAGGTCGAGAAGGCAGCTCGTTTTTGGCTAGAAAACCAAGTTGTAGAGAACATGTAGCCGTTTCAGATGAGAATCCGATGTTCTTGCTGAAGGCATGAATCTCACTGACTCTTTTAGCTGTGGCTAAGCATACCAGGAAAAGAGTCTTTAAGGTGAGATCTTTCAGGGAGGCTGATTGTAGCGGCTCGAACCTGTCTGACATAAGGAATCTTAGTACCACGTCTAAATTCCAACCAGGTGTAACCAAACGACGCTCCTTCGTGGTCTCAAAAGACTTAATGAGGTCCTTTAGATCTTTATTGTTGGAAAGATCTAAGCCTCTGTGACGGAAGACTGATGCCAACATGCTTCTGTAACCCTTGATAGTGGGAGCTGAAAGAGATCGTTCTTTCCTCAGATATAAGAGGAAGTCAGCTATTTGAGTTACAGAGGTACTGGTCGAGGATACGGATACTGACTTGCACCAGTTTCGGAAGATTTCCCACTTCGATTGGTAGACTCTAAGGGTGGATGTTCTCCTTGCTCTAGCAATCGCTCTGGCTGCCTCCTTCGAAAAGCCTCTAGCTCTCGAGAGTCTTTCGATAGTCTGAAGGCAGTCAGACGAAGAGCGTGGAGGCCTTGGTGTACCTTCTTTACGTGTGGCTGACGTAGAAGGTCCATCCTTAGGGGAAGTGTTCTGGGAACGTCTACTAGCCATCGAAGTACCTCGGTGAACCAATCTCTCGCGGGCCAGAGGGGAGCAACTAGCGTCAACCTTGTCCCTTCGTGAGAGGCGAACTTCTGCAGTAGCTTGTTGACAATCTTGAACGGAGGGAATGCATATAGATCTAGATGTGACCAATCTAGGAGAAAGGCATCTATATGAACTGCTGCTGGGTCCGGGATTGGTGAGCAAAATATTGGGAGCCTCTTGGTCATCGAGGTTGCGAAGAGATCTATGGTTGGCTGGCCCCAGGTGGCCCAAAGTTTCTTGCATACATCCTTGTGGAGGGTCCATTCTGTTGGAATTATTTGTCCCTTCCGACTGAGACAATCTGCCATGACATTCAAGTTGCCTTGGATGAACCTCGTTACTAGTGATATGTTTAGACCTTTTGACCAGGTGAGGAGGTCCCTTGCGATCTCGTACAACGTCAGAGAGTAGGTCCCTCCTTGCTTGGAGATGTACGCCAAAGCCGTGGTGTTGTCCGAGTTCACCTCCACCACTTTGCCTTGAAGGAGAGACCTGAAGCTTTTCCAGGCCAGACGTACTGCCAGTAGCTCCTTGCAGTTGAAATGCATTGTCCTTTGACTCGAGTTCCATATTCCCGAGCATTCCCGACCGTCTAATGTCGCACCCCAGCCTACGTCCGATGCGTCCGAGAAGAGAACGTGGTTGGGAGTCTGAACAGCCAGGGGAAGACCCTCTCTTAGGTTGATATTGTCCTTTCACCAAGTCAGACAAGACTTTATCTTTTCGGAAACCGGGATCGAGACCGCTTCTAGCGTCTTGTCCTTTTTCCAGTGAAAAGCTAGATGGTATTGAAGAGGACGGAGGTGTAGTCTTCCTAGTGACACAAATTGATCCACGGATGACAGCGTCCCTACCAGACTCATCCACAGTCTGACTGAGCAGCGTTCCTTCTTCAGCATCTTCTGGATGGATAGCAGGGCTGGGGGCTGATCGTCTTGTTGTTCAGCAACGTCCTCATCAGAGGGTTCCTCATCCGAAACTGATGAGGAAACGGCAACGGAGTGGGCAACGTCTGGCTCGCTGAATCCGGTCGCACTGGTGGATGCGTGACGGAGCCGGACGCAATATCATGGAACTGCTGCACAGTCTGTGAACTGTCAACAACCATGGGTGCGCGAGGAAGCACAGCGTCAACCCGAGACTGTCTAGACCGTCTGGGTTGTGCAGTCAACACCCTACTGGGTTGCTGAGGTTGACGCACTGCGTCAAAACAAGTCACCTCTGCTGGTTGTTGAACGTCCTGAACGTCAACAACCACCTCCGAGCGTCGCTTAACGTCAACGTGCGGCTGGCAACCCACACTGGGTCGCATCGGTGGAGGAACCACCTCAACTGGCAGACGCGAGTAGGTTACCTCAGCGTCAACAGGGCGCACAACCGACCGGTTGGAAGGTTGTTGGCCAGAAGGTTCTTCTCCGCATTTAAGTCCTCTATCAAGGACGCAAGCTTGGACTGCATGTCTTGCAGCAAAGCCCATTTAGGGTCTACGGGAGCAGGTGTGGCAACAGACGGGGTTAGCGACTGAGGCGGAACCGTTTACCATCCCTGAAAGCCTTGTTATGCGTGACATAATAGTACAGCAAAACTTCAAAGGCTCGACAACAGCTGTGAAGTTGACCTGTAAACAACTTGGAGCGTCTCCTGGCTAGGCGCCAGGGAGAGTCTACCAGAATTGAGAAGTCTATCTGGGCAGAGGCATGAACTCCCAAGCCGAGAACTTCTCTCGTGTCATATCAGACTCTCGCTCTATAAACCAGTTTAAAAGAAGAGAAAGCAAAGGCTGTATCCCCCAAAACTCCTCCTGGTGAAAAACCAGTCGCCTAGCCAACGTAACGCTCTCTAGGAGAGCGAGAGAGCACTAGCTTAAAAACAACGGCTTCGAAGTAGCTAGGCCTAGTGTAAGCTCTGACGTTTAGGCGAACGAGGAGCAGCAGTTACAAAAAGATCCGGACGAAGATCCTTAAAAAAAATCATCATGATTTAATTAAAGTCCATAGGAGGCTAAGCAGCTTTAGGCTCCTCTCCATCTGACAGAGTCCTCAAGGGAATATCAGTAGGAGGGAGAACAGCAACTTCCTCATCTACAGGAACCTTGTCCGATAAAAGCTGAGTCTCTCACTGGTGCATTAGTAGCGGACCAGAACGCAACGTCATGTAACTGCTTGACAGTCTGTGAACTGTCAACAACTGAACTGTCAACCACAACAGGTGCGTGAGGACGCACAGCGTCCACTCGAGACTGCTTTGACTGCCTAGACACAGCAGTCAAAACAACTCTAGAATGCGGAGGTTGACTCACAGCGTCAAAACAAGTCAACTCCGATTGTTAGTGAACGTCTTGAACGTCAACAGGAGCATCAGCCAGTGGCCTAACGTCCAAATGCGGCTGAAAAACCACACGAGACTGCATCGAGTGTGGTTCTAAACCACCTGACTGACGTGACTAAGCTACGCCAACGTCAACAGTAAGCACAAAGGAACGTTAGGTTGGCTGAAAGCCAGGATATCGATGAGATAAACGGCTAGACTCAACGGACTAATCGGCAGAATAGTCTTCCATAAGGGAGGCAAGCATATACTGCATGTTTTGCCATACAACCCCTTAAGGATCAACGGAAATGGTTGTGGTAATAGACGAGGGTAACGTCTGTGACCGCAACACTTTGCCTACAAAAAAAGACTCTCGGAGTCTGTGTTACGCTTTTGTTAGGCGGCGAGCAGTTATCCGATGACTGCATAGGGTCAGAGCTGTCCTAATGGCTGTAACCAGGACGCTGGACCTGTCCTGAAAGGACTGACTTTCGCTTAAGGGCTTCGAAACCTTGTGACAGGTTTCTTATGCGAAAAGCCGACGGATGGCGAGGAGAAACAACGTCTCTCTCGTCTTATGGTAGGGGAGATCTTGGTAAGATTTCAAATAAAAAGTTCCTTTAAATTAGAATTTAAAACATTTAAGCTAAGAATGAACAAAACGTCAGAATCGATTTACTCTTACTGCAAAGTGAAACCGTGATACACTCTCTCTCTATCGTAACGATAGAGCGCATGTTGAACGTCCTGAACGTCAACAACTGCGTAGCATAAAAAACTAAACGTTAGTTCATCTTTGAAAACAGTACGAAGAATATCAAAGAAATTCTTTCATAAAATATTACATTTAAAAAGTTTTAAATCCTTAGCTCTTTAAAAGCTAATTACGATATAAAGGGCTCAACGTTGATTAACTTCGGTTTCCAAGTTAGGACCGCCTACTCTCAGGAAAGGTCTATATAAACAAAGCATTAAAATTTATTTTTATATGTTTATAAAAAAATGGAAAGTTAATCGAAGAGGCCTAATAAAGGCGGAGAGATATAAAATATATAGAGGAAAATCTATAACGTGATAAGATAATTACTAAAAGCCTAAACACACTTCCGTCTAAGGGAAGGGTCGGCCATTTAAAAGTGAAAGAAAGTCCATACTCTCTTTGTCACCATAATTAAATCTATCCAAAACGAGTTCAAGTTTTAAGATGAAGATAAAACACCTGCATAGCGAAAGCTCAAAACTAGAATAGTGTACTTCACCAAATAGTTGTGAAAACAAATCCAGTTAGCAACAGCGAATTAGTAGGTCTTGCCGGTAGCCCGACAGAGAGAAAATTGAGTTCTTTGTTTACAATGAGTACTGGGTATCTGAACGACAGATGGCGCTGTTGAGTACACCCCCTACCTGTGTAGCGATCGCTGGCGAATTTTTCCGTAGAGTTTTTCTGTCGAGCAACAGAGTTGCAGCTATTATAATCACCGGCTAAGTTAAATATTGAAAACTATATTTACTGTTTAGTACATTTAAAACCATCTCTCTCTCTGTCACATCGAACGTAATAGCGGTGACAAGTTTCTCGATAGTCTGAAGGCAGTCAGTTTGAGAGCGAGGGGGTTTGTCTGAGTTGACCTCCACAATCTTCCCTGACATCGAGTCTTTGAAGGCCTTTAGCCCTAGAAGAATGGCAATCAGCTCCTTGTTGTTGATGTGCCATCCCAACTGACTTTCTTACCAAGAGCCTGAGACCTCCCTGCTTCCTAGTGTTGCTCCCCAACCTGACTCCGACGCATCTGAAAACAACACTAGGTCTGGGTTCTTCTTGTTCAGGGAAATCCCTTCCCCCAACAAGGCTGGATCCAGCCACCACTTCAAATGATCCTTGACCTCTGCTGGAATAGGGAAGGAAAAGGAGTCTTTCTGTTCCACATCTTTGAAAGAAAGTGCTGTAGAGGCCTTAGATGGACTCTCCCTAGTGAGACAAACTGCTCGAGAGAGGAGAGAGTTCCCAGCAAACTCATGCACTCCTTCGCTGAGCACCTCTTCTTGTACAGGAAACTTTGGACCTTCTCGAGACACTTGGTCTGTCTTACCTGAGAGGGAGAAGCCCGAAAAAGAACTAAATTCAGAACTATCCCCAAATAGAGAATAGTCTGATTCGGGTTGGTCTGAGACTTCTCCCTGTTGATGACCAGGCCTAGATCTTGAGCCATCATAAAAGTCTTTCGTAGATCCTCCAGACATCTCTCCTTCGATCATGAACGTATCAGCCAATCGTTCAGATAAAAAGATACCCTTATCCCCTCTTGATGCAGCCAGCCTGCCACATTCGCCATGATCCTTTGTGAAGACTTGAGGAGCCGTGCTGAGACCAAAGCAAAGTGCTCTGAACTGAAAGCACTTGCCCTGGATTACAAATCTCAGGTACTTCCTTGAAGTCGGATGGATGGGGACGTGAAAATACGCGTCCTGCAAATCGAGGGACACCATCCATCCCCTGGATATACTGATGCCAGCACAGACTGAGTCGTCTCCATGGAGAACTTCGTCTTCTCCACGAAGACATTCAGAGAGCTGACATCCAGGACAGGTCTCCATCCACCCGAGTTCTTGGGCACTAGAAACAGGCGATTGTAAAAGCCCGGGAAGGATAGGTCCCGAACCGGTTCTATCGCTCCCTAGTCCAGCATTTGGTCGACTAGATCCAGGAGAACCTTCTGTTTCCCCGGATCTGTGTACTGAGCTACTAAGGCTAGCGGAGTATCTGAGAGAGGAGGCTTCTTCAGAAGGGGGATCTTGTATCCTTCCTTGATGACTGAAAGGGACCAGGTGTCCGCCCCTCTTCTCTTCCAAGACTGCCAAAAACGTGACAGTTTTGCGCATATTGTCTGGAGGAGTTCAATTTCATTTTTTGGAGCGAGCTCCTGACTCTTGCCTTCTTCTTCTAAAGTCAGGTCTTGAAGTGGTCCTGCCTCAAAAGGGCTGCTGGAATTTCTTTTCCTCCCGCTTCGAAGTCAAAGGAGCGGCTGTCAAGGGCTTACGAGCTGAGCGTGCTAAAAGGTCTTGGGTGGCCTTTTAGGCCAGAGAAAGAGTAATGTCTCTCACAAGGGCCTCAGGAAAAAGGTGTTGCAACAGGGGGGCGTAAAGAAGCTCAGACTTATGTGTAACGGTTAGGGCCCTCTTCTTCAAGATTCCTGCTGAAAACAGCGAAGCCAACTCATTAGCCCCATCTCTTAGGGCTTTGTCCATACAGGACATAATACTGGTAAGATCTTGAGTTCCTTCCATCTGCTCAGTCTTCCTGGCTAGAGTCCCCAGCGACCAGTCCAAAAAGCTAAACACCTCAAAAGCTCTAAAAATGCTTTTGATGAGGTGGTCCAGCTCCGACATCGACCACATAACCTTGGCCGAGTTGAGAGCATGCCTTCTAGCCGAGTCCACGATGCCAGAGAAGTCACCCTTGGAGGAGGCAGGAACTCCCAGATCCAGAGGTTCCCCAGTCTCATACCACATGCCAGCCTTCGAAACAAGACGAGCTGGTGGAAACGAGAAGGAAGTCTTAACCGCTTGCCTCCGTTCCTTCATCCAATCATCAATCTTCGCAAGCGCCTTCCTAGCAGAAATGGAAAGCTTCATCTTGATGAAGGCCGACTGTTTCTTGGCCTTCTTCCTGCTAAATTGAGATTGAGGAGATGGCGGAGCAGCAGGTTGGAACTCCTCCCCATAAAGTTCAAGGAGGGAACGAGAGAGAACCTTGTAATCGCCAGCAGCGTCAGCAGGTTTGCCTTCGTCATCAGAGACCTCTTCGAGATCCTGATCCACCTCTAAAACATCCTTCGTTCGAGAAGAAGGTTCCCTAGAATACGACAAAGGCATATCGAAGGATTCGTCCGGAAGTAGAGGGCTGCAAGCAGCCTGACCCTGAGAACAGCTTGCGTACTGGCGCCGAGCGCTAGAAGAGTCCTTGGTGCGGTAGGAGGAAGCGTCCTGATGGAGAGAGGGGGAGGCGTCCTGACGGTGAGAGGGGGAGGCGTTCTTACGCCGAGAGCTGCTATCGTCCTGAGAAAGCAGGCTGCTATCGTCCTGGCGCCAAGAGCAAGAGGCAGAGTCACCCTGGCGTCGAGAACGAGAGGCGGTATCGTCCTGGCATCGAGAACGAGAGGCGGTATCATCCTGGAGACATGAACGAGAGGCGGTATCGTCCTGGCGTCGAGAACGAGAGGCGGTATCGTCCGGGCGGCAAGAGGAAGTTTCGTCCTGGAAACGAGAAGCAGTATCGTCCTGAGAAAGCAGGTTGCTATTGTCCTGGCGCCGAGTGCGAGAGGCAGAGTCCCCCTGGCGTCGAGAACGAGAGGCGGTATCGTCCTGGCATCGAGAACGAGAGGCGGTATCGTCCTGGCATCGAGAACGAGAGGCGGTATCGTCCTGGCATCGAGAACGAGAGGCGGTATCGTCCTGGCATCGAGAACAAGAGGCGGTATCGTCCTGGAGACATGAACGAGGCGGTATCGTCCTGGCGTCGAGAGAGAGAGGTGGAATCGTCCTGGCGCCGAGCAGAAGAGGAGGCAGAGCGGTGTCGTGTCTTCAAAGAAGCGAGCAAGGGTTCCTTAGGAGAGGAACTCCGTTCCCTCTAAGAAGCTAACTTCTTGATTGGCAAAGAGTCGTCTTTACGTCTGTCGGACTGGGCGTGAGGGCGGCTAAACGCTTGAACCAATGAAAAAAGTTGTTCCTGCATAACAGACATGAAAGACTTAGCTACTTCTGCTGGGTCTTGCGGTCCCGAAGGAGAGGGCTGACGAATAATGCTCGTGGAAGGAGAAGGATCTTCGGCCGCTCTTTCTTGACTTGCGGACCTAGACTTCGTCCTCTTCACAGGCACGGAGTCTAAATCGTCATCTAAAGGGCAAGGTTCATAGCTACTAGAACCGGGAGAGTAAGAACGAGACAGTTCGTCGCGATTCCACCTCCTCTTCGTAGGTCTTGATGCCTCAAACTTTCATTTGCATCTGGGAGAGGGATTCGAAGAAACAATCACGTCCGACACGCCTTTTCCATGGCGGTCAAGAGCAGCCTGGGAATAGGCAACAGGACTGTCTGAGGAGACGGCTGACCGAGGGTATGTACCTCTCACCCCTTTTCGGTTGTCGACGTACCTTCTCCCTTGGTCCTGGGAGCTTGGTAGAGGTCTAGACCTAGGGTAATGATAGGTTCGGTCAGCCGCCACCTCCACTGCACTTTCACAAGCACTAAAATCACTTTCACTGGACTTACCTTTAAAGGCCGCAAGTTGTTCTTTAATGGACTTCAACTCGGCAGCCGTCCTGGCGTACCGAGGGTCATCCGCAGTTACAGATCCTGTAGAAGGGGCAGGAGTTACTATCTCAGGGGAAGGATCAACTTCCAAAGAGGAATTAATTACAGGTTCAAAGGACAAATCGACACTAAGCTCGCTAACAGACTTAGATTTAGACCTAGAAGCTCTCCTAACTCTATCGAGCTCTAGTTTACGCACATAGCGCTTCATAGCAAACCAATCCTTTTCATTCAAACTCTTACATTCCTCGCACCTGTTATCAAGTGCACATTCAAAACCCCTACAACCCAAACACACGGTGTGAGGGTCTACCAACATTTTCGGCAACCTCACCTTGCATTCCTCATTCGCACAAACACAGAAATGAAGTTTATCAATCATAATGAACAAAAGCAAACAAACACAGAAATAACAAAACACGATTGCCAAATCCCCAAATCAGTGTATTTCACCACATTGCAGACTGGTACAGCGATACAAGGAAAGCGAAGAAAAAACTCTAATGACGGACCAACGTGTTGTCGATCCGGCCGGCAGAGATGATCTGAAGAACAGAAAACGGGAATGATTCCAAGTACCACCCTGTAAAGATTGTTAACCACCTGACCGCACAACCACCACAAAGCGGGTGCCGCGATTTTTGAAAAATTCTGCCGAAAGTCAGAGACTTATAGCTATATATATATAACTGCCAGGTAAGTTCTATTCATAAAAATACAAGTAAGAAAAAAAATCTTCTTGAGAAAAGTCAGGGAGGAGAGAGAGACGAATGTCCACCCTGTCGGAGCCAAAAGAAAAAGTGATGAAACAACACAGGTAGTGTGCGAGCGGTGGCCGGCTATCCTGGCCTAGCCGCCCCCACCCAACTGGTAATAGGGTAGTTCCACCACGCTTGAAAGTCTTTATGGCTAGTTCTACCAGCTTCACTGAAAGATAATCCCTATAAATAGTGAGGGTTTGTATTTAGTGTTGGAACAAACAGAAAACACAGAATTTGGATGTGTAGGCTCTGATAACATATAAGGCAATAATAATTTTAAACGTGAAATTAGCTAAGGTTATTTTTGAGATTTGGATATGCTTTTTATTATGACATGGAAAGAATATCACTACTGATCTTGAAATATTGAGAGCTGGAGAAAAAATATTATAACAAATAACTACAGTACAGAATATGTGCATGCAAATAAAGTTTCACTATCATTTATGGGTTTGATTATAGTTACGGACAGAAAAACCTTTACTAAAAAACTGGTGTTTCCTATATAAAAACGTTGATTTTATTCGAAAATGACACTTATTTTCACTGCAAATAAAAACTTAAAAATATCTAAGAAAAAATATTCAATGGGGTTAGAGTGCGCAGCTCAGCAAGTACCGCTTGCTAGTACAAAGGAGCTTGATGTTTTTCTTTTTCCGCGAGCGAAGCGAACGCAGGGCGGAACAAAAACCATTAAACTTCTGAAAAATATCCCCATTCTTAGATGGTCTAACAGGTTTTTTTGTTTATTTGCTGTTGAAATGAAGGTCGAATTCAGTGAAAGCACATTATTTACTACAGGTAAAACTATTTTTTCTGTTCAAAATGTTGTTCCGTCCGTTAATATAATTTTACCGATTTACGATTTTCAAACCCATGTTAGGTGAGGTGCTCAGGAGGATGGTAAAGACCTGCAGGTTAAACAAGACTAGCAATTCTAGGTTAGGTTACATTATGGAAGGTTACATTAAGATTCAATTTTGTATTTCTAGTTTTTCATACTCCCCCACCAAACAACCTTAAGTTCCCACTGCATACTCCCATAACCTTATTGTAAGATTCAATGCTAAGGGTGCATGCAATGGGTTGACAGACCATCCCTATCAAACATTATTGTCAAAAACAATCATGAAAAGGATATTTTACCCCTTTTGCGCTTCTTTGTGAGTTTGTCAGTAAACTTTACTAACTTGAGGTATGCTACCCTAAAGTAACCACCATAGGGACCCTAGACTGACATTTAAGCTATATTGTCCCAAGCAAGTACATTAGCATAGCCTGTGCAACAAAGACAACAGTCAACAGATAAGGAGAGATTAAGAGCTTTGTCCAGGTACGCCTTTTATGGTGGGAACTTTAAACAAATAGGCGTACATCAAAGTAAAAAATCTAATTAAAGGTAAATATATCAGCCCTAGTGAGGTTACCATTATATCATTTGGCTAGTCTAAGCTATCTCCCAGACCATAGGACTGACGAGTCAATTTAGAGAGTGAACTTCTAGCTAAATAATTATTTAAAGGCATATCTAACTTACCATCAACTGCATGCAGAAACCCATGATACGAGATGAAGCAAATCACCACGCCCGTGGCGATGATTTTAGCAATCTTCGAATTGACATACAAATTCAACTCTTCGATCACAGGTAACTGTATCTTTGAAGAACCACTGGGTACACTATCACTGCAATTACTTCTATTCTCAGCCATTGCAAAGGTAAAATAGCAGAGTCGCTGCACCGCGACGTCAATCGCCGCTGGCAGACAGATCTACAGTGACGTTTGTTTGGGGCGACTCTCTTTCCTACACACGTAAACAAGAGGAAATTGTTTACCTCTGATCATTCTGATGATCTACAGGAAAAACAATTATGAATATAGAGTGAGTTTTGCAGTTAATAAAACAGATGATAATTGTTTGGCTGTAATTTACAGTCAGCAAAATCAAAGTTACAAGTGGCACAAAATGGTTAAAAAATAACGCCAACAAAAGGAAAACTTCACCATATTATGATACAGGTGTTGGAATTTTGAAGTACTGCACCCAAAATCGGTACAGATGGCAATGTGTATATGTGGTAATCATGTGAGATCCTGGGAACTATGCTTCATGGATTGATTAGGAGTTATCTTGCATCCTGATATGAGGGAACTATGAACTTCATGCAGGTGACTTGTGTAGCTGCAGTGACCAAGATTCTATGTTTCCGTGTGAGCTACGAGGAATAAGGAACCAATATAACTTTTGCTTTACACGGGGGCTTAGCTGTCAAATGAACAGGCAGTAATATTATTATTATTATTATTACTTACTAAGCTACAACCCTAGTTGGAAAAGCAGTATGCTATAAGCCCAGGGGCTCCAACAGGGAAAATAGCTCAGTGAGGAAAGGAAAAAAGGAAAATAAAATATTCTAAGAAGAGTAACAACAATAAATATCTCCTATATAAACTATAAAAACTTTAACAAAACAAGAGGAAGAGAAATAAGATAGGAGAGTGTGCTCGAGTATACCCTCAAGCAAGAGAACTCTAACCCAAGACAGTGAAAGGCCATGGTACAGAGGCTATGGCACTACCCAAGACTAGAGAACAGTGGTTTGATTTTGGAGTGTCCTTCTCCTAGAAGAGCTGCTTACCATAGCTAAAGAGTCTCTTCTACCCTTACCAAGAGGAAAGTGGCACTGAACAATTACAGTGCAGTAACCCCTTAGGTGATGAAGAATTGTTTGGTAATCTGTGTTGTCAGGTGTATGAGGATAGAGGAGAATATGTAAAGAATATGCCAGACTATTCAGTGTGTATGTAGGCAAAGGGAAAATGAACCGTAACCAGAGAGGAGGATATGTAACCAATTCCCGACTGCAATATCCATTACTAGTGCATTAGGCCTTTGGGTACACAGACAGACACACACACACACGCATGTATATATATATATATATATATATATATATATATATATATATATATATATATATATATATATATATATATATATATGTGTGTGTGTGTGTGTGTGTGTGTGTGTGTGTGTTTCAACTATAGAATCGTAGAAAAATACCTGTGTTGTAGACTACAGTATTATATCCCCTGTCAGTCCAGGGAAACCTTCATTTATTAGAAAACTGAACCAAATACAAAACTATGCAGTTGTCACCATGTATCCAACCTACCTAGGTTTTCTTGTTCTCCTGATTCCAAAACAAATTTGAATTTAGCATATTGCTTCCATTCTGAACATATGACCCCTCTCTCTCTCTCTCTCTCTCTCTCTCTCTCTCTCTCTCTCTCTCTCTCTCTCTCTCTCTCTCTGGCATAAAAAGTGTCTTATAATATCGCCAACACGGAAGGACCTCGGCAAGATAATTCTCATTCTACTTAGGAAAACCACCCAAAAGAAATGATTCTCTCTCTCTCTCTCTCTCTCTCTCTCTCTCTCTCTCTCTCTCTCTCTCTCTCTCTCTCTCTCTCTCTCTCTCTCTCTCTCTCTCTCTCTTTTGCAAAAGAAAAAAGTGTGGAAAATTATGGAAATAAAATGTAAGATAGAAAATGCAGAACAAAAGATTATACAATCGATAGAAAATGAAAAAAGGGACTTAGAAGAAAGGACACTTCAATATATATATATATATATATATATATATATATATATATATATATATATATATATATATATATATATATATATATATATATATAAACAAAGTACTTTACTCCTATGTAAAAAACAAAAAGATGAATAAAAGGAAATTAAAAATAGGCCCTCTAAGAATTGAAGGACGGTTAACGAATGAAAAAAAAAAAAGGAAATATGCAACATATTAGCAGAAAAATATAAGAGTGAGTTCACGCCAAGAATTACGAATGTGATTAATGAAACAGAAAGAGAAGAAAATGTTGAATATCCAACGGATATAGATATTAATGAAGCATATTTTGTCAGGGCTATAAGCGAAATTAAAAATGGATCGGCAGCCGGACCAGATGGAGTTCCAGCGATTTTGTAAAAAAAAAAAAAAAAAAAAAAAAAAAAAAAAAAAAAAAAAAAAAAAAAAAATACACACTATCGCGAAGCCGCTTGCAATACTGGTAAGACAAAGTGTAGATATGAGCGAGATATATGTTAAACATAAATTAGCTTATATAACCCCTATTTTCAAAAGTGGATTAAGATTTGAGGCAAGCAATTATGGACCTGTTAGTCTAACATCACATATTATGAAAGTGTATGAGAGGGTAATAAAAAAGAAAATAATGAATCATTTGGTTAAAAATAATTTGTTTAATAAAGGTCAACACGGTTTTGTGCCCGGAAAAAGTACACAAACCCAACTGACAGCACACTATGAAAACATATACAAAAATATGATAAATGAAAAAGGCAGATGTGATTTATCTAGATTTTGCAAAAGCCTTTGACAAGGTAGAACATAATATATTAGAGCAAAAATGAGAAAGTATAATTTTGTGGGAAAGATAGGAAAATGGGTAAAAGAATTCCTGCAAAACAAAAAACACAGTGGTTGCAAATGACGAGAAATCAGATAAAGCTCAGGTAATATCTGGCGTGCCACAAAGTACCGTATTAGCTGCTCTGTTGTTTGTTATTATGATCTCAGACATAGACTGTGATGTTAAAAACTCTGTAGTGAGAAGTTTCGCCGATGACACAAGAATAATTAGAGAAATTACTTGTGATGAAGATAGGAACTCACTACAAGAGATCTAAACAAAATATATGAATGGGCGGAGATAAATAGGATGGTATTTAACTCCGATAAATTTGAATCAATAAACTAAGGAAACAGAGAAGGAATGGTATATGCATACAAGGGACCTAATAACGAGAAAGTCACAAACAAGGAAGCAATTAAAGACCTTGATGTAATGTTAAATAGGAATATGTTATGCAACGACCAAATAGCAACATTGTTGGCTAAATGTAAAGCAAAAATGGGAATGTTATTCAGACACTTTAAAACAAGAAAAGCTGAACACATGATTATGCTTTACAAAACTTATGTACGTAGTACACTCGAGTACTGCAATGTGATATGGTACCCACGCTACCAAAAGGATATTGCACAAATAGAGAGTGTACAAAGGTCCTATACTGCTAGAATAGAAGAAGTTAAGGACCTTGACTACTGGGAAAGACTGCAATTTTTAAAACTATACAGTCTAGAAAGGAGAAGAGGACGCTATATGGAAGCAAATAGAAGGAATTATTGAAAACATCATGGAGCTAAAAATATCAGAAAGAGCAAGCCGAGATAGATTAATAGTGCCAAAAAATATACCAGGAAAACTAAGGAAGGCGCACAAGACATTAATCCACTACGCACCAGCATCGATAATGCAGCGACTATTTAATGCGCTGCCAGCTCATCTAAGAAACATATCAGGAGTGAGCGTAGATGTGTTTAAGAATAAGCTCGATAAATACCTAAGATGCATCCCAGACCATGCAAGACTGTAAGATGCAAAATACACCGGAAGATGCATTAGCAACTCTCTGGTGGATATACGAGGTGCCTCACACTGAAGGACCTGGGGGAACCCAAACATAGAATAAGGCTCTCTCTCATATGTATATGTATGTATGTATGTCTGTGTAGGCTACACCCATACGCACACACACACACACATATATATGTATATACATATATATATATATATATATATATATATATATATATATATATATATATATATATAGATAGATAGATAGATAGATAGATAGATAGCCAGACACTTGGACATTAATATATGGGGGATATACTTTGCCATTTTCTTACTATAAAATGCTTTATGGTGGTTACCAAATTCTCAAGGCGTAATTCTATTGCTTATTTAACAGCGACATTCATTTTTTTTCTTTCCAAATAACTCCAACATAAGCAAGAATCATGCATGTTTCTATATTCACATCTTGAGAAGTGAATTTGTTGAGACCACTTGGTTCGCATGGATGTAACATTTTAGGACTTCTATGACGTTTCTTGAATCGGTATAAATGGAAAAAAACCTATCACAGTCCCTATCTAGCTAATAAAATCCCGGACTGTT